>NW_020897694.1:6258555-6588263 GCF_003984885.1 Neopelma chrysocephalum | reverse complement strand
GATAACACGACAGAGGAAATATGGTTGAAACTGGTGTGAAAGGTGAAAAGGAGTGAAATATCTTTCATGGTCATGACTCTCTGGACTTCTACATCCTTCAGAGATTCACCACATACAGAGTCGTTGCTTCGCATTTTATTATCTCAGCCTTGCACCCATAGAACAGAGATGGCTCAAATTATTTTAGTGGAAAAATAACACTGTCCTCACAAAAAAAGGCAATTTTGCATGAGAAAATTTTCAATTTTGCTCAAAAAATGTTTTGATTTTCTGTCAAGCAAATGGTGCAGACAGCCGCCCAGCTGCTGACTTGGAAAGCTCTATCAGCTGTGTTTCACAGTGGCAAAAAGTCAAATCAACCAAAGCCTGCCAAGGGGGAAGTAAAGGCCACTTCCATCCCCTTTGTTTTCCAGTCTGCTCATCCCCCTCATTTACATATCCAGCAAGGAAGGCTAAGTTCCTCATATGCTTTGTTGGTTTGGGATCTTTAAAATGCAAAGGCTTTCCTTCTGAGGAACCATCAGTCTACAGGCCAGGATGATCACAAGCTGCTTCTGCTGAGTCCTTCAGGCCACATTTACCCTGCTGCAGAAGAAGACCAGGAATGAGTCAGAGGCCAAGCCCACAGGTGGGCTCCAGGCCATCCTGCAGAGAGCTATGCCCTGTGCAGAGCAGGGCTGCAGCAGAAAAGAGCAGGCCACAGCTATGCAGCACATAGTGTGGGAGCCTGTGCTCAAACTATCTTCCTGCTTCTCTTTTACTTAGTAGCACAGCTACACCCTTTGGCACAGACCAAGACCTTGCTTCAGACCATTCCAAGATATGCCTACTGACCAGGGGGATCTTACAGCATCTTCTGAGCCCTCCTTATTCCTTTGGACACTGGAAAAGGTGATGTCTCCCTCTGGGCTCTCATCTTCTGGGAGTTCAGAAGTAGCCTGTTTTTCCCTACTCTTGACAACTAATCCACCTGCTCAGGGAACCATTTAGCTGTCCTGGAAGGCTTCTGTGGGGTGACCCCAGAAATCTGGGATTTGCCAGTGATACCGAAAGCTGTACTCACCAGGAACAAATAGGTCTATCTGGACAGCTATGGTGGGATAAACAACTCTCCTGGAAGTGTCTAAAACTTTGGTCTGTGGAGCCTCCATGAACCAATGAGATGGACACCTTCACAAGGAGCATCTTCCCACCTTTCCACCTCCTCTTTTACAGTAGATTTGGTAATTCAGGCTTTTTCAGGACTTAAGGCCTCATTTAGATGGCTGAAACTGAGGTGGCTCCAATACTAAGCTGCCATCATATCTCTTTACTCTGATTCGTGTTAAAATTCACCCCCTTTTAGATGGACAGCACAAAGCCTATTTATCTCTCCAGGTACGTCAATTCTTACATCTTCTGGTCTTGTTTATGCCTTTACGCGGGATTTAAAAACAGCTCAGAAACTAATCTTCACTGGCACTTGAAAGGCTAAGGATCATTGTGCCCTTCTGATGGCAGTCCATTTTATTTAGTCAGTTAACAGCAGTTGTTACTCTGACATCTATAGTGTTTAAACATTTATTAAGGGATGTGTTTTATCAGCCAGCACAAGAACTTTCTTGGACCCATTCATGCTGCTCAGGTTCCAAGGAAACAAAATTAACAGTTAGTTCAGAAGTGAAAATTTCCATTTGTGAATGCATATCTAGAAAATATTTGAGGACACACATGTATATATACGTATTTCATCATAAACCCACTGCCTACTTTGCATTGACACTTTGTGACTTTCAGCTTCTAACTGAAAGTAACATTTTGGAGAAATAACCCACAGATAACAAAGTAGAGCAGAGTGTGAATGTCTGCACCTTTACTAGGAGAAATTAAATTAATAACAGCTCAATACAACTGAATTTTCAAGGACGGGAAGGCAGGCGATGAATTCCAGCATGTGCTGAGGTTATATCAGATAACAGCATCATTTGAAATTTTACCAGATAACCCATTTCCTGCTTCAGATTTTTATTATGTATTTCAAATGAAGAGGAAATTCTAGGTAGTGCAGCTGCCTTGCTGTGTTATACGACTCCAGTCTGCCAATGGCTGATTTCTCGTGCAGTTTTAGTGCTGTGGATGATGGCTCAGGGTACGATAAGCAGCATAGATCCTGGTTAATGCGTATACTTCCTTTGGTTCTGCAATTGAGGCCAAATCAGATAACACAAATATCTCAATATCTACCCCTTGCTTGCTAAGAAGCAACTGCTAACGCACCGTGCAAAAAAAGATCCCTAAATCTGGTCCCTTTATGGTACATCTCATTTGGGGAACTTGGGTGTTTTGGCATGAGGAGGAGATTGATAGGAAATAAAATTCTGCTTGGATCTTAGAGTATTTAGATTTTAGAGACAAAACAACAGAAGGAGAAAAGGTCTTCCCAGGAAGATTCACTGGAGGAAATAGGGTTAACAACTCCTAAACCTTAGAGATAGAAGGACCCTGAGAGGACACATGTTCTTAGTCCTTTAAGCCAGTGCACTAATTCCGAAGAAGAGAAGGAGAAGATGAATGACCCCCACCTCCCTTGGAGGGATGTGTGCTGTCCTGTCTGTGCTGCAAAGAGGAGAAGCTTTTTAGTGCATAGATACAGAAGTCAAAAAACCCTCATTTGTCTTATCGACTGACCCACTGGGACAAGTTATTTCAGCTCCATGTAAAACACAGATTAGTTTTAATCACAATTATTACAGTGAAGCTGAAGGATTCAGCGGCTATACAGACACAAGGAAGCAGTCCTTAAACCCTGTACCCAAAATGGGCGTTGGTGGAGGCATGTAGAACTCACAGCAGACGCAAACCAAAAAACAAGTTAAGAAAGAGGAAGAGGGACAGGGTATACAGAAAAGGAGGACCTTGAGCTGAGCAGAGGTGAAACAATAGGGTGGCAGAGATGCTGCAAGGAGTAGGATGTGAGCAAGTAGACAGTCAACATAGGGAGAGAAAATGAACAACATAGGGAGAGCAAAAGCCCTGGGCATGCCTTCTCAAGTCTGCTGGCCACAGGGTTTCCCCAGGATACTGAAAGACATGTGTTGTCATGCAAGTCAGAGAGGATTTAGACTCAAGAGGGGTCTCACCCCACCAGGCTGGGGCTGGAGGGAAGGTACTATTTGGGGAAAATGTGGCCCTGTTTTATCTCTCCCTAACAGCCATCCCAGGATTGTTCATCCTTCTTTGCAGACAATAGTCTGGACACTTCTCTTTCCACACACCAGACAGGACGATTCAGAGAAGAAATGCATAACCTGGGTTTTTCTGGGACAGTGGAAGAATGTCAGTGCTCAGCTGTCAGCAAAATTAGTTGCTAAACCCTTGAGTTCAGCTTCAAAAATCTCAGCTAGATCATTCATTGCAGTAGTTATTCTGTATTCAGACACTTTTTGCCAACCGCATTATTTATGATGCTAAATAATGTCCCAGTTACCGTTTGCTATGACACTGAGTTAGGACTCATTGGGAATGTAAAGAATCTGCAGATAGCAACACTTTGTTACACAGAAATCAATGCTTGCAAGAATCAGCACAGATATTTCAAATTGTTGGACGAGTTAGTTTTGGTCAATCGATTCCACAGATGTGGTGAGTCTCTGAGGCTGATTCTCCCACTACTGAGTCTAAAGAACCCACCAGGTATCCTAGTTTTTGATGTATAATTTCCAAGAGCTACCTACTTTGCATGGTATTGTGAGGATGAATAATGTTAAAATGTTTTGTTGATGAATTTAGAAAGCGAAGTTCTAAATTTCTTCTCTGACTTTTGCAAACCCAGATGACTTTCAAGCTTGGAAAAGCAAACCTTCCCCTTACTTATGCAATTTATAGGAATGGACCCAGAAAAGTCTGCTTTGAATGTTCCTGCTCACAAAACTTTAAATTGCTCACAAAACTTTAAATTACTCACAAGCAGCTCAAACCACAAGCAGCATCAGTGTTTGCACCACCAATTATTTTGAGAAGGAAATACATTTCCATCTTCATGAAGCGGAGAAAGATAAAGTGATGTTTTATGAACTTACTCTTATGTGTCAGGCTGGCTTGGTTGATTTTTTGGATAGCACTTAATCACATTGGGTCTTTTCCAGGAAATGATAATTTACAAGCTTTTGAAACTCATACTCCCCCTCTTCACTAGTCAGAAAGTATGACCTAGTTAAAGTTACAGCTTGAAGATGTGACCTAGTTTTACAGGTAGCCTGCACCCATTGAACTCGTTGTAAAATCTGGAAATCTTTACTTCATAAAAAGTCAGCTGAACTGTCTCTTTGAATCATTGTTCCTTTTAATCTGGCCCCTGAAAATTAATGGTATAGCCTAATTTAGAAAGCTCAGGACAAAAAACAATTTAGAGGTATTTGATGTCCAAGATTCAGGTCTTCAAAAACATTTTGCTACCCAGCCCCAATGATAAAAAAAGGCCTGAGGGTTCTTCTGTAGATCCCTGCAAAGGATGGTCATCTGAAGGTCACAGTTTAAGACCACTTCACTACTGAAGACACAGCTGGGTAGCCCAGTGGTTGAGAAGTTTGGGCAGAATGAATGACTGGCACTGCTGACATGGGAACAACCTGGGAGAAACATGGTGGGGAGAGCACAGCTGCCAGTTTCTTCCTTCTCACACAAACTATGCAATTAGGGAGGAAAACATTCCTTGCTTTTCTGGTCTCCCTACTTCACGGCTGGATGTTTGAGCACCTCTAAACACTGGGCAAATACACTGTTTTATAGAAAGCCTGGACTTATTTGTGGCTTTGATGTTAGCACAGCAGTTGGCTTATTTCCTCCAGGGCAGAGCGCATTGGTGTGCTTTCTCTTTACATCTCTACCTGGATTAGGAGGCATTGCTCAAATGGGGGCGGTTCTGAACACGTGCAAAATAGAAAAATTTGCACCCTTAAAAGCAAAGATAGATGGTGAGGGTAGGTCTTTCTACATAGAAATAAATGGTCTGGCAGCTTTTCTGTAAACAGTTTTTCTCTTAAATGCTCTGATTCTAGCAGAGCATGTCACAGTTCTAGCAAAGCCATCAAAACATTAAGGAGTTTGTCCTCACTTGCAGAGATCTCCATGTGGTCTTCCACTACTTTTCCAAACTTTTCACTGCATTAAATAAGATTCTGCCTTAAACACTGTAAATAACTGACAGCACTGCTCATTGTCACATACAAATTGATGAACAAGAAGAGGAATAATATTAGAGAGAAAAGGTTGTGTTGTATAACTAAGGTAGCACTGCTGTAATTAAAATGGAGGTTCCCCTATGTTGAAACTGCACATGATCGATCACATCCATCACATCAATGGCTTGGGAGCAATGAGCCAGACTTTTAACAAACAGCTCACTTCCACAGCAGAAGAAAATACCAAAACATGCAGCACTGAAATTTAGGAATGATGCAGAACTTGAGCCTTCAGAGGCACATACTGAGTTAATTTTTCCCTTAACAAAAAATAATTTCCCTACAAACACAAGTATGGGGGAGTCATGGTAATATGTCATATACTTTGCACAAATATAGAAATGGGTTAGGTGAGAACGGTATTGCAAGGGTTATTTGCACCACCTAAATCTAGGTCACATCATGAAATTCAAAGAAAACTTCCGAGTTTACCAATATATTTTTAGCAAATACCACATTTCCGAGTACACCGGAGTTGATAGTATGAGAAATACCAGTATTTCGTTTAGCCTGGACTTTTCTCACTTTAAAATTAGTGCTGTCGTGAACTTTTGGGTAAAGGTTATATAATGTGAAACAAATACTTAGGAAGGGTTTTGGTCTAGCCCAAACTCAGTTGCCTGTTTCATGGCTGAAGCAGCATGACACTCCCTGTCACCTTCAGTCCTATTTTACTCTCCGTGAGAAGCCGACCGGCGTGTGCTGGTCTTGATGTTCAACCCAAACTACTGACTCCAAACAAAAGACCACGATGAAAGACAGTTGATCAGTAACCGTTGGGCAACATCAACTATAATTACTTCGAGAGGAGGAGCTGGTATTAAACCCATGGTACATTCTTGGTGTTGGTCCTTATTTTAGTGGCTCTTATAGTCTGTTATTTTTTCCTCCCTCTAATGGCCAAGAGGGAGAGGAGATCCTGGCCTGGCAGCGGGAACTTGCTCCAGCAGACTCTTTGGTAACCAGCCCATTCCCATTGTTGATTCAGACTGTCTCGTGTTGGGAACAAACCCACATTCATATACTTTTTCTGTAAGAACTTAAATTACTTTTCATTGAATGTGTCTCCAGCCCATAATGATCATAAAGGCCATCTGTGCTCCTGGGCATTTGGCTTGCAAAAGGAGGACAGCAGATGCTGACTGGACCCTCCTCTGCTGGCCACCTTTCAGTTTTATAAGCATTATCAATACCTGGAAAAAACAACAAAAGTAAAACAAAAGCCTCCATACTCTTAAGGCAGAATTTCTGCTTGCATCTCAGTTTACAGACATTCCACAAGCACCTTGGAAGTTAGGTGTGCCGTATCTCTTCTCCTTCACCAGATTATGGCCTCAAAACTTAGGATGGGGCAACTATAAGCCCTTGTTCCTGTTCCTGGCCTGTTCCTGGCTGGGATGCTCACAAAAGATGGGTCATCCTGGATATTTGGTGAGCAAAGACAGCATTTCCATCACCTATTCATTTGTTGTTGATGCTGTCAAAGTCACTTGGTATCATCCTTTTACATAGGCACAAAAATGCCCAAACATGTTATAATATTTATTCATGACAGATCTCACAGGAAATACAAAAATATGTCACCAATGAGCAAGTATTACTCCCAGGACTATGTTATTCTCAGTTACATGTAGACTGCATATGCTATATTTGAAATAGATAAAACTTGTGGATATATGTAGAAGAAACGCTATTTGCATTGTTGCTTTGTTTTAAATCCCTCTATACTGCACAGAGTGACAAATACCATCATATAAACTCACCTTGAATATTGTGTACAGTTTTGGTCACCAAAATATAAGAAAGATATTAGGCTGCTAGAGAGTATCCAAATGAGGGCAATGAAGATGGTGAAGGGCCTTGAGGGGAAGTCATATGAGGAGCATCTGAGGGCACTTGGTCTGTTCAGCTTGGAGAAGAGGAGACTGAGCAGAGACCTCATTGCAGTTACAACTTTCTCATGAGGGGAAGAGGAGGGGCAGGCACTGATCTCTTCTCTGTGGTGACCAGTGACAGGATCCGAGGGAATGGCCTGAAGTTGAGCCAGGGAAGGTTTAGGCTGGATATTAGAAAAAGGTTCTTCATCCAGAGAGTGGCTGAGCACTGGAACAGGCTCCCCAGGGAAGTGATCACAGCACCAAGCCTGACAGAGTTCAAGAAGCATTCGGACAATAATCTCAGGCACATGGTGTGATTCTTGGGGATGTTCCTGTGAAGGGCTAAGAGTTGGATTTGATGATTCTTGTGGAACCTTTCCAACTCAACATATTCTGTGATTCTGTGATGTATTAAAATAGCTACCTCCTGAAAAGGGCTTAGAAAGAAACTGTATCATATAAAACTATTTATAATAATCTTATTGGTGTCAGCATGAAAACATCCATTCATTTCAAAGTGGGAAGCTAAGCCCTTTCTTACCAGTACAATATTAACAAAGATTAATAAAACTGAATGAATTGTAACAATAAATTTACATATTTGGGAGGAATTTTTCACATTCAGCAAGTCTCACAGAGCAGCTGGGCCAATAGATTTCTCAATTAGCTTTTTTATGTGAGCTTCTTTGTTTCACAATCTCACACATCAGCAAAATTCTGCAAGTGTGCAGATGGCATATATCAGAGGACAAGAGCAAAATTGAGGAAATTTGTTTGGATATTTTCGAATAAATCATGAGACATTTATATCTGGCTCATATTTTTGGGGAAAATGTTTTTTTAATGTGATTTTCAGACAAATTGAAAAAAAATAGCCAGATAACAAAGCAAGAATAGAATAAATAGCTACTAACCCACAGGCAGCAGAATACTGGACTGAAGTCCAACACACTTTGATACTAATCATAATACTACTTTTTATATATAAGACTAATGAGTTTTAAATTAAATTATCTCTTTTTATTCATAATGGTGTAATAGGACTGTTAGATTTGAGAGAAAATGCAGACTCACATAAGTAGTAATCCAATTATACATTTATAGGTGACAATAGGTCGTAAATTCAACAGCTGCTTTCAGGGAATAGTAAACAAAATAAAAATGTTTTCTGCTACCAGATTATTCCCTAATTTATTACTCTCTATTGACAGTAATGGATCAAAAAGAAAAAGGCAGAAGCTTAGTCCTGGACCTTTGCTGCCCACATGGGTTTATTTTAGCTCTCTTTCTGGTCCTGTTTGACCTGCTTGGAGGAGGCCTCTCTGTCAAGCTCTGGGGCATGCAGCACATATGCTCAGTTTCATGTGATAAAAACACAACTTAGTGGGTTGCAAGTCGGTAGGATCTTCTGCTTAAGAGGGAAGCTGGCTTAAGCTTCAAGGCTGTATGCCACTCAGTGCCTTGTAACTCCAGCCCTCTTCCAGTTAGCGGGACAGAAATAACCTAACTATCCATTTCCAGAACTGCAGATGTTTTCCCAGAGCAAAGATCTGAAGCCATGATGAGTGATAAAGCATTACACCAGATGGACCTTGTTTTGTTTAAGATGTGTTACTTCGTGTGTTACTGCACTACAGAAAAAACATTTGGTGATGCTAACATTGCAAAAAGCTACAGGTAAGCAGGGAGCTGATGGAACTTATGTGTAACACAGAAAGGATTATATCTGGGAGATGTTTATGTAAAAAAGAGTAGTCAGTCTGCAAAAGGTTGCTAACTAAAGCAGTGTCATTAGTTATTAGTTCCCAGAGGGCAGAATAAGTACGTACAGGTTATGCCACTTGCCGTACATCAGTTCCCTGGGATCTCAGCAGGGTGGAGAGCTCATGCTGGGGTCAGAGCAGGCACAGCAGTAAACAAGTAACGAGCAACGAAGGTTTGCTCCACTCTGCATTCATAGCCAACATCTGTGGTGAACTGATTTTATCTTTGTTCACGGAAGGTTGTGATTGTGGCATCTGGTGTTCTTTTGTGACACAGTAAAGAAAAAAAATCATTCCAAACATTTCACTCAACCCAATTAACAGGGAAGAGTAGGTTAAAATCCTTCGAATTGGTGGGACATGAGGTAAATATATTGTGTACAAGAGAGTATCTGAACTTCACAAAAAGTTATCATCCATGTGGTCATTTCAGTGCTCTAAAATCCAGCACCTGTGGGGAAGGGGACAGGGGGAGGAGATCCTGTTTGTGAATCCTCCCCTTAAGGAGCTGGGGTCCCCAAAACTGCCCACCTAGCATCATTACGGATGTCTGATAATACAGACTTAGGGAATGAGTGAGTTTGGAACCTACAGGATGAGGAAGGAGCTACGTTATGAAGACATAATAGTACCTGAAATGTGAGCTCAGTAGTCAAGGGAGGATTCTGGCATACTCAAAAGAACAACCAAGAATCTCTAATGTAGTGAATGAATCAAGATCCAGAAGGCTGGAAAAATGAATCTATCATTTTGTGACTTGCAGCATGTAAGGAGCTGAAAGCAATTGTAGTTCCTGCTTGTCTTCTGTCACAGCCAAACATAAATTGATTGGTGTTTGGTGATGTGCAGTCTGGGGAAAAGCAATGTGACTCAAGAGGGCAGGCAGTAAACAGTACATGGCTCAAATGCTGAACAAATGGAAGGAAAATATGCCCTCTCCAAAACTTCATAAAATGGGCTGTGAACAGACAGCAGTAAATCAAAGATACCCAGCCCCTCACCTCCACCCCAGCAAAAATATTTCCTAGGAAACCCAGCTAGAAACCCCAGCACATTCAGGCCTAAGGCTAAAAAAAATGTAGAAAAAAAGAAACATCGAAAGTTGCCAAGAAGTTCTTGAAATCTAATTTAAACAACCTCAAGCTGACACAGGTTTCTCAGCTTTCCATGACTGAGCTTTGCTTTGGAGCTAGTCACAAATGGAAACATTAGGCAAAGGTATGGATCTACAGGGTCGAAACCCAGTGAGCAAAAAAAATAAACAGTTGGCAAAGTCCACAGGTCGTGATCCCAAATACAGCAACCAGGAAATAGTGGACAAGACACCAATACAGAGAGGGAGAAAGAACAAGAAATTGCCTGTGTACATGTGCAAGAGCACTTTCTGGTTTAGGTGTGAGTTTTCTCCAATCACTGCAGCAAAATGCTGCATACAGCCATGTTTGTGAAGTTCTGCTGGAGACTAACTTTGTAACACCAAAATACAAGCATATGATAATTGTTTGGAGCCCTCCAAAGCTGGTACATCAGAGCAAAGGGCAGTATGGACTGCTTCATGTGTCCAAACTGCTGGTTCCTTATTCCTCAACTACTTTTCTTTGTTTCTATCCAGCTCAGTCCTTGCATCAATAGTCAAAAAATATTTCTGACAAACAAAATTCTTGTTCCTTTCCACCTAAAGGCATAGCAAAGACACATAAAAGTGGGCCAAATAAGGGGGAATATATGTAGATCTGATCTAAGGCTGTTGCTACCACCAGGAAAAGGAGATGTAAGTCACTAAGAGTGGGGTGAGCAGGACACGATGGCAGCTGGAAGGAGCCAGAGAAAGGAAGTGGGATAGACAGAAAAAGAAAGTCACTGGCTGGAGTAAGCTTGGAAAGGCGGGGGGAGGAGTACTCAGGTGCCAAAATATGCAGTCATAACCCCATGTATAAAAATTAATTTAGCAAGAACACAGTAAGAATATACAGATGCTTACATGCACACAAATACCTTGAATTGCAAATAAACTATTTCCATGTAAGATTTTTTTAACTTCAATTTTCAGCAAATAATCATCCTGTATCCACAGACCAAAATTATCTTTTGAAGGTTATAAAATAAGAGTCACATGTACTTTTCCTAGCCAAGAACACATGACCTTCTTCTCAAGGTAACTCTCTCCATTAATTGATTCATCCACTCTTTTCCTTAATTGAGTCCTGATGAAGCAATCAAATAAATGAAGCAGATGCAAAAGAACAGACATTTCTGGGGGAAAACTTGGTTTTAGGAAGGTCAGTGGTAGAGCAGGTGGGTTTACTTCATCATCTTAGAATACCTGCCTCAAATGATACAATCGAAGCTTTTCAATCTGTGGCTGTTCTGATATAAAAAGCAAAATCAAACTGTACCTACAGCTCGACGTGTAGCTTCCTGCTTCCTTTTAAATGCATGTAAGAGTAAGAAGAGACTAGGGCAAGACAGGCAGAATAGGACCTCCTATTTGATTTTATCTAGTAGAGAGAGGAGTCAGGGCTTGGCTTCTAATTATTATCCTCACAGTAGCCTATATAGCCCCATCAGGACATTATCACATCCCTCCCACCTGTTCATCAAGCAACTGAACAATCTGCAGCCAGAAGATGGTAAGGGGGGGGGGGGAAACAAACCACAAAAAACACCACCCAAAAACCACCACAACCCCCAAACAATTTAGGCTTCAAAGTTGTCACACAAGGGAAATTTAAAGCCCCATATTGTATTGGGAAATTCAGATGCCTACGCCCCTCCTAATGAGCACAGCTATGCTAAGCTGAGCCTCAAAAGCCCTCTTCTAAGCTCTGGTGGCTTGGGATGCACAGGCAATCAACCAAGCTCAGGGGCTCAACAGACACTACAGGTTCTGAGACCTTCTCCAGCACACACACAGCCCACAGCCAGAGTCATTCAGATGACATTTAGTGCTGGTGGCTTCTCTCTTTCATATAACACTATATGTAGGCAGAGCATTTGCTAAGGTCAGCAACTAAGTCTAACTTTACTTTCAAATCACTTGAATTCCCATCTCTGCCTCCCCAGAGGGTGATGTAACCCCCAGGACAGACACAGAGCAGACATTTTCTCCCAGCCTGTCACTGGACATCTCTATAGTGGAAAAAATGATTGAGTGTGACCCGTAGCTCTTGAAATTAAAAAAAAAAAAAAAGAAAAAGAAGTCCCAGATTCCTCAGTCATTACCGGTTTTGAACTGACAACTCTTTGGCATATAACATAAATGGGAAGTCCTAATTTTCAGCTAAATTCCCAACCCCTAAAGATGTAACCCAACTTGAAAGTGGTGGATGCATGTCTGGAGCCAAATCAAAACTCCATAAAATTAATTGTTAATTGTCTCAAAATAGTTGATTTGTGACTAAGTTTTCTTGAGTGAGTTATACCATACTCAGCCTGCATGTTCTGAAATCTGAATAAAATTACCCAAGCTGCACAAGAAATACAGGTACACAGGAAAATAAAGAAATCACAAAGTTGATTTTTTTCTTAGAAATATATTTTGTAAGAAAACAATATTAACATTAAAAAGAAATGTTTATTATACAGTATAAAATAATTGCTTGGATTCAACTCAGTTACTTACAACAAAAAAAAAAGCCTGAGGATTTGTACAAAGCCCCAGTTCCTACAGACTTGAGTCTTTTGCCTTCTTTGATTCTGACTTAATTAAATATTGGGTTTTCCCCACATCATTCTTAAAGCACACAGACAAGCACTTAAAAAACCTCTCTCATCCCTTCCCCAACAAGTTGCTGTCCCCTGTCAAAATGTGCTCTAAACATCGCCTTAGTATTTGCAGCTCTCCCCTATGGCCCCCATACCCTCCCTCAGATTCCATCCACTGACCTATTTTGCCCAAGCAACTATACAAGCGACAACACACGTTGCAGCTAGCAAGGAGTCTCCTCATATAATCTGTTGGCTAATATGAACAGTGGCCAGCCACTGTTAAAGAATGTATAAATGGCTGAGTTGTTCTCAGCTGTCTATCCTTGTAAAACCTGCAAGAATACCTCTTAACTCTGCCATTCATTTGGCAAATCTGGCAGAAGTGTGCAGAATTTTAAAAGCTACAAGGGGAGACAAGAACAGGCAATGCAATTACATAAGCTTCACTTTTTCAGGAAACTAAGCTAAAAAAAGTCATTATTCAACTGCAGAATTTACCGCTTGCAGATTTTGTTGTAGGAAAATATGCCTGTTCAGTAACTATAAATACTCCTAATACATTTCTGGGGCTTATGTATTAATTTTTTACTTTATTTTACACAATGCCAGCTTTGTAATGTCAATTACCCCCCAGGTTTGAAAGGCACCCAGTGACCAGCATTCTGGTATAATTACTCATGGCATTGGTGTGATTTCACCCCCCCTTTCCAATAATACTGAAAAGTTTAAAAGAAATCTATTAAGTTAAGAAGACCAAAGATATATATTACATTTGCTAATTGCAAACAACCTCTTATAGCTGCATTTTTTCCCATTGGGATCAAAAAGTGCACCAGTTTAACATGTCTGTACATAAAAACAGTTTAAAACATTAAATATACAAACAGCAAGAGATTTTAAATATTTTGTATCAAATACTATAGGACAATATAATTTACATTTTTTTTTAACACAAAACATTACACCTGAAATATAACTTTAGATTTTACAGAATATAAAAATACATAATTTTTGTTTAAAAAATGTCTTTGCAGGTTCTGGCACAATGTAATACTTTAAAGGCACACCGTATTTTGGCAATCTATATTTGCAATTAACTGTGCAACAATAATAAAATGACCTGTAATTAACCCTGTAGAACTGCAAGGCCAGATGATCTCCCTTCTTCCTGGAATGGCCCTTTTTATCAGGCAAAACTTAAGTTGAATTGTTTAGGTGTTCTGCAACTCATTTCTGCCATGGTCTGAGCTCTCCAACCCTGATCCAGCAATGCAAAACCAGGCGTAACTCAGCATGTGAAAAGTCACATCAAATGCAATGGGATTAGTTATACTTTCATAATCTTTGCCATCTCAGGTTCAGAACACTCAACCCCAAGCAAAATGGAGTCCTAAATGCAAGCTGGGAGCCAAGGTCTGCCCTGCCCTATGTTTGCACCAGAACTAATAAGGACAGCACAGGTTAAAAAGTCAGAGCAGAACTTGGAAACAGAAGTTCAATAATATTCATTTTTTTGATTTCAACTACACCAATGTAAAATACATAATGACTACCAAAGCCAGTGGAAACAAATGAAGTAAAACTGCTATAAGACTAAATCAGGGGAACTGTAATTTTGCCCTTCCATGCGTTTGTGGGACTCCCACTGGAGTCAGCACAGGACAAAAACATGTGTTTAGAGATATATGGCTTATACAGATGTAATTGGGTTCCAGAAGATTTTCAGTTCTGTCTTCAAGTTGTTTCTGGACAACTCCAAACTCAAACAATTTTCAGCACACTAAAGAAAGATTCAATCTAAATCCCTAACTTTAAACGCTCCAAAATAAGTTGCTTCTTGTGATGAATCCAGTAGCAATGGGTTTGATACCTGGATACCTATCATTTCACCAGATTTTAATTTAAAAAATCCTCCTACATTTACAGAATAAAAATGAAATTCTGAATTTCCTGACCAGTATTTGGTGCTCCCTCCCTTCATCAACACGTCAGAGCGCCTTATTTTAAGATTTGTCTTAATCATATATACCATCAGCTGAAGCCCTCTTTTAGTCAAGTTTCCTGAAGTTTCATGATGTCTAAAACAGATATTGGCATAAAGGTAGTAAAAGCCATCTTGATTAACAATTAGTTTTCCATCACTGAATGTCATATTCGATAGGTTTGCCTGGCCTTTGTCATGATGCCAGGATGTGAGGTTCACTTTGCGGGTTCCTGAAGAGGAGAGAAAAAAAGAGAGATTTATAAACATTTAACAAACCCCAACATTTAGTAAGCAACCTCTAGGTTTTTACAATCTAAACTAGAGTTCTATAGGGTACAGTGAGTATTAGACAATTAGGATAAAAATTCCTATGAAATTTTCTTTTTTTAATGCACTCCGATATTTGGCTTGTTATTTATAACTGTCTGCCCTCCCACCAGAAATGCCTGCTGGACTGTGGTAAAAAACACTTGCTTGGCCTATAATTTGATTATGCTAAGCAGTCATGCAATAAGCTCTGCTAAGACAGTGCATTCTATGTAAAATTTTATTCAACTAATAGATTGTTGAGATGAATTTGAAATGAAAACCTTGTTATCAGTCTTTAACTTGTAAGTGTTTGCAAGGAATAACTAAAATTCTGAACACAAGTTAAACTGATGATTCCCCAAGGAGAAAGTTTATGAAACCTTCCCATATTTTATGTTCTTGTGACTGTAGTAGTACAAAGGTAAACATTTTCATGTGACAACACCAAAAATGCAGATAAATCAGTACAATTGTGCATTTTTAGTATTACACGCTAAGTTGCCTAGGCTTTACATAGCCCTTCAAATATTTATGACATAACAAACCTTTTCATGAAAAAACAATGTTTAGACTTAACCCAGTGGTTGCATATACCAGAATAAGGCTCTAAAACTTTGTTTAACTCATATCCTAGATATCTAGGATAGTGGTCTCCATCACCATCCTAATTCTTTCATAATTTTACAAATACTTATAGCTGGACAACTATAACTATTCAGGAGGTAAACTTGGATTCTTTAATATCTAGCAGAAGGTCTCAGAAGACAAGCTTGTGGAAGACAGATGTGACTCTGGACACATTGCTCTTTTTTTCTTTTCTTATTTTTATTCATTACAGTATCTGAAGTTTCAAACTAGAAACAATGAGCTGATAATCCATGCTTGGAGGAAAACATTCCCCTTCAAGTTGTCTTAGGATGGAGATCCACAAATTAAGAAGGAAAATGATGATAATATTCTCAGTCTCTCCACAGAACATCATGCATGAGGGAATCAAAATATACACGTAACAGTTACCAAATCTGACTACCAAAAAGGGTGGTTTAAATGAATTATCATATGCAAAGAACCATTACTGAATTCCTTCTAACAGGTACACATAAGCCTTTTCAGTTCTGCCCACATGATGGTGGCCAGGTAAACAGGAGGCTGACCCTTATCTGTTAGGCTGAATCAATACTTTGCAAAGAGAATGAAAAAGAGGTGAGAGATTGGAGATGTTTGGTTAGTCTGCCAGATTAGCACCATCACTGAAAGCTAACTTTGTACATACATACAGGCTGTCTAGACCAAAATACAGCTCCCAGGCACTATCATCAGGGAGCCACATTGCATCATCTCTTGGATGTTTCAAGCTGATGTCATCAGCTTGATGTCAAATAACATCTCAGATGTCATTTCATCTATATCCTACTATGGAGGCTGTGCTGAGAGATGGCCTGGCAGGAGGTCAGAGAGACACTGAGAGAGAAAATTTGAGTCTTCCTTCCAAACCTGGTCACATTTGACACTTCAGATTGTTTTTGGCAGCACAGTGGTAAGACCAGCCTGCAACACCAGCTCAGACAGCATTGCTACTACAGCAAATGTATCATGTAGAGGTTTATCACAGTATTTTCTGCTGAGGAGCGTGCCCTGAAGCACACATCCCACAGTCCCTCCATGTCCCTAGCTTCACCACTATCCCATTATAGCATCCACCTCATTTCACAGCCCATGCCTGCAAAAACAGTAGAATAGGCAACAGTGGGAGAAGAAGATCCTGGCAAAACCCACAGGCACACCCACGCAGAGGAAATAACACTGCCCTGAGAGCTCCATGAGCCTTCCTTATAGGCAAAAGCCACTAACACTCTATTATTCAGTGTAATACATAAGGCATAACACAACAGATGGGAATTGGCCAACTTGCCCTCCTAACCACTAGCAATTTTCAGCACAACAGAATAACTTCATTTGCTCCCTCCCAGAGCAGTGGGTTCACATATGTACCACAGGACTTTACACCTTAGCCTCCCTGTGCATCTAAATGCCTGCTTGGAATGTGCAGCTCCTTATTCTCTCAACATCAAATCAAAACAGTCTAACCCTACCAAACTTTCCATGGCACACAGCAGGGCCCAGTGCCCTCCCCTCCAACCAGTGCTCACAAGCATGCTGGGGTAAAGCCTCAGGTATATTCGATTGGTTCAAAAGATGCCTCTTGTATTTGTCTGTGCAGAAAGCAAGGGTAAGTGGGGACAGGGGAATTTGAGAGAGATGAGCCTTGCCTAACTGCCAAGGGTGAGCAACTTTTGCATGCGAGAGAAATACTTTAACAGCAGTCCAGAACAAAAACCTTCTGGCGTTCTTCCACAAAGACTTAAGCAAAGCACAGGTTCTCAAAGGCAGATCATAAATAGTTGCTCCCCTATGGCTCCAGTGCAGCCAGGTAGAAATTATGCTAGCAAAATTATACAGAGAAGCCATCTTCTGTGCAGTGACTCAAAAAAACCTCTGAAAACTATCAATTAACTGGAAAAGACACCAAGATCTTAAGTCTCTTAGCCTGGAGTTATTCACCTGCAAGAAGTGCTAAGATAGAGGTACCAGACTGCACCTCTGAAGCACTGGGGGTAGCTGAGGCAGTTGTAGAACTTCTTGTGCACAGCATTAAGTCTGAAGAAATACACCCCAAGGAGGTTGGCTACCTTCAAGATGAGGAGGACAGGCTAGAAATCACTGCTTAGATCAGAGGAGAGGCACTTAGATATGGGACAGGAATGTATATCTATGATGGAACAGAAATGCGTGCTGTGACTGCCTGGTGGCACACTGGGTAGTTGCTAAGCAGCTTTTATTTACCTGACAAGTAAATTTTTTAGTTGTCAGTGTTAAGCTGCAATTTTGAAGAAATCTTTAGCAGGAAGGCACAACTTCCTGCTGAAAAGAGGGAAGGGAAAAGAGGGCAAATAGGTGCTACAGTGGCTCATAATTGAGAGATGGGCTCTGGGTGAAGTTTGTTCACACTATTTTGATATTCAAGTAAATGCACGTCATTCACCCATGGTCAGGCAGAGGGACAGGCCAAGAGATGATGGGAGATGACATTATCTGTTTTGAGCAGAGGATTTGCAGAGGTAACTCCTAGAAATCCCTTATTAAAAGGGGATTAAATTATAAAGCATTAAATTATAATGCTATGATTGTATTAGCTGAGGCAGATGGGCATTTTGCCACAATTCAGAGCTCCAGAAGAGGCATGCCACAGCCAGCAACACAGCACAAAGATGCTCTTGTACGAGTTCTGTCATGAAAACTTTAATGGAAGGAGCAAGCAGGTTCTCAGCACTTCTGCTGGTAATACACCCAAATCTGGAGACATCAAAACAATCAGTACCCCAAAACACAGGAAGTGGAGAAAACTGGAGCACATTAGTGCCAAATCAGCAGTCCCCATATCAAACTCTGACACATAACCCAAGCCATGGGCTAATCAGAAATGCTGCAGTACAGTATCTTCTTACTGTGAAACAATTTCCTTTGGAATCATGAAAAAAATAGCACAAGGTAAGTCAAGTCGACACAGAAGGAAACGGTAGGGGAGATAATGAGTAAGATAGTCTTCCAGACATAGAAAAAAGCATTATTTAAAAATTCAAAATAATACACAGCCTTTCTGAAAAATAAAGACAAATAAAAACAGTGTCTTGTGTATTTGTGAGCATGAACTAAGACTACTACAAATGAGTTCAATAAAATTAGTTAGCCCTGTTTTGATAATTTGTTTGCATTGTAGTAATGTTCAGGTATAAATAAAGCCTGAAGAGAGGACCAAAGCACTGTTTGCTCTGAAAAACTCTTTTGGAGGCAAAGGGCAGCTAAGTTGAACTTGTAGCTGCAAATAGCTCAGAATACTACAGTTTCCTTAGACAGCTAAAGGTATTATTTCACACCTCAAATGATATATTTAACATTTATATTTATTTCTGTTTGTGATTTTCTCCTTTAAACGGTGACTATTTCTGTAATCAATTTATAAACCAAAATTCACTGTTTTCATTTAAAACCTAGGTAGCATTTATAGTGAGCTCTGGTAAAAACCAACCAGCAAGCATCCAGCTCTAACCTAAGGCAGCAAACCTAAAAAATACACAGAGCAAGCCAAACCACTACAGCTTCTGCCACCAAATGATGGGTGGGGACACCAAGATTTGGGAAGGGTTATTTTCCCCCCTCCCTCACACTATCCCCCAGCTGCAAAAGTCCATTTGAGGTTTGATATTATTGTGAACCAGCTCAAAGGAAAATGTTCTCTCATAGACACTGTTCAGTGCCCCTTCATGAAGGCTGTTCAGTAGCAAACTACTTAAAATCTTGTTTGACAGTGAAGACTTTTTTTTTCTGACTCTGGTTATTCTGGGTCAGAGTGATGACAGTAGAGAACCTTAAAATACTAAGAGAAGATCTGTCCAGGCTCATGGATGGCAGAAAACAATTTAGAAGAGTTTCAGACATGGAGGGTAAAGAATCAGGGGAAGAAAATAAATATTGCCATTTGCAGTCAGAGAAAACAAGATGGGAGAGGAAAATCTCCTGCTGACCTTTATGCAAATTTTTCTTTCTTTATGCCTGTCACTAACCTCTATGCTACCCAGCCAAGTGGGTACTGCCTCATACCAGTAAGCATAATACTAAAGTGCCTCACCACCAGTAGGTTCAGGGTTCCAGCTATCTGTAAGGATGCAGCCCCTCACTGTTACAATGCCCAAGAGGACCGCAGAAGCTGCGCTCATGATTAACATCCTGGCAATGCTCTTCCAAAAGAGGCAAAGCCATATGTGCCAGATTAGAAGAGAGTATGTCCAGCTCATAATATTGGTAAGGAGTAGATCCGCTCCAAGGAGAAACAAAGCTTGCTGTCACAGGCAATGTGTTTCTGAGAATTCCTGCAGCCCGTGCTTTTGAAAAAAAAAAAAAAAAAAGTGAAGAGAACAAGAAAGAGCAACATCTCCCTTTCCATTACCCATAGATGTGCTGTATCACTCCCTTGAAGGTTAAAGCAGTAATGCACAACAGTAAAAATTATCAGCAGCTAGTCTGGATAAAAACACAGTTTACAGCAATATCCAGGTAAAGAGAAAATAAACTCCCCACAGGAAAAGGTGGATTTCACAGACTGTGACACTGACACACTCCACTTCTGCAGACGTAAGTCATCTGTCTCTACAGTCAGCAAATTAATTGAAACCTTCCAAAGACAAAATGCTAAGACAAGTTTACTGATACTGAATCTTCTACTATGGACCTATGGTAAAAGTAGGTCAAAGCCAAAATCTGACTAAAATAGAAGCTTGTCAGGAGGCATTTGAGCTAACAAGAAAGCTTTTGGAAGTTCTAACTGCCATCTGACAAGCTGTTGAAGCTCTCTGCTTATAAAGCTCTGGATCTTGGCAATGCCAATGCACTTGAAAGAATCCTATCCCTCCAGGCAAGAAGCTGTACAGAATTGCTTTGTCTTTAAATAGAGCAAGAGCAAGGTATTACTATGCAGGCTGCTAAAATCTCAGATTTCAAGTCTCAACACAGCATTCCCCTTTGGTTTGGTTATATAAAACAGAAGAGCAATGTGCACAGCTTAATTAACAAGGAGTTCAGCTCTGCAGAATGTATAAGTCTTCAGAGAAAGAACACAGTGATCAATGCACCCTCCCAACTTAAGATCCTCCATCTGATAGCTTCAGAAAAAACTGTGGTTTATTTCTACCACACCAATTGTTGTGTTGAGAATACAGAGAGAAAAATCTCAACTGACAGTGCTCCAGGGCAAAAAATAAAACCATTCTAACATATCTTAAAATTGTAGGACTGCATCTTTTCCTCTGGAGAGTGTTCCAAGGCAGACTCGTGTCTTGTTCCCGGATATTGTAGTAGCAAGGATATTCCCAAAGCCATCTGAATAGCTCTGTGTAGAAAATAAGAGCTTTGGCAATATAAAAGAATGCCATCCTCTTACCACAGGGGCAGATAAAAGCCACAAGAACATTTTTTTCCCCCTACTCAATTGCTCAAAAATGTACAATGCTATGACTTTTATCTTGCTACCACTGGACTAGATGGATGCACAACAGACCCTTCCGAAGCTTTGGCACGTTGGAATGTCATGAGGGCCCTGGAGTCTTATGTGAAAAAGTCTACACCAGTCCTGCAACATAAAAGTGAATGGAATATGATAAAACCTTTCCAACGTGCCATCAGCAGAAGGAAACAAACTCAGTCCTGCGTTATCAGAGTGCAACATACCCACAGAGGGCAGTGAACCAGCAGGCAAGTTATAATAATACCATTGGGACTGCAATTCTAGATTTTCCACACCTCCAAATGAAAGGTGTGCTTCCTTTATGGCAAATTCTTTCACTGATGGGCACCTGATAGGTGTGTGCACTGTGGACTCATATAAGAATTTCAGCTTCCAGATCCACCCTGAAGACAAATGCTGTGTCACCCAGTACAAATCCCATTACACTTCAGCACTCAAAAGGAGTGTTGCTGCTAAGGGTTGAATAGGTGGACACAACACATGCTTGAATTTTACAACAGAAAACAATACATTTATTCAGCTGACAACAGGACAAAAAAATCCCTGACTTTGACTCAATAGAAGGGAAACATCTTCCAAACTGTATGATCTGTATTCTGGCCGATCTTTGTGCTGGTTTATACACATATGCAGACAAGGATATATGAACACATCTGTGTTTATGTGTGTATACCTATGGATGAAGTCCAGTGTGAATGAAAAACTCTGGATGGGCCCTACAGGCCAAAGAAAATGAGAAACTTCAGAGGAGAGCATTCAACACAAGATCTTCCTTCCTCACCTGATGACAGCACAAAGGGCCAGGCCAAGCCCTCAAAAGTTAATCATGAAAACTGTAATTTGAAATGACATTCAGCACATGACTAATACAAAGGGGAGCCATCCTCCTTTTAACATTGCCCCTGTTGCTTCTGAAATCCTTTAATGCATCCAATTTATTCTTGCTATCAAAAGCCATTTCTGAAATCCCAGTCTGTTGCTGGTTTTGCTGAACTATTTTCATATCTTTATTCACTGTTTAATGCATTTATAGTAGTATTGCAAGTATTCACTTAAAACTGAACTTACCAGATGGAATATTCTTATCATCAATAATGAGATGGGCAAATGGCTGCTTCTCAGGTTTGTTTCTCTTGTACAGTTCAATTCCTAATGCCTCCATTGCAGCTAGAGATAAAAGAATTGCATTATCCCACAAAGACACGTTTAGTGGAACTAAAATACTTCTTATTCATAAAGCAGCACCTACCTTTTTCTGGTCTTGGTGACGTTCTTCCCATGACACGCTGGACTTCCTAAAATGAGAAAGAGCCATGGCTTTGATGTTTTCTTGGTTTTGTAATATTGTTTAGTTTGCACACTTACAATACTCTGTGCATATATCTCAGGATATTGTTCCACCTACATTATATTCAGATGCCTGGGATATGCATAATGTAAATATGAGAATGAGTAATATGAACACACACAGTTTAGCTGCTGCAATCAAATTACTTCCTCTGGCCAATCTTCTGATACAGGTGGATAGGAACAACGGTGTGTACGATCATTGCATTATTCACTGAAGTAGTGGTGACAGGAAATTTACAACCTTTCCTACTTACAGCACTTGGATTATTTCTCCAAGTATAATGGAACAATGACTAACAAGAAGGCATCACATCAAACTATGGAGTTTATGAACTGATATAATTACTTGGTGTCCAAAAGTAATGAAAGAGACAGTTCTACATAGGAATTAGTGTGCAATCACTCTAACAACTAAGGAAAGTAAGCTCTGAATTTCATTTGTGATGAGGTAAATGAAAATCTCCATTCTTCACACTTGACCGCTAACAGGGAAAGTTGCAGGACTGCAAGGCTCTACAGTCAAGGTTCACTTCTAACAAGGGATTCAGGAACTGAAGGATTAAGCATCTTCCCCATCTGGACTGGGCCAAATGGACTGGGTACCATAATTCAATGCAATTCTTCAAAACTACAGATGAATTTTAACATGAATGAAACCCATGTTACACAAACCCAAGAACAGCACAAATTGCAGACATCAGGCACCACAAAAAACTTTGGTTTAAATAATCCACACCTGTCTTCCTCTCAAGAAAAAGATACGAACAGCAGTTTTCAAAAATCTAAGCAGCCTGTTCTTCTTACAAGCATGGACTGAGTCTTGGTAATATTAAGTTCAATCCTCAGTTCTGTCCCCTTTTTCTCCGTGACTCCCCATATGTTTTCGAAAAAACAGGGGTAATATCTTTGTTATTCAGAATACCTCCTATCATGGAGCCATCAAGAAGATGTTTAGTAAAAAGGAACCTTTGCTGATGATAGCAAGTCATGTCCTCTTTGAAACCTAAGAGTGGTCCTTGTCTCATCTTTATATAATGCATACTGTTGTTTGCCTGATTCAATCCATGATTATGCAATATGTCTCAGATTTGGTCAGATCAGCAATGTTACACTGTGCTCTCAATCACTGCAGTGTTTTAGAATTTGAAATCCTGCTTTAAAAACACCTGAAGTCCTGCTTTTATGTAATTTTGCAACCACAGTGAAGTCTATAATGCCTTAGCCAGTGCATTTATTACTCTCACTTTCCCCTTTCAGTAGGTATTTAAATGTTAAACCAAAACGAAAAGCCACAGCAGTATGGAAGTTGTATTATGACTATCAAAGCATAATACTTCAGCAGAGATATGCTGATTTTGTAGATAAGAATCACGAAGATGCTTTTTGCAGTAGAGACAAGAAGAGATGCAGTAGAATCACAATTTCAGAAGTAAAACTCGTATTCACCTCCCTTACTTACATTCACTTTAATTCTCTGATCTTCCTACTTCAATGGCAGTTCTAGGAGCATGAAAATGAGGTTTAATTCTAGGAGCTGCACACCACCATCAGCCGCTAACCACACTTAAGTAGAAAATAGGAAGGTGACAAGAAATTACAAGTACCAGGTACTGTGAAAGATGGCAAAAGACTCTGAAGAGAACAAGACGTAAGGTAAGAAGAGCCTGGGCGACAGACAACATTCGGAGATTACTGCAACACACCTATCTCCAACCCCTTCCTTTGAAGAGGAAACTTCTTTGTTTTCTTGCTTTCTTAATGGAAACTTCTCAAATGTCAAGTTTGCTTTCATATCCTTTCCTTCTGGGGCATGTGATAATGTTCTTGCCTGGAGAGTCTACTGGGCATATCCAAAAAGAACTATGTACACTTTAATCTCCTATTATCTAAACTGGCACAAAAAAAAAAAATCCCATGGTTGGTAGCTGCTCAGCCTTTGAAATCCTTGAACTGGTCAATTGCTATTCTACTTTTAATTTAAATTTTTCCTAGGAGCATAGAGTTCTGCTTCTGCACATTTCCAAAGATGCTCTAGCTTAAGCAGTGAGAGATCCTGAAGCCTGATTCAGCTCATCTTCCTTGTGGAAAGGCTCTGACTCATGAAATGCGGTCTGAGCTTCTTTCTAACTGTTGGTGGTGCTGTTTCTCTGCAGCATCACCACTTGGTAAGCAGAACAGCTACCCAGGTAGACTTGGGTCCACAACTCTCCTTGTCCTGATGGTCTCAAACCTGCTTTCCTGTTTCCTAGGAGCATGTCTCTCCGACAGGAACACTCTCCTGTACTCCTCTTGAAGCTATGCTAGTATGCAATTAGGAATGAAGGTATCATTATATCAAAAAGGAAATTATAAGCATTAGCTCACCACTAACACATTGAGAAGAGTTGGAGGCTGGCTTATGTTCTCTGACTCTTCTGTGTGCTTGTCACTGGATTAGAAGTGGCAAGACTGTGGCCTGAAAACAGAAATCCTCCATTAGTTCTCTAAGCTCTGGACTAGTGTCAAGTTCTTTACTTGATTCTGGCCAGCCTCATAAAATTTTGATATTCCTTTCTGTTATGTTGCCCAGGCTTCCAAAAGGGAGATGAAATAAATGAACTAGTCCCTAAAAAACAGATATGGAGTTGTGAGTTTCCTCATGAAGAATAAGTAGTTCAACACTTCTTGATTTTTTACTTCATGTTTCTACAGTTCCGAGGTGCTGATACACAAACTACCTTAGAAAAGCATTTTACCGCATACTTCTTTCTGACCCTGAAGGAAATTTTTCACTGAGTATCTGAAGAAATCCAGATGTCTAAAGATAGTCTCTTAATGGGATTATAAAAAGTCCCCTGGTATTCATACTGCATTTTTTAGCACCTGAACGTCTTTGAGCATCTCATATTTAATCACAATGTAGACTCCCATTAAGGAAGCAGAAACAGCTCAACAGAACCTGTGACTAAGAAACTGCTATAATGGCACCAGAACTACTGACAAAATATTACCAGAGACTTCTCCTAAGGCTGCTGCCCACAGAACTGTGATACCAAGCTGCTCAGTTATTTTTAGCAAAACTGTACACAAAAGTCACACCACTCTGTTAGTCTTATGATAAGCTACTCTTGTACACCTTTGTGTAATTTGCCCACCGTCAACCAAATCAACCCTGCTGACCTGCTTCCCACATTCCAGCCTCCTTCATACAGTCACTGTTCAAACAACAGACAAGCAGTTAGTCACAAAAATGAAAAATATGTCTTCCCTTCAACCAAAAATTTTAAGATGCCATTAAAAAGCTCTGAAATGTTCACATTTTAAAGCTAAAAATCATGCTTTAAGTGTCTGGAAAGTTGGGAACTGGTCTTTTCCTAATCCATAGCAGGTTGCAGGTTTTACCCTTAGCATCTCAGCATGTTCAAAGCAAAAATAACTCTTGCTCTACAAGTTATATCCAATGTTGAGGATGCAGAGACAAGGCTACACTTAAAAACCCTTTCACAAATATCACGTGTTCATCTCCTTTGGCTTTTACAATATCTCAGTATCTACTTTGAGCAGCTATAAGGAGCCTTTTGAGACCAACAAGAAGTCCATTGGACATTCATGTACTTTTTTATCTGTGATCTTAAAGCTTCTTTATGCACCTTTTTCTTTTACTACCCAAGTGCTTTAAGTACAGCTAAGTACCAGGAAGAAGCATCTGATTCTCTTGCCGGAAATTCAGCAATATGAAGAATGTTAATCAGGAAGGAAGTGAAATAGAAAGTACATGAACCAATACTCATCAGACTACAGTTTGGAGACCAGCAACACAACCTCTACCCAAATAAGTAGTCTATTGCTTGCAGAAAAAAAAAGGCATGTAAGAATGTAGGATGGAAACAGTGAAATTTTAATAACTTACAGTAATCACTTGTGAAACCTTTACTTGGTCCATAACTTTGTGCACTTTAAATGTCTGCTAAGTATATAGATATCTTCATAAGTGCTGCCCTGGAGGTCTAGCAAAGCACTCTGTTGCCATGTGGGTAGACTAGCTTATGCCTGAACTCCCCAAGCTGCTGGAAGCTGGGAGTATTGCCAAGAAAAGTAACTTATGGATTGACCAAAGATATGTTTGTAGTCCTTTCTACTTCATGCTCACAACAGACTTCATAAGGACTGTGGTTAGTGCATCTGGACTGCCAAAAGGTTTTTAGGGTTGCATGGAAAAAAAATTAAGCAGACAGGCTAAGAAAGTATACTATTTGTCTGTTTGAAAGTTTATATGCAATATTGAAAATGTGCTTTCTACTTAGTAAGCTGCTCCTTAAGCAGGATTTTTATCCTGGAATATGTTAAGGAATTGGTGATTAGATTTTGATTAAAAGAAAAATCTTTAATTATTATTTTTTCAGGAGACTAATATTTCTAGACCTGACCTTGCAGCCCTACTACACTGGCTTTCCTAAGAGCACTTTCATTTTCAACATCAAATCCTGCTTTAGATTTAAGTACTAGGTCTACAGGTGTGCAAAGAAAATAGATGAGAACTGGTGCACTGAGCTAGAAGCTGTAACCAAACCATAAACCTGAGCAAAAGCAAGTTGTCTATTTTCATTTCCTGAACAGCATGATTTGCAAAAGACAATATATTTTAAAAATCACAAAAGATAAATGGTATTTTAAAGTGTTCCGTTTTAGTCACTGAACATGCTGCCAGTTCAAACAAGGATACTGGTTCTTAAAATACACATAGGTTAAATTCTCCTTCAGGAAAGTGAAGAAAGCACAGATAACAAGAATTCTGTTTAAAGTCACATTTGCTGCATTCCCACATACAAAAGACTAGCACAACTGCAAGTAAGCTTTGGCTGCATCTCTGCTCTTCATTGCAGCTGGGCGAATGAAAGGCAGAGTTTACAGATCATGATAAAGTATAATTCTGCCTTGACACTGTTACTTTCACTTCTCTGATATACTGAAAAGATGCAAACATAGCCTCAGGCAATCATTTTCCTATCTATTTTTTTTCTCTGTCATTGATATAAGATGACAAAGCATCTAGAACACTGCTGCAGCTGCTTAATACATTCTGTTACACTCAAAGAAACTCAGAGTCTACTTTGGCAAAGGAAATTTTATTGTTCTCAAACTAATGGTCAACAGTCAGAAAAGTTATCCCTACTCACTATTTATCCTGGCCACGGACATTGCAGCATTTAACTTCCATCCAGACTGGCAGGATATGCAGCCTCAACTAAAGCCAATGCCTTTGTTGAGTAACCAGCAGTAAATGACCAGAATATAGGGCTTCCCATTGACTTACAGTAACAGACTCCTTACTCTGTCATGGGAGTCACATGAAAAAGCAGTCTAGTACCAGCACGCAGCACAGATGTAGGTATAGCACCAGAGTCTCTATAAAATGCAGGAGGAAAGAACTAATTCTACAGACTTAAACCCTTTGTCTGCCTCTTAAGCTTTTAAAGGAGGTGGCTAGCAAAACGGACAAGATATGGGCTCCTATGTTTCTTTGTTTTGTTCTCAAAAAGATCTGTCACTGAGGGTTCTCTGTTAAAAGCAAACATTACATCAGCACAATTAAAATGCTATAAATTTAATTCAAGTACAGTTCACTCTAAAGTGTCTGTGAGTTCGGCTCAAATCTAAAGTAGTACCCTTAATCAAAAACTGCCACTTATATGCAGATGTGAAGCAGTAAAGTTGCAATGGACCTGATAAGCCAGGAAAATCAATCCATAGCAGACATTCATCTGTTAAACAGCCCATAATTAAACTCTAAAGCCGTCATGAAGACAAAAAGAGATCAAAGGCAGTAACTGCAGAAAGAGGGGATTGTGACATATATCCCACTTGCCTAGGCTTCCTCAGTAGGGCTGACTTCTTTAGTTGACCACTTTTGTTATTCGTTTTATTCGTAAGACTGCTCAGTTGTCATGCTATGGCAAAGTAGGTCTTCTGCCAGTGTAAGAACGATCTGTATAGAACAGAGAACTGGAAAAGGGAGGAAAAAAAATAGGGAATATTATCCCTCATTTGGGGCTGCAGAAAGAGTAAGAAATGAGCAAATGCAAGCAAATGCTATCTTTTTTGTCCTTCAGACAATATTTTGCTTGCTGATGTTCTTCACTTAGGAGAATCTTGTCAGAAACACTCAGGAAGACTGCGTTGAAAAAAAGTGTGTAACTGTTGGGTTTTATGCACATCCAAAGTGTTGGCAAACATATACAAATATTAGCATAAATGACTACCATTCAGGCCCATCCAAAAGTCAGAATGGCTAACCAATTAACTGCAATCAGTTTTCTCAGTAAAACTTCAAGTCTTCCTTTCTTAAAAAAGATAAGAGAAATAAAACATGTTTGAATACAGAATTGCTTAGCCACTACCAGATTCATGAGTAAACACAATACGATCTTGGATGAAACATCAGGTGTTATTTGAACACCAGAAAATAATTTATAGAACTTACCTCTGAATACAGACGTTGGAAGAAGTTCAACAGGACCATGAAAGAAAGGAACACAAAGTCTGTACCACTTACCTTCTGCACAGCCCTTTGGAGAGCCTGTTTCATATTTCTACATGATTCTGGCATTAACTTCATTTCTTGACTTTCAAAGGATGCATCATGTAAATCTGCACTTTCTTGATGACCAAAAAGTGTTCTGACACAGTGTGCGTGTTCTTTTGAAATTCTAGTAGGGTCCATCTGAAACAAAAACATAAGCACAACTACAGTTCTAAGTGTCAGGGACATTTTTCAACCATCTAGAAGTTTGGCACCTGGCTAAGTTTATTGTCTAAATTTTCTTCATAAACAATGAAGAGAGAAGAAGTTCCCAACACTGAGGTTTATTTCATTCAACAAACATGTGAGACAGAATACATGACTTTCAAAAGTTAAAGATAAACCCCACTCTTATGGTAAAATCAATTATGCTGAATTTTTCAACCACTCAGTGCAATATCGCAGTTATTTTAACAGGAAACAAAGTCATCCTACCTTTAAGAGCTATTGTTTGTAAAATGGCAAGTAGAGAAACTTGGGGAAAGTACGTACAACACCTAGCACATCATTTTCAAGAGGAGAAACAGAAGTTTTCTCTGAAAATATATCACTGAAGCTATCAGCCAGCCATCACAGAAACTCTTTTGTGGGTGTACTGGTTGTGGCTGGGATAGAGTTAATTTTCTTCACAGTAGCTGGTATAGGGCTGTATTTTGGATTTGTGCTGAAAACAGTGTTGATAACAGATGTTTTTGTTACTGCTGAGCAGTGCTGACACAGAGTCACGGCCTTTTCTGACTCTCACCGTACCAACCAGTCACTGGACTGGGGGTGCACATGGAGCTGGGAGTGGACAGTCTGGAACAGTTGACCCCAACTGACCAAAGGGGTATTCCATACCATATAGCATATAAAGCTGGGGTAAGAAGAAAGAAGAGGATGACACTTGAAATGAGGGCATTTGTCTTCCCAAGTCATCATTTTGTGTGACGGAGCCCTGCTTTTCTGGAGATGGCTGAACACCTGTCTGTCTATGGGAAGTGGTGAATGGATTCCTTGTTCTGCTTTCCTTGTGTATGCAGCTTTTGCTTTACCTATTAAACTTTCTTTATCTCCACCCATGAGTTTTCTCACTTTTACTCTTACAATTCTCGCCCCAGCCCCACCAGGGGAGTGAGTGAGTGGCTGCATGGGGTTTAGCTGCTGACTAGGATAAAGCCATGACAGTCGTAAGAGGTATTGCTACGTGAAACAGTCACTAAGACAGCAAAAGTCAGAAAGATCAAAAGATGATTAAACTGCATTGCAAAACACCTTTCCTTCATTGGAACAAGATTGATTAGCTTAGAGTATCTGCAAGACATTTTTAGCAGCCTTTATGACTGAAACAAGTATGCTTTAAAATCCTGAATTCTTTCAGTTAGATAAATTGGAAGGATATTCCAAGAATGAGGACTGTACCTTGGCAGAGTTTAATTGCATAAATACTATTTAAACCATTTCACCCTCTCTTCGCATACTCCATATCCTTTACAGTGAAGAGATATTAACCACTATCTTTCAGAGATGGCCTAAGACTCTCAACAGTTGTTCTAAAGTTGTACTTATTCCACTTTTACTTCAGGTTTGAAATAGGGTTTATGTCCCCAAACTCTTGTCTAAGTTCTCTAACTGTATCAGCTGGCCTGTTAAAGAACATTTACCTTTCTGATTAGGTGGAAGAAACAATTTTGTCCAAGAATTTCAACAGGTAATACATTATTTGTAATCCCAATGCAGGAATACCAAGACTTTATGGATAGTGCCTGACATTGTTCAGTTTCCTTTAACATTGTGCTGAACAAAACAGAACATCAAAAGGAAGTTTTGCAGAACACAGAGCAGCCACAGTGAATCAAACATGTTATATCACTTGTTCACAGGAACATAAATTTGACTCCCTAACCCCAAAAAATAACCAAGTTAAAAAGCATAAGGTTAGGATTACAGAGCTGAATTTATGTCAGCCAGGCAGCCATCCAACAGGCACATAAAGCAGAGAAACATTTGTTGCACAGACAGCAGCACCAAATGCTGCCATTCTTCTGCTGAAGTCTCCAGATGGAAGTTGTTTGCCTCATTCATTCAGACCAATGCCAGCCCCTGTGACCTCGTTTATCTGTCCTAGCCACCCCTGCAGCTTTGGAATGAAACAGGTCATAAAAGGTTCACCTGAAGATCAGAATATGCCACAGCTTTGAGCAAAGGGGTAGCAATGAGTTACAGAATGGCTTACAGGCAGTAACATCCTCCTGTGATGGCCTGACACAGCTAAGCCCAAAAGAAAATCTGCGTACAGCCATTGCAGCTCTATGAATTAAGCGCTAAAAACTACACTTATACCTTCTGAAGTCAGCTGGTGCAGTGCAGATTCATTAACTGCTTAAGCAGATCTAAACCAGCACCTCTGTGCTCTCACCACCTTCACCACAGAATTTAATTCCTGAATTTCAGTCTCCTCTTCTAAATTAATAAACAGGGATGAAATTTTACTAACCTAATTTCCTGAAATATTAGCACCTCAAAAACAACTCACTCCAGGTATCAGACAAGCATCAGAGCCAGTACAGGAATAGGCATAGGAATGAAATAGCAGGAAGGCAGTACTAGCTTTAAACAACTGTAAAACTGCAACCTAAAAGCATCTCTCACAGTATGTTCCACTAGTATTCAGAATTCAGAAAATCAACTGTAAACTAAAATAAATAAATAAATAAGAAGCACAAAATGTTTACCAATAGCTGCTAGAAGGTAGTTAATGCAGAATGACTTGGGTTGGAAGATACCTTTGGAGTCCAGTCTCCTTCTTGAAGCAGGACCAACTTGTAACTTAAGTCAGGTGGGTTAAGGCCTTGTCTAGATGAACTTTGGGGAATTTCCATCAATGGAGACTTTCAACCTCTCTGGGCAAACTATCCTAAAACTTCACCACTTCTAGTGTGTAAAAACCCCTGGGTTTGATGCCCAGCTACAGTTCTCCTTGCTGCAATTTATGATTGTGCCTCTTGTTTTTGCTGAGCACTTCTGAAGAGCCTGTCTTCAGGCAGCTAAAAACAGTGATTAGCTTCCCTCACTTCAGTCTCTTCTTTGTTAGGTTCAAAGAATACAGTTCTCCATTCTTTTATATATCACGGTCCCTACCTATCACTGTGGTCTTCTGCTGGACTCGTTCCAGTTTGTTGATATGCCTCTGATATGGTACTGAGGGACTCAAAATAGGACCCATTATTTCAGATGTAACCTCTCATGTTGGCATTGTTAGAGACCTGAGGGAATTAGGGTCCCCAGCAGGATCTGGGCACCTGAGCCTTTTCCCCTCCACACAGATCACAGGATAGAAGATAGAAAGCTACAGAAAATAACTGCCAGTAGATACTAATTTTTATCAGTAATTCTACTAGTCAGACTACTGTCCCAGTTTTGGATTTATGAAAACATGCAAAGCACAAAAGCAGACAAGAAAACTAGGTTTTACAGCCCAAAGCTCATGCAATTTGTAAAGGCCTGAGCATCTACCATGACAAATCATGCCAGCATAGACTTATAGCTATCACCCACCAACAATCACTCAAATGTGTCACACAACACTGTGCCAGAATAGTAACACCAGATTGTACAATCACTTGCTCAGATTATAGTTTATCTGCTGAAGGCCTAAGACAGAAAGCCAGCATCTCTGCACCTATAGGTAAAAGACTGAAAGCTCAATGGAAACACTGTAACTGATTTCTTCAGCAATTTAGAGCTGTGCAGCCCATCCTGACAAAAAGTACAAGTCTCTACAGATCTACTGTTTGATAAGGTGACGCTCTGATCTTGGGACTAGCTAACCTACCTGTTGCCCTTAACTTTTTCAAAGAATACACAGTCTTCACCTCATTTAACTACGAAAATTAGCTCGCTTGTCTGAAAAGGCATTCTCAGAAATTCTTCATCTTGTATCTTTACAAAGAATGTGTTCTGAACTGCCATGGCAGCAAACAAGCATTACCAAGCACTGAGATCAAAATTGTGGGCACAAAGTGATGCAAAGAAAAACTTTCAAGGACATGTTTTGAGAAGAACTTTTAAAGAACGAGAAAATTATGAAATACCAGAATGATCTACAGGAAGCACTTTGTAACTTGCAGGGCAGAGACCTTCAGCATAAAGTCCTAAAGATCTAACACCTGGAAGAAACATCAAGATGAAAACAAAAATAATGGAAAAAGCTTTATAACATGTGAAGTACCCTAAATGCCCTGAAGGAATGAAACTATTTAAAGAGTATCTAGCTTATTTTTTTCTATCCATTGTGTCTGACCTTGAAGTCAGACCAGACTGTTCAGTGCCACTTGATTCTCATCATCTCTCATAATTCTAGTTGCATTTCTGTACTCTTTTCACCTGATTCAGGGCAGACAAAATGAACTCCAGCATAATGGGTGAGATCAAATGAAATTACAGAATTAAGAACGAATTTTCTTCTGTAAAAAGATTCAGTCTGGCTTTAAAAGATACAATACATACCAGCCACCTTTACTATTCAATTTTGAATCAATTATGCAATGTTACAATATCACACTAAACACTTATTCCTTTAACATTTATACCTGTAGTTATTTTCAAAACTTAAGCCACTTTCCAGACTATCAAATATCACTTTGCACTCCATGATCTTTCTTAAGCACCAAAAGGGGGTTCCTCTAGGCTTCCAAAAAAATGCTAATTAACCACAATCAAGCTGTTTTTTCTGTTAGCCACTGCTTTACAATGCTCACAGAACTTGAAGTCTTGAAAGGCAATTGTCTAAAAACATACAGAATGAAATCAGAATGAAATGACAAAAAAAATCTGACTTCTAGGTCCCCATTATTCCAACTCTTCAATATGGTAGAGCACTTAACATTTGTATAGCCTTTTTTTAAATGGGAAAAATGTATACTCTTGGAGTTCTATGTTTAACTATGGGAGTTAGACACCCAGCCCCCACATTTGGATCTGAGAACTTCTAAGTTGTTCCACTGCCCTCCAGTTCAGTCAGTGTTAGACAAAATTCCTACTCTTTTATGATGTAAGTGCACTAAGAAAATGGGTCAGAAATAAAAGCTTAATAGCTAATCCTTTGGAGATATACTTCAGCATTTACCAGCGGAAGTTAAATAAAACACTTTGCTCTCTCATCTTATGCTGTGCATGAGTCTCTATTGAGTGATGATTTCCAGCTACTCTGAGTATTTAACTAAATTTTCATCGCATTCTAACTAAATTTTCATGGCATTTTTAGAGATAACGAGCAAATATTCCTCATAAAGTATAAGCAAAATAAATGCTCCAGACCAATAAAATCTGATATTGTTTAATTTCTTGGATTCAGTACACTGCACAGGATAGGCCAAAAAGCAAAGTCAGAACATCCTAGTGTTTTTACATTTCAGAACACTATTATGAGAATAAGGGTAAAATTCAATTTTTTGCTTTTTTCTTCATTTTTCAACATACCAGCTCATTGTTTCACTAGCATTGCACTGCATTATTTCTTGTCCACAAACGTGTTTACCCATGAAAACCTGGTGTCAGTCTTCATTATGTGTCTTGTGAAATTCCAAATGCTCAAACCACAAAATAAACAAAACTAAGGAAAAACCAAAACCTCAACTATTGTCTTAGCTTATATTGTGTCATGATCCTGCCCAAATGATTTTATGCAAATACAGACAAAATGTGTATGGTAAAACTGAGTCAGAGTTTATTCAGACTCTTAGGTAGGGTTTTAGAGAGCTCACAAAATGTATAATTTTTTAATATCAGCCTAAACAGTCAAGTATTTCTAATTCACATTTGGCTAATTCACCAATCAAACTATTCAAATCTTTTGATGTACAGCTTCTACTACTAACTTCTCATCATTTTAACAAAATAAACCAAAAAATTTAAGTTCTCTTATTAAAGTACAAATTCAGATAGCTGAAATTTGCACTGAAAAGGCCAAACTGAGATAGCTTAATTCAACCAAACGTGACAGAAATCTCTTCAAAAGAAAGAGGTCCAATCATGTCCAGTATAAATTAAACAATCTCTAAGAGTGTGAAATCAGAATCATGTTTTGCGGGACCTACTATATTTTTTCATCTATCTTATTTCATAATTAGAAATGGTGAACAAATACGGATTATTATATCTTAATATTGTGAATTACGTACTTACTTCAAAGGTATACCTATTAATCTATTTTCTCCATTACAAAGTTTTCAGGCAATGACTTCAGTCAAGCCTACATTGAGCTAGATCACCTCTTTTAGATGTTTTGGAAATTCAAGTTTACAAAGGACTCTATTCAACAGTATTACTCCAAATCTGCAGGAACAAGAAACCAGCAAGAGAATTAAGCTGCCAAACGCAGAATTATTGCTGGATGATTCAATTTTTTAAATCAAGGAAGCAGAAGAAAAATAGTCCTTTTTAGCCTTTGTTAGGCATGTGTGAAGCACTAGCATGCATTTATCAAAAAGAGTCCTTAATAAGGGGCTTAATAACTTTGATTAGTTGTTTTGATTGGAATGGCTCTCTAGGACACTAATCAATGTACAGCTGTGCATCTCTGAACTATGTTTTGACAAGAATGTCTTTTCAAGTTCATGAACATCTGAAGTGAAAAACATTCCCTGTCAGAAGTTGAAGTACACATTTATTTAAACTGTGAAGCAAACAAACAGCTTTAAGATTTTACAATGAGTCCCAGAAATTAAATGTCACTCTTCTGAAGTATACAGGTTATGATTAACTAAGTACTGTATTTCTGTTCCATTTTATTTTTGTAAAAATGGGAAACACAAAGCCATTGTTGGTAAGAAAATAAGAAATGGTCTGCCTAATAAATGATCAGCAGTGCTACTGTATATTTGATAGTCATTCATCTGTTTGAGTGGGTATACCCTGGTGCAACATCTGTTTTCAGAGTGCACTTTGTTAAGAAATCCAGCCTGCTACATCAAGATCAAGCATCTCTACCTAGAAAGTAAACTGAAAGAAACAGGTTTCCACTCTCTGCTGACTTCAAATGAAAAGTACTCGCAACAGAAGTGTCACTTCCATGAAGGCAGTAAGACCCACACTAACAGAACTAATTAGCATCCGACAATAAAGCCAAGCAGAAATCTAACACCTAGCCCTGAGAAGTAACTAGCTGGCAGCTCCCCACTTCCTCTGAGAGGGCTCAGCCTTACGGGGTAAGAGATGCAGCACCGAGAGAATCCAGGCAGCCGAGCTATTTCCAAGAAGCAGGCTCCTCCTCTCTCCGAAACCCTAACCGCTCATCACCTTATCTCCCCCCACAGCGAGACCTCCCCGTGCTCCTTTCTGCACGCATCGCTGCCTCTTCTGAAGTATCCCCTGTCGGGCTTGCGGCCCGGCAGGTGAGAAGCGGCTCTCTCCCAGATTCCCAGAAATAACCAGAATCCCAGAAAAAGCTCCTGAGCTGCAGCGGGCACTCTGGCCGATGCCCGCGAGCACACTGATCCCGCTCCTCCGCGGTGCCTCTCTGCAGCCTGAGAGACAAACCATCCCAAATGGTGTCGCGTGGTGACCTTTTCTTTCTTTAAAGACACTTCTGCTGATGAAACATTCATGGCAGCCAAAGACCTCAACCATGTCAAACTCCTCTCCAGTGGAAAACTGAAAGTCGATCATTAAAAACCAAAGCCCTGCAAGACTTCAGGTGAAGGATCATTATTAAGCTGTTTCCCGAGTCGGGCACCCCTCATATCCACTGAGAATCCCTGTACCCCAACATGCATCTGCAACCCACAGCACCATCTAGAACACCTTGGGCTGAGCATCTCCAGTGACCAGGGGACACCACAGGCGGGGCAGGGCACTGGGAATCCATCAGCCCGACCTCCCTCAAAGCTGGACCAACTTCAGAGGTAGATAAATATGTTCTCCGACTTTTTTTTTTTTTTAATTAACCGCCTCAATCGCACCGACACGAGGGCCTTCCCCTCTTCTGAAAGGTGCGAGGCGGTCGCACTTCCCACGGCGCGAAGCGTCCGCGCCGGCCCCCGGCACCCTCTCCCGCCGCCGCCCGTGGGCGCCGGTGGAGGCGCCGCTTACCTGAGCTCGGAAGTAGAGGAAGAGGGCGACGCTGCAGACCACCTGCCCCAGCCCCAGGAGGACGAGGGCGGCCAGGAGGGAGCGGGAGGCGGGCGGCGGGTGCGGGTGTGCCGGCAGCGGCGGCGGCGGCGGAGGCGGCGGGGCGCTCTCGTGGGCGGCGCCGCTGCCCAGCTCCTCCGAGCCGCGCAAGTACTTGGTGTAGTCTCGGCTGGCGCGCCGCATCGCAGCTCCGCTCCGCTCCGCTCCGCTCCGCTCCGCTGGCTCCACAAACGACTTCACGGAGCTCCCCAGGGCCGGCAAACAACTCTGCAGCCCCGGCCAGGCACCTCTTATAAACTAGGCGGCCAATCAGCCCCGGGCGGCGCGCCCCTGCTGCCCTCCTCCTGCTCCCGCCCGCCGTCGCCACGCACATCACCGCCGCCCCCTCCTCGCCTCCCCTCCCCGAGCACCGACCGGCCCCTGCCGGCCCGGGTCGGGCCGGGTCTGTCACGCCCCTGCCCCCGGACTCCCTGTCCCCCCCGCCGTCGCAGTCGGCGCTGCTCCTCCCCTTCTCCATGAATGAGCAGCGCAGGCAGACCTGCCTCCGCCGGCTCCTGCCCCCTCCTCACCCTTGCCCCACGCGGGTTTGCACCGCACCCAGGCAGCGCCGCCAGCTGAGGCCTCTCTGAGCCCCTAGTTGCATCTGGAAGGTCCTTTTTCCTCTAAATTCCCAGGTACCTGGAATCAGCATGCACCTCGAGTGGGTCTCATCAGTCATCCCCTGGCCCCTTTGCCCTCAGGGCCTGTCAACTCCTCCATCTCACTCCCCCTTCACTCAGGCCAGGCTAAAATGAGCGCAAAAGGTGTTGACTTGCACTGTCCAAAAGAGGCACCTCTAGTTCACAGTTTTGTGAAAGGAATGGGGTAAAGAAACGGCAGAGGTGTGCTGGTGCCTGGCTGCTGGTGAAACCAGCTCAGAGCCTCCCCATCTCCCCACATGCAGCCAGTCTCCTACAGATGCATTTCTGAACCCTTGATTAGGAACATCTTACGGCACTTCCCATGTCTCAGCTTGCGTTCTGTAGCAAAACCTCTTCTTCATAAAGCCACGCTACAGTTTGTAGGCACTTTCTTTCTTATGGTCCTCTGGGGGTTCCATTTAAGCCAAGTGTCACCTTCGTATACTTACTCATTTAAAGTTTGCCTATTTCTAGTCCTTCCTGCCTCCAAGTAGGCTTTCCTCCATCCAGACTTTGACTCATCAGTTCATCTATACTTTGGGATTTACTATCTCTTCGGTAGATAGAGTTTATGTGCCTCACAAGTTCACTTTGTGGAAAACATTCTCTTAATTCCTATGAAAGTGCTTGTTGCAATGGCAGTGCAGGTGTATTAGGTCTGCAGCCCTGTAAAATTCAGTAGGGAGATGGTCCAAACACAAAAGCAAGTGAGTTGAAGTATGGCTAAGTCTTTAAAGAACATGGGAGAATGACACAGATCTATCTTGTAGGTCATTTGTCTGTAGAAAAAGGTCTAATTTTATTCTGGATACATAACAGAATATCCTGTTTAGGTCTGCCTAATCTGAGAAGATTATAAACTTTACCTCTCAAAGAATTTGGCTGAACCAGACAAAATTATGTGCTCCAACAAATTAAAGGACACTAAAACTCACCAAACCACCATGCAACAAATTACTATCAAAACAAGCTGATATCATTTAGCACTGGACCCAAATAGTGCAATGGCAATTCCTTCACCAACAATGAGACATCTGAGAAATGATGATGACAGCACCTGCATACCAACATCACCCACCAGGAAGTCATGGAGAAATACCCCAACCTTGAATAGCTCCCCATATATCTTCTTTCTCAATGCTTACTTTTATGCTCGGAAACATTGGGAGCATTGTGGTCTGTAGTCCAATTAGAGGAATTGTTCCTGTAAGTGTGTCTCAACTTTTCTGAAAACAAAATGAAGGTAAAATAGCCACCATCACCTGTAAAATAACCATGAAAATAATCTCACATTATAATGAGCTGGGCATTCCTAAATCAATTTTACATTCTTTCAGAAATAATTTTTTGGAAGATACAACTGGGGTTTTTAAGAGTCTATATAGTTTTTAAAATCCAGTCATCAATTAGTTATTAAACAAGGAGATAGGATAAAGGAGAAGTTAGGATAATATCAGTGATGTTAGCAGGTGATTTTTTTTATGCTTTTATATGAGAAGGAACTCAAAAAAGACATCTGCTCTTTTCACCATAGAGTTTGTATTTCTTCCTAATTAAGAAGGAAAAAATTGTGTTAACTCTTGCCACCTTAAGGTGCTCTTCTAGATTCTTGCGGAAAGAAACCAAAGGAGACTTTCACTGAAGGGCTATGACACCATCTTTAAATATTTTGTGAAAACAACTTTCTCCAGACAAACATGCTTCCTCCACGATCACTGCTTCATAAACTATCTTCTTACTGGCACCGTCTTTAGTATTACCATCACAATGCTACACCAGGGAAGCATTACGCCTGACCCAATGCCTGAGTGATATCAGCCTTCTAACTGGCATCTTATATATGCCAGTCTATTGACATTTAATAATTTAATAGTCAAGCCCACCTATTTCATCTTCATCCACAACAATTTCATCCTCACAAAATTACAGAAGCAACTAAGTACTTGTATCCAAGTGCCAGGATATCAGGCTCTTCAGGAGACACCTCGAGTACAAGATTAATCTTCCCACCAAACCAACATGGGTTCCTAGGATACACTAGGGTACATAAATGACATCTGTTCTGAAAACTTGGATTCCCTTATTGATTTCTACCACAAATTCAGCAACCAGAATTGTCCAGCAAACTCTCTCTGGAAAACTTACATCAGCATCAACTTTCTAGACACCAAGGTCAACACAAAAAATAGCAACTGTCAAACTACCATATGCAGAAAATCCACAGACCAACACATCTCCTTCCACAAACCATCAGCTATCCAAAACACACTAGAAAAACTGATATAGCCCACAGACATCACCTCATTTGCTCTGAGGAAAACATTCATGACACACCCTCACAAAGCTACAGATGGTGCTTATCCAACAGTGACATTCCACTAGGATAATATATTTGAAGAAGCCACCTAAACCTTATCCAAACTTACTACAATACAGAGAGATAATCCCCTACTGTGTATCGTATACCACAACATGCAAGAAACGTATACTGAAAATGTTAACAAGTTGTAGCTTACCTTGGAAGAAAATCATACCTTGAAATTATTTTTCCTAGAAACACCCCTCCTTCCCTTCAAACCACACTTATTATCATTAGCTCCATCACTGAAAGCAAATTTTGGCAGACCAGTAGATAGTGGCTAGAGCCGGATAGCTCAAGAAAATTATCCAAATATTGCTAGGCCCTCATGATAAACATCTGCTACAACAGAACCACCGAAATATACAGATCCTACATATAAGCATCCTGAAATCTCATAGGCATCATGCAATGCATTCGCTGCTCTTAGGGATCTCTGTGGGTGAAACCGAACAATCACCGTGTGCTACCTAATTAGGAAAGAACAGCAACACCCAGTTACACATTGGAAAATTATATTCGCAAAACAACTCGCCCGTCTCTAAGCTTGCAGTACTGACTCTGCAAGACCAAACAAGGGCCAGAGAACCAAAATGTGCAACTCTATCAGATACGAGATTCCATATCAGATTAATTTGAGAAAGACTTCTGAGTTTCCTCACTTCTCAAGTCATGCTGATCTTTGATGGGAATTACTGTTTCCTTTGCTCATTCAGCTTCTGTCACACCACTTACACTTTTAACAGGGTTGGGATCACCCTCTGCTTCCAAAGTAGAAAACACTTTTCTCTCAAATGTCTGACCGATTAAAACAATTAATTGCAATTCAAAGCAATTTGTATTTTCTCTATGCTTTGGACCCAAAGAATACTTGATCTACATGAAAATGAATCTGCTTTATCTAATATCTCCTTTACACAATTGTCTATGTTGGCCTAATAAAAGATATTTTCTTCTAAAAAAACGTGGCATTCTTTGGATTGTGTGAGGAATAATAACATATATAAAAGTTCCCATGAACTAAGTCCTGGCTCTATAAATGGTAAAGGGTGGGCTTTCATTAGAACCTCGTTGTGATTCTGTGCTTGCAGATAATGTCACTGTAGATGCAAGTAACTACTACATAATGTGAACTCTTGGCCCCTGAGCAGAACACAGCTTTTTGCTATGGTCTACAAAATACTTGTGTTACAGGAGATGATCACAAATATCCTACTTGTGATAAGAGTGCATAGGTGCTGGTATTTTTTTCATCATTTTGCTTTGAAGCAAAACAGGAAACTGTGTTTACATAAAAAGGCTGTGTTGAAAGTAGTTCCCATTGCAACGTTGATTCTCATTGCAGAATTGAAAGTCTTGAAAAATCTGAAAATGTCAAAGAGCAACAAGCCTGCAGGTCAAAGTAAAAAATCAGGGGAAAAAAATCCTTTTTTTTTTTTTTTGTTTTAGTTTTTTCTCTTTCAAAATAGGAGAACAAAAAGTTCTTCTCCTGATCTTCATTTCAAATAAGACAGTGGTTTTTACCTTGAGACAGATTATGCAGCTGAAATATCCCATATTGATAAAGCAGTTGAACACGTTTTTATTCTTACACCGGTAAGATTTTATTCCTGTGAACAAATGTTTGTAACTAATACTGTCTGGTATTACTATTGGTTGGAATATTGTCCGTAAAATTACTTCATCAGCAAAAGGTTGTTTTGGACCTGACAAAAATGTTTGAGATGTATTAATTTTGAGCATATTTTAGACAGTAGGGTTTCCAAGGAACAGCACAGACTCTTTAGGGGATGTAAGGAGAATCCTGTACTGAAATTCTGATCTACCGAATGTGAATACGGATGTTTTGATGCAAGCAGTGAAAATAGGCAGAGGCGTTTTCCATGCATGTTAGGAGGAAATGAAATTCTGCAATCTTCAAAATTGTCATGAGTTGGACTTAAACATTTTTTTCACTTTCACATGCTATATAGTGATTATTATAAGTAAATATGTCAGTGTAATGAGAAGGATGACAAAATATGACCAATAACACAGAACGCCTCACTGAAAATTTAGGCTTTAATTTAAAATACTATTCTAGATAAGGCTGGGAAACAGCAACTGATGTACCAGGAAATAATTACTGTATTTTAAAACAGTGGAAATATGCATTAAAATGTCATTTAAATTTTCCAGCAAATTGCCATTCTGCTTCTTTCTAGTCTAGTGGGTATGACAAAGGTCAAAACAATGACACTGATATTGAAATCTCAACAGAAATAATTAGTATAAATTAAAGTCTTTTATGTTTATGTATAAACTCTTAAATTAAGGTAATAGAAGTAGCTTTTTTCCCCTGTTCAGGAAAAAATTACTTGAAATGAAATTGTAGGGGTGTTCTTACATTGTTTTAGGACTGAAGACAGCAATAGGGTGTTGGGGGAAATACTGGACAATATGTAAGAGAACAGTTTGTGCCTCTCTGGATTTGGTAAAACCAAAAAAAAAAGCCCTACATTGCTTGTCAGTAGTTAAAGCCCTCAGAGCCTCTTAAAAAGCTCAAAGAAATTGGTGAATACATTTTTCAGGACTTTGATATGTGTTGGATCAGGTTTCTCCAGTAAGAAAGCTTGGACTTACCTTGTATAGATTTGCACAATTTATTTCTGTATTGTACAGCTTTCACACGTTAGTATTACATGACCTTGAGGCCTCTTTTTCAGGACAGGGACTTTCTCTATATTTCTTAAAACCAGATATGCTGAAACATTTCTGAATATAAAATATTTCTTTAGCATCACTTGACTGTCATAGCACATTTCTTTGTAGTGCCTAAGTTTCAAGCGTCCTCAGCCAGACAAACTCCATGACCAAGTTATAGGTGACATGTGGAGCTGTGAGACTCCTGAGATGGAGTCAAAAGGCAAGTGGGAGTCCATCCTAGTGATTATAATCCATCCCAGGAGCACAGGCAGTGAAGCACTTTGATCATAGGGGTCTGATATTGGATAAAGTCACTCTGGTCAAACTATACATTACAAGTGTTTCAATTTTATTTTTCCAAATAAAACAGAGCAAAACAACTTATAGTACAATCAACTTATTAAAGTATTGCAGAAACAATATTTTTTATTAAATGACATTGTCAGAATTAGTTTAACACTTTCTATCTAATTTCACCGAGTGGCCTTTCCTTCTCCATAACTTTATGTTGAAATACAAGTATCCCTAAGTTTTTGTTAAGACCATCTGTCTAATTTTAAATATTTCCATTTACAACTAGGAACTGTATAACTTTACCTTTTTTGGCCATCTTCCAAGCTGCTACTACACATTTACTGCTTTCAGCACTACCTAGAAATGGTGGAATTGCTCTGATGCCAAGGAGGAACCTGTTGATGTTATTACTGATCAGATTTAGTTAGGGTATATGCAATTGAAAGCAAACCATTTGTTGATGGCTTCTGTGCTGCAGAACAGTTTTTTCATACAGGAGGATAAGACCAGTACTGAATCAGAGGGAGATCCATCTAGCTCACATTTGTCTGTGTGGGTGGCAGCTGCTGCAGAATAGGAGTAGCCGTATCCAGCTGTGGAAAGCAGTGTGGCTAGCCCAAGCCTTGCTCTTTGGAAACCAGACTGCAGTTGCCTGGAGTCTGTCCTTCACAGGGTCAGTTTTGTTAATTAAGTGGAGTCTGGAGCTTCAGCCACCATGCTGGAATTTCTGGGTCTGAGACCCTTGAATTGTCTGGAAAAGTGGTTCAGGCCAAAAAAAAAAAAATCCCAACCCAGGATTATGCCCTAGCACCTGCAGTTCACCATCCACAGTGACAGGGAGTAGAACAATTGCATGCTCATTCAATATCCAGGCTCTCTTGCTGCCCAAGAAACCAATAGCCGCAAAATCAATAGTGAGTAAACCCAGCTAAGACAAGAGAATAATGTTCTGATTTCAGAATTAGGAGAGGCCAACAGTCCATGCATGGGAAAAAAATAAAAGAAAGGGCAAGCATGTAATTAGACTTCCCAGTACACTCCAGCAGCTTGTGGCTCAGAGCTGCCCTGTGGTGGTATTTTTTGTGTTTAAGTCTGAGCTTGAAGCTGTCTGAGGATTCTGATGGTGTGTGTACATGTGATGGAGGCTTGGTGGGAGCTGTCTTGAATGGGGAAGGAACAAAAAGATATGACACAAAAAGAAAAGGCATAACACAGCAGTGATTACAACAAAGAATATGAGTCAGAAGCTGTCAGACATGCCCAGCAGTGCTTGTGGCTCACAAGAGGGGACACAGAGTATCAGATGATGTAGCAAATATCCCTTAAAGGGGATATTGAACAGAGAAGACCTGGAAACATGAAGTACTGATGAAGACCCATGGGAACAAAGACTGAAACACTTGGAGGTCAACACAGTAGAGAAACTCCTTCTTAAAAGAAGTGACGTACCTAAATCATAGGAAGGCTTGGGTTGGAAGGAACCTTAAAGATCATCTAGTACTAAGTACAAAGGGATATTGGAAAGAAAGTTGATTGAGATAAATTAACTGTCCACTTGATGTAGACAAATCTTCATCTTACAAAGGGGACAGGGAATTCCAGGCCATATGGGAGGAGGAAAGTGGATGTCCTTTTGGAAGAGAAAAGGCAATGCCTCTACCCTTCCCATTAAAGCTTTGACAATGCTCTCATCAAATCCCATCAAATTTCACAAACTACTTTATTCCCACTCATCTCTCTGGCACTGGTCATGTCAGTTGGTGCCCTCTGAGTGCTGGATGGGGCTTGGCACAGAACAGCCATTGAGGAAGAGATGCTGGGCTCTCCCACAGTCACTCCACAGGATGTGGGAGACTTGCCTTCACATTCCTCTTTTTGCTAGTGTGTTTCAAGCCCACAAATATTCCAGAATCCCTAAGAAGAAATCCTAACCACATATCTGTTTGCTGGCTGAAGGATGGGCTCTCCCAGTTTGCACAGAAGTTTTAGGAATTTGGAAGAGGAAGGAAATGGGGAAAAGAAGAATATGAGGGAGATGGGTGGTGTATGGATGTGTTCCCATAAAAAGCAAAATCTGCCTTAGAGATAATATCTATCTATCTGGAACATCTGTCTTCATCTCTCACTTCCTCTTTTCTCCACATATTTTGGTGGTTAAAACGTGGGGCAAGAGCATCTGGATTCAATTCTGCCTCCATGAAGGAAGGCATAGAAGAATGTCCCACGTCCCTGGAAAGTAGTACGATCATCTGCTCTTCTGACGTGAGAGCAAACGCATTTGCGTAAGCCCACCTGTCAGAGCTGTTCCACATTGCTCAGAATAACTAGAAGGAAAACAAATTGGGGTTTTCTGATTTAGTAGGATGCAGAAAGGATGCTCAATGCAAAAAAGAGACAGCAGGAATTAGAGAAAGGTTTTGTGTGGATTATGATGTGATGTTGAATGTATATCCTGAAAGCAGCAATGCAGGGCTGAGGTGTTTCCTGCTCAGCACCAGTCCTTGGGGGTTTCATTCCAAGTACCTGCTATGGAGAACAGGCCACAGACCCAGCTCAGGACAGTGTCCCAATGCTTTGGTAAGGATAGCATGAAGTTTGGAGTCACAGTGCTCAACATGGCAGCCCAGTGCACTGCAAGTGATCAAAGCCTGCATAGTAGCTGAATTTTTTCCTCCTTTATCACCTTATTTGATCCTGCAGCCAGTGCCACTTAACAGTTCAAATAAAGACTGTGGTAAAAGCTGCCCAGGAGCATTATAAAGCAGAGACAGGTTTTACAGTATGAGGCCTCCTAACATAGCATAGTCACTATAGCATAGTCAATAGCAAAGAAATGCACTTGTACTTTTTAACTTTTTATGTATTATCACTTATCAATAGGTCTGTAGTACTAAAATTTGTATAACTCCTTCAACAAGTGCACCAGGACTGGACAGAATCAGCAAGGGTTTCAGGAAATATTCAAGTAGAAAGCAACTCCCTCAGCATCATTTAGCTTGGAGACTGAAGAAATAGGATAGTTTCTTCACAAATAAATACTTGCAGATGATTACACCCTATTCTGCTTCATCATACGAAAACATAATAAAAGAACAAACTGAAACAGAACACTGCTGTTTATTCTGCCACACTTTTGAAGATCTCAGTTCTAATTACATATCATAAAATACTTTGATGCCTCATATAAAGACAAAGTGTGAAAATAATACTTTGCTAGTTGAGAACTTTCTACTAATTATAGTTTGAAATGTTTGCATTTGCTTTATTTTCTCAAAGGCAATTGCCAGCAAGCTGGTAAAATTGGGTGAGACTCAAAATACAGTGCTCTTGTTCCAGATTTTTATGACAGGGTGACAGGGTTTAAGTCCCAATGAGAGCTTGCAACTGTCCCATTCTCGTTCCCACATTGAAGAAAGATTTCTATCTGGAAGCAGGACAAAGAAATACTACCAGAATATCAGAGGATTGAAAAGATTTCAAAGTCAAGGCTAAAGCGGCATAATTACTAGCCACAAATACATTAGAAATATGAGGGTGGAAAGGGATCTTATTTAAAGTAGAGGTCTACAGACAAAAAAATGAACATAAGTTGTCAAGGATTATTTAAGCAGGAAATCAGAAGAAGGCTTTCATAGAATCATAGAGTATCTTAGGTTCAAAAAGACCATTAAGATCATCAAGTTCAACCATTAACCTGTCACTGCCAAATCCTCCACTAAGCCATGTCCTTAAGCACCATGAGAACATGTCTTTTCAATACCTTCAGGAATGATGACTCAAACATTCCCTGGGCAGCCTGTTCCAATGCTTGACGATCCTTTTGGTGAAGAAATTTTTCCTAATATCTAATCTAAACCTCCCCTGGTGCAATTTGAGGCCACCTCCTCTTGTCCTATCGTTAGTTGCTTCAGAGAAGAGGCCAACACCCACTTCTCTACAGCCTCCTTTCAGGTGGTTGTAGAGAGTGATAAAGTCACCCAGGGCCTCCTTTTCTCCAGGCTAAACACCTAAAGCTCCCTCAGCCATTCCTCTTAAGGCTTGTGCTTCAGACTCTTCACCAGCTTCACAGCTCTTTTTTTACCCATTTAAGGAGTCATATTCTGGAATAACCAATCATTTAGAGTAGATGAAGCACAGAACTTCTCTAGAAACCACACTAGATAGATTTTATCTGAGAAAGGGATTATTTAAGAGTTTTATAAGTCTTGCAATGGAAGGAGTCTACTTCAAAAGGCCTTTTCCAGTCCTTCTTCTGCTTTTGGATATGAAGAAGTTTTGAATACTAAGGGCAAGATACTCCTTTGCTTGCACAAGATGCATGTACCTTGAAGCACAGGGGAATTATGTGGTTTCTAGCTTAGGGGAACAGAATATGTGGATCTATAAAATAAGGCTGTTTCTCATGCAGTTTTAAAATCATAATAGAAAAGAGTTTTATTGGACAAAGGCTCATCATTTAGGCATTTTTATCAACATGAATGGAGAGGTTTAGTGAATGAAACTGCAATGCAAGATCGTCATTCTAAGTTCTATGTGGCCTTCTTGTCTCGGAGACCAATACCTATTCTGCCTGCCAGCAGAAAACTGAATCTCATAAAGAAAAGGAAAGATTTCAAACTCTTGCAATAAAATGGACACCACCGGTAGAAAGACCTCCAGATTAATAATTTTGTAAATTGAGAAATTAATCTGGAAAGAGCACAGGGAGAATTCTGCTCCATACAAATGCTCTGGCATTGCAGCTAACATGCACTGCATGTCCTTAGACTGTATTTGCAGGTGACAGTATTGTCTCCCTCTTTTACAGAACAACATCTTTCCCTGGCAGAAAGTCAACAGCTTAGCCAGCTCAGTGCTTTTGGCTTATTTTTGGTCTCCAGACATCTTTGAATTAAAAAAAAAAAAAAGGCAAACAAAGCAAAGCAACAAACAACATTTGGCCCAAGGTACATTTCTAGTTACAAGACTCACCATTAATTAAATGGCAGTTTTTCAATCCTGTCACCACACTTATGGACAGCAGAGTTCAAGAAGTTCATGAACTGGTTCCCCACAGTTATCTTGAACATGAACTCACTGTTTAGTCAATGGCTTATAAAAACAAGGCTGGACAGCTGGTCTCTGTGTTACTTACCACAGTCTCAGGGCTGGGACAGAGGAAATTTAGGGAATATTTCCAAATACAGTCTGCCAGATTATTCAAATCTACAATACATCCAATAGATATTAAATATTATTTGCTCTGGAACTTAACGTACACTGTAATATGATCCCTGTTTTATGGAGTGTGAAGGCTGACATTTGAAATTAGTGCTATTTCAAAGCCTGGTGTCTGGTTGCTACATCTGGCTGTGTCATGTAGTCTGGGGAAGTGCCCTACCACAAGGACTTGAGCCGCAGAGGATGGTGAGACAGATGAAGCTAGATAATCTTTTTTATGTCCATAAAAAAGGGTCAGGGTCAGTCTTTCAACACCAAGAAGAACTAAGACAAATAAACAGAAATGGGACACACTGTAATTAATGGCTCCAGAACACAATAAATCCAAACAGCTTCTTATTTTCTGTCCATGGCTCTCTTCAGATTAGTATGAAAGTTTAGAGGGAAAACAGGATCTTCCCTCTTAACTATTGATTTGGAACTTTCTGAAAGAACCACTTTCAAACTAAATATGCATGTAGACAAAGCACTCCCCACACATAGCATCTCTGCCTGTATGTATGCATGTCTGTGCCAGTATGTCATTTGAGAGGGTTCTTCCTCTCCCAGTGTTTCCTCATTCTAAGAAAACACCATGTTCTCACGTTATGACTGTGAAAGAGCTTTTCAAAAATGTTGCCACGTGGACTAAGATACCAAATACAATTTGTTCCTACCCAGTTTTTTATGGATTCTCTGGTGATCCAAGCCGATTTTCATTTTAAAGTCCTTAAATATTAGCCTTGAAGCAGAGATGGCTGCAAAGATTATTTTCAGCACAGATTAGCAGATTCACAAAGACTTCACCATTGCTCTGTGACATGACAAGCTTTGCCTTATGAAAACTAAAGATTGAGCCAATGAGTTGACAAACACAATTTATTAGTATTATCCCTGGCCCCAAACATGTGTGCACACACACACACATACACACACATGTGAAAACTATAGTTGGGACTCAGCAATCACTTTTATCTTCCCGATGGTAAGATTCTGAATCTTACCTTATTCCATGCCGGTCACATTTAAGTTTTTTGAGTACAAAATACACTGATTTCAACAAAATATTTCTGTTTAGAGTCAGAGACTGCCTCCTTCTCTTTTATACCCCACCTCCAGCATCCCGAGGCATCATCTCTCCTCCTTTTTGGCTTTGGCACTGGAGAAAGAAAGGAGGAAAAGCTGGAAAGGGGGAGGAGGGACAAAGTGAAATTCCCAGGAAAGGCCGTGTTGCTTGTGCAAGCTTCATGTCCCGACGCCTGTTCAGATCAAGCCTGCAGTCCTGCACACTAACTGCCAAACATATACTGTGTGATTTGAAAAAAAAGATTCTGGTTAAACATCATTCCTTAAGGCTGGCTCTTTGGTAGTATCTTCTTAACAACTGATTTTGAAGCAGTTTATCTCATTTTATTATTAAAATTCAGGCAACACCTCTTCATGAGATGTGTTAAATTCCCCCCTCCCCCCACCCCCACCATTTTGTTTTTTTTTTTAATTTATTATGAATAGCTCCACTCATGTGGATTGTCAGTATGCCAGCCTTTGTTGCAAATAGTATGCTGTCCTTCTGTGCCCTGGGCCCCCTGGTTGGTCTGGGAAATGCAGTGTGCTAGGCGTTTCTGGCCTCCTTTGGGGTTAGGTATGATGGTCTCCATTGTGCGTAAGCAAGTGGTTTCAATCCTTAATTGCAATGGGGAAGTGGTCAGACAACATACAGTCCTGGCGGAATAATGGCAAAATGTCTTGGAAGAAAACCAGAAAATAACAAATATGTTACATACGAAGTGAATATGTATTTCTAACATAACCTGGAATATATGTAACATACAGGAAAGTAAAATACAAATATTTTTGATGGTTCTTCTTTGAAACTGGTGCATTATCTCATGCTATTACCTTATTCCTCTTTACAGAAATTAAAGAAGTGGTCTAAACATTTTCTTCTTACATCACAATTACACAAATCCAAATGCTTATTATGAAGAAATGGATGTGGGTTTTGACTATAATTATGAATTGAAAGTGAGCTGTCAGTCATCAGTAATGAAGCATCAAGTTATAGGATTTTGCTGTGTTTTCTCTAGGAAAGAAAATTACTTCATCACAGCAGAACACTAATACCTCACTCTAGACAGCTCACCTCTTCGAAAGAGACAGGAAATCTTTCACAATATCATTTTGGTAACTTACTACATCCTTCTGAGATATCCTCCACTTTAGAGAGGATTAAACAGAGACATAGAAAAAACTTAGTAGCTCTAAGTCTCTCTATAATTCAACATGACAGCTGGGAATTATTTCCAGGAATCGTGTTTCCAGTGCTTTCTTACAATCACTTTAGTGATTCTTTCAAAAATATATTAGCCAGGATAAAATCCAGCTCACACTCCCAATCTTGTCTGTGAAGCTGATTATCTGAATAAACACCAGCCATCATGTACATCCCTGAAGGAAAAAAAACAAACAAAAAAACCCAAACAAACCCAAACCCAAAACCCCACACCTAAACAAATAAGGAACAATCTCTCATCTGAGAGTGTCGAAGTGGGCTATTTGGACTTCCAGCTCTCACTGCTACTTTCAGAGAAGGCTGCACACTACTTACAGTCAGACACGCTTTTTTTTACAGGTATGGATGCATTCTCCCACCTGCTGACCTTACTTTGTATCCATGACATCTTAACACTACAGACATGAAGATGCCAGGACATTGTGTATATAAGGTGATACAGGTAAAAAAAACACTGAAGATGCTGGTGGCCATTTCTCAGCTGGAGCTCCTGTCTCTCCCATAAATTGCCAAATGTGTTTCTAACTACATCAGTATCATTGTACTCACCTAACAGACAGGGAAGTTGAAACATGGTCACTTGAGGATGGTCTGAAGACCAGTTCAACTCTGTCAAGTTGCTGGGAAATTAAATGAAAAGAGTTTTCCACTGCCAAATCCATAGATATCCCATTTGGCAGTGCTGCCTTCTCTCAGACCATGTAATTGTTTGAGAGCCAGGCCAATGCTACCTCAATACAATGCATCAGAAATATGTATACAGATACTAACAAAGCATCAAGGCACCACCCTCTGAAGTGAAACACAGCAGCTTTGTCCTCATCCCACAACTCTCACACCTGCTTTTCTGGCCTTTACAGAGTGAAACTCAGAAACACACATAAAAAATTGTGCATCCATGAACTGCACCTCTGGTTTTAGGTTGTAGGCTTTCCTGGCTATCTAATAAATCCTCCATCTTGTTCAATAAAGGTCCAAACCTCTCTCTGATTTTATGTGAGAAATACACAGATAAAAGTAACCCAGGCCAAAATAAAATATTACTTGGAAGATAATAATTTAAGACTCTTTTTGACAGTAGAAATTATTGCTTTATTGTCTTGGAATGTATGCACAAAAAAGGCACAAATGTTGTAGCTTAATTCAGCAAGAAATGAGTTTACATCACCTGAGAAGTAGTGACAGTAATTCTTACAGAGCAGGTCACAGTCTCATCCTAAATAATTTCTGTCTTGAGAAAAAGGGGAGTTGGCTTCTGATGTTCATGGTACCGTGGAGTCATCTTGCTCTACCAGAAATGCACGTATACCCGAGCTTCTCCAAAACACGTTTTACTCTAAATCCACCTTGATTCTAGTGGAGGTGTGGGGATCTTTATAGCAAAAATATTTATAGCACCTTGTGTTGCTATCTGTTGCCTGTTTAGCTGTGACATCGTGAACAGCATGTCTTGATATACCCAGCATTACTCCAGCTACTCCAAGAGAAGGCAAAACCTGAAAAGGAGCTTTCCTTAGTCAGTCTGGAGCTGGGTAAAAAATTCCTCCACACTTCCCTCAAGACAACACCTTTAAGATACTATAAAACCTGGCATGTTTGTAAACTGCTACTTCAGGGATGGTTTGGACCTATTTCCCAGTTTCTATATGCATCTAAATTTCATAATTCACGTGAAATTCACTAGCTTGTTTGAAGCTCAGTCACCATCATGTGGGGAGAGAGGAAATATCAATTTATAGGTCATTAAACCTTTATCTGCCAGTCCAAATGCCTTTGCTGATGTTGAAGAGCTTGCACTCAGAGGCTGTGCTCAGCTTGACCAGAGAATGGCAAGTGAATGGACTGTAATTGCAGCTGCTGCTGTTTTGGCTACATGTTGTAAGGAAAAAAAAAAAGAAGAGAGAGAATAGAGGCGAGGAGGGGATTCATTACTTCAGTTATATTTCTGAATTAAAAATACAATATTTTTATGAAAATGAGGATTCTCCTAGGAAAAAAACCCACCTATATATTGTGGAGAGAAAAAAGAGAGGTTCTACTAGGACACTGTTTCAGTTGTTTATAATTAGAGCCCTTTTTTCTCTTCTCACTTGGGACTGACCAAGTATTGCACATAAAAATATCTTGGGGAAATGTCACTGCCATTTTTCAGTATATTAGAATGGTTTCAGATGGCTAGAGAAAACTGCTAAGACATTTTCCACCCGAGATGACATTCAGAGCTCTGAAGCCCAAGTGAAAAGTGTAAATTGGTTTGTGCAGTTTCCATTTGCTCTTTTCATTTGCTTGCAATACACCATTTTCAGTATTAGACCTCGATACCAGGGGAGTTAGTTATCACAAAACAAGCATAGCTCTCCATTCTGGTAAGAGTTTCCCAAAGGTCAAGTGTTGTTCACTCTAAAACTGTGTTAAAATTTAAGTTTCAGGTATGGTTTTTAGAGGTTGCACTACATCATCTATATAGGAGTCATTATTGGTTGAATTTGGGGGTCGATTAAGCTTAAAATTAACCTGAAAGTGGTTCTACAAGATACGATCAACATACTAAACAAAACAAAACAAACAAAAAACAAATAAAACCCTCAAACCAACAAACAAGATGGAGTGCACAATTCATTTTCCCTAATACATTTAAAATTAGTGGCATTTATCATAGAAATTAACCAAATCTGGTTTTTACTAGCATATAATATCTATCTGACAAAATGAAGAATATCCATCTGCCAATATGAGGAAATATTACTGGAAAGAAACCCTGAAGGAACAAAAGTAAAGACAGCAGTACCATGTTTTATTGTTGTAGTTCTTTGTAACTCAATTTTCTGTTCTGTAATAAACTGCCTAACCTCTTACAAGATTAAGCTTATTTTCATCACTAACCTTGTCCAGTAAAAGTGAAAGTAATGTAGCAGATGCAGGTTAGTCTGTTCCCACAGTAACAGGTCATCTACTTACCGGGTAAATTTGCATAGTATCAATGAGCCTGCAACCCAGCATGAATCGCAATACAGCTGCAGGAGTCAGTTTAAAGACAGCTGACAGCAGACAGGAATTGTGTGAAGGAAAGTTCCCATTTTCCAACCACAAGCCAGAAGGCAAAGAAGGGATGGCGGGAAGACAACTGATTACCTAAAATGCCCAGACGTAGCTTTTCTTCTATATCTCACCTTGAGCTTGCTGATTTATAAGGCAGCAAGGAGAAATCAGCTTTGTCTACAGCACAACAAAGGTCTGAAGAGTAACACACGAAGTCTAGGCTGCAATTCTCTGGATCTCAGTGTGAAGTCACTGCCAAGTCAGGTACCTGCAGTAGGGATCTGTGCATCAGTAACATCTCCTTTGAGATGAATATGAAGTCATAGTTTGGTCATCTTAGGTAACAGTTAGCTTAAATCATACCTCATTCTCTTGAGCTCAGAAACTATGGTAATTGCAACGCCAAAATAAGGCAGCTATGCCAAGAAATCTGAATACGATCCAAAGTCACCAATACCAATTTTGTAATCCAATTTTAGATGTGTTGCAATGATTACCAAAGAATTCAAGAGAACAGAAGTGAGAAAGGTCAAGAGAGAGAAAGTAACCAGGGTCATTGAGATTTTTCACAAAGCAGTATCCTTGTGACTTATTCCCAAATTTGAAAGTGTGTTTGGATTTGTTTTCTCACCTAGGTAGATTCCAAAGGTTGTTTTTCCTATCTCTACTCTTGCTCTACACTTTTTGTTATAATATTCAGATCTAGCTTCTTATCAGTTAGTATATCTTTCATTCTCTGGGTTGAAATTGTTGATATTGGATAAGCAAACTTAAGGACAATTAAAAAAAAAATCCAAAACCAGTCAAAACCATTTATTTTGGACATGGTTAATGAGATATTAGCAGCTGGCAGACAAGAAGTCATTCTGAACTACAGATGTTTCAGTATCTGGCTTTAAAGGGATTTTCCCTGCAATTATGTTACACTACCCACAAACTCAGTTTCTCCCTTAGTTCAAATGGCAGAAGCCCATGTACTGGATTGAAATGTTCCAGTACTTCAAATTCACATTGCACAATGCTGCTGAGCACTGGGAACTCTATCTTTTCATTTTACATTTTTAAAAATCTAGGAAGGAGACACACAAATCTGTTAAGAGCATATAAAAGATTGCAAAAGAAGTTTGGAAACATGGCACTTGTATATACACATTAAAGTATTTTCTGTATATATCGAATCATGTGCAATTTTCATCATTATTTTCTGGTAAGACTTATTTGGAGATATTATTTTGGGCAAGGCTTCAAAAGATAGAGTGTTGTACAGAACCAGACAAACTCTCTCTCTAGAGTTTCAAGCAGTTCAAGACCAGCTCCCACAATGAAACTATACTGTGTGACCCCATGGAAGTGGGCAGAAATGTACCTCCACAATTTTTTCAGTCCTCTGGAACTCAGCTGTCCACCCATTCCTTTTCATAGTGAGATAGCAGATCTCTGAATATCTCCTGGCTGTGACTCCTTGAAGTCCTGTTCCCTGTTCCCTTCCCTTCCTTTCCTTTCCCTTGTTCAGTGTCACATATGAATTTGATGACAAATTCAGGAGGTTGCGATGACAAATTCAGGAAGTTGCAATGACAAATTAAAATACGTTTTCATTATCAGTGGCTTATTTCTTTATTTAAATGGCTGCAAGTCCCTTACTCTTTTAATATTTTCTGTTACATTTTACTTAAAACCAAACAGAAAGATAGGCTATAGTGATATCAATTTTCCTAAAGTGCAATTTCTGTCTCAATATATATTGTCCACAAATGTTATCAGATCTCAAGAAAAGAGAGATTAATGGCAAAGGAGAATATGTATTCCCGTGGCCAGAGGGGTAGGGATAAAAGATGGAGTGGGGAAAGGAAGACAAGGTTTGAGAATGAGAGTGATGACATCTGTTTTCTCAGATGAAAAGTTATTTTCCTTTGAGAATACTTAACATATTTATCTTTTAAGGGAGGAAAAAGAATTCCCACTAGATACACTGAAAATTTGACAAAGGTCTGAGAAAGAGGATCTTCTCAGGCTTTGTCTGTAGGTGGGTAAAGTCATAATAGCTCTGTTTTTCTTGGTTTTCTTTACATGAGAAAAACTGAGTAAGAATGCCTTACTATGCATAATTCTGAGGATATTCATTTTTTGAGTTCTTTTTACACTGCATCTCTGTCAACTGAAAGGTCAATTTAGTTATTTTTCCCTCCCTCAGATCCTATACCAAGGGAAAAAAACAACACCAAAACATGTAGACAGGTCTTTCAGATTTCAATGAAAATAACAGATGTTACCCATCTTCCACCCAGAGAGAGGATGACATCGCCAGAGTGACTGAGATTTTCCTTCCATCAGACAGAGCTTTATCTCAGGCAGAGTCAGGCAGTACTTTGCTTAGCAGAAGCAACTGTCGTGATTCACTGTAGAACATCCTCTACATTGGGACTGAAAGGAAACCTTTGATCTAACTGCATCTAGCAAGTTATCATGTAGATGATGGAGCATATTGACGGCAAAAATGACTGGGCTCAGCATTTGTTTTTTTGACATGGTGCATGCAGAAACTTAAGTTTCATATTGTTTTGGTCAAATGTAGGTTTTACATTCCCTTTATATTGCCTGATCAGTGCACTGGGAAGACCACCAACCTTTTGGTTGAGCTCTAGAAGAGACTCTTATTTCCCAATTTATTTAAATTCATGGTATGAAATCACTGCAACAAAATGACAAAAGCCATAGAGTTTACATACAAACTAAAACCTCTTCTCCAGTGACTTAGATGCAATTATAATATTATACTTAGCAAACAAATATTTTTTAGCAAGGACTTAGTTTCTCCCTTAAACCGGTGAATAGCTAGGAAAGCTTCGCTTCACTTCACGTGTGCAATACAACAGTGATTTCAAATTCAGCTATTTTCAAACTGACTGAAATTAAGCTCTGGCTCAAACTTCAGAGCACAACACAGTAAACCTGATCTCTCTCTTCCTCTGTGTATAGCAGATTGGGTAAGCTGGAAACAATCATGGGTTTCCTTAGTCCATCATCACAAGTCCCATTGGTCAGATGTGAAGATCATAAAACTACATAGGGCAGAGAAGCTGACAATGGGCTCATCCATCACATGGGACTGTGAAATAGATGGGACACCTGAGTTTAGGCAGGTCATGCTGGGAGCCTGGGGTACTTTTGACAGCTCTAGTACCCCCTTACATGAAGCCACCCATTGCAGAAGATATATTTTATGAGAACATTTCAGCTAGAGGTTGGGAAGGACACGTACTGACTTTTCAGTGATACTCAGTATAACTGTCTGAAGGTCGAGAGTAATGAATTACATAAGAGCCATAAGAGATATACAGTTTTAACAACTAACTGGGGGTAGAGCTCTCTATAAAAAAAAATATCTCTCTAATTGAAGGTGCATGACATGCTTGAAAATGAGTTCAATATTATCAAAACCAAAGTGTGGCTACATCAAACAGTGGTAGGCGGCAATAGAAAACCCAAGACTAGTCATAAGTAAGGTTGTTTGTCTGTGTTAAAAGGCGCCATCACCATTAATTTTTTCTGCAGCTGATGGCTTTCTGACAGCCTTCGCAGGGTCCTAGCCATGAAGTGCACCTTTGGATCCTGGGGGGTGCACAGTGCTGTTACTTCCTTTCCCGGGCAGGGCATCTCCCAGCAGAACTAGCATTTCAGTTCCTGAACAGCTTTTACTAATTGAGTTCTGCACATAAGTGTGTGGTATTAAGGGATAATGTTGTGGCTTTTTACATTGTCTGCAAGTATGCAGAGCTGCTGTGCATTACTGGAGCTTCTCAAGAGACCTGTTAACTGCTTTTTAATATTTCAACCTCTGACCTGCATGTTAATGTGGTGTTATAATTGGAAAAGTCGCTTTCCCTTACTCAGCAGTTTTCCTCCATGTGTGTGTTCCAAAACTAACTTGCTGACTTTATTGACACACATAGTAAGTTTATGGCTTCTCTTCTTGCTGGATACAGTTATTGCCAAGTCCCAGGCAAACAATCTTCAGTCTTGATGGAAATACATAAGACAGAAAAGCATAAAGTCTGACTTTTTTTTTTAATCCAGGTCTGGGGTTGCTAAGTTGTCAGGTAACAAAACAAGAAGATAATTTGGGAATGCATCATTTCAGTAGAAAAAAATGTTGATCCAGCTCAGCAAAAACAACAAAACAACAGTGTAAGAGCTGTGGCTATGGGAGAAGGTGTATAGCAAGGCACACACTGCATTACCATCTGCAAGTACATTATCTGGCCCTGAATCTACTCTGATGAATGTCATACCTGAATAGCTACTATTACGGCAACGTGTAATTTTTAAGCATGCCATGCTTACCTACAGTGGTAAGAACCACAAATGACTCTTCTGAGTTTCATTTCCTCTGTGTAGTCATGGATTTTCCAAGCAAGATCAGCACCTTTCTGTGTAGCCCAATCAAGCAGACCTAAAATCTCACAACAAAGATTGGCATTGTGAGCTCCCTCAAATTCAGCTTCCCTTTGTCCCAATATTGATTTGTTGTGTTGTTTCTAATCAGCGAGTGAGTACTCCGACTCACTTTGTCCACACAAAAATGAGCATCATAATCCTACACTGTGAACAGACAAGTGCTGCAGCATGATCATGAGTAGTATCGCTTCTTGTGTTAAAACGTTGCCAGGGTAGCCAAGATAGCCATATTACCTTCCCACTGTACAGTTTTGACAAGGATAAAAGAAAATACTATGATGTCCTGTGGGAAAGTGGATGACCTCATATGTGAAGGAGTGAAGTGTTAATCAGTCATTGCATTTTCTTAACGAGGAACCGCATTAACTGTGTCATTTTGTATTATTGCTTGAAGGGTTGGGAAACTATGTTACATTCATTCAGCTCTGCTCCTGCGTGTAGTGAATATTCTGTGCAACTGTATATCTTACCATAAGGAATAAATCTGTTGCAAAAATGCTGTGATTGATTGTGAGTGGTCTTATTAACTAGAGACATTTCCAAATGGCAATGTTTGCTTCGACAAACCATGAGAAATGGAAGTACCAGCAAAAAACAGTAATACCAAACTCACAGCAGCAGGTGCTGACTTTGGAACAGTTGTCTTTTCATTTTTAGAATCTGTCACTACTATACCAATGTTCAGTACATATACCAGGAGATTCAATCTCCTTTTTTCCTTTTTTTCTTTTTTTCTTTCTTTTTGATAAAGTGAAATAACATAATACTTTTGAATGCATATGAATAGAACAAGAAATATTTTGTGAGGAAAATGTATATAATAAAACTTTAGAAAAAGTTAAAAGTCTGGTAGGCTTTTTAAAGAATATAATTTTGTTCTAGGAGCTATTTTTATGTTAACCATTTTTGTTAGCACAGCAAAAAAAAAGGACAAACAAAAGATTTTTATGCTATTCTTGATGCACCATTTGTCCTGCTCCAGCATAAAAAGAATTATTTTAATCACTCAAAGATGAAAGGTTTTGGATCTCAATGCATCTGGGTATCAGATGGATATGTCTACTGCTTCCAAACTGTTGTGCAGCAAAAGGGAACAGCACATTTCTGTCCTCTTTCTGCACCTGTGAAGAGCTGGGATTGCTGCAAAGCCAGGTAGCACAGAAGTTAAATAATTTGGAGAGATCCTCTGCCAGGATGCTGGCTCAACACCTGCTCCAATTCTGCTCTGGCACTGAGCGGAGACTACCAGTCAGAGGGATCCTTTCCACCCTGCAAAGATAGCTCTGCTGCAAGGAGGTCTGGCTACCATGTTCCCCTGAAGATTGAAAGCATAGGCTTGCTGCCAGGAGGAAAAGGCTGGGGAAAGCTGATGACTTTGGGGACATTGTCAGGTCAGGAGCACCACTAAAATGCCCTGCTGGCTGCAGCCCACTGCCAGGTGAGGACTTTCATGAGGGGATGGATGATAGTGAAGAATAGCATTTTCCCACTTCCCAGTATTGTGTTTCCAGCTAAGGGAAGTCATCATTAAGTAGCTAGATGTTTCATGTCTCCAGAAATATCCTGTAGGCCCAGGAATATCTTGCCTTCTCCTCATCTAGAAGTTAAGGATACCCACACACACTTGAGCATGGTCATTCAGGGAAATCAGGTCGCTCTTGGGACTTTGTCATATGGCTTTGCTGCCTCTTTTTTTTCCCCTGCACCAGACAGAAATCTCTGAGTTACTGCAACCATTGTATGTTGGCTTTGTGCCTTGTTTGTTTGTTGTTTTTTCCCAAAACCTTGGTCCCCTCTTTCCAGGAGACAGTGCTGTGGTCCCTTGATGGTTTCACAATGACCCTGATGAAGGCATCAGATGTGCCAATTGCTCAATTAAACTTGTGGGTATGCCAACAGGAAAGGGACCAGCCTACCCTACTGAGTCTTGGGTGTACTGTAGGCAGGAGGGTTTGGTGTCATGGTTTATAGGACAGTGCAGTTTCAGCCAGGCAGGGGTGAACACATGTCCTTTCAGCACAAAGACAGGCAGAAATTTTGTTGGCTTCCCTGTCCATTTACCTGCCACTGAGTATAACCTAAGAAGTGGGAAACAAAGCCAAGCGTTGATCTTTTGGTACTGAGACCTGGGTGTCTAGGAGCCTGGACTGGGTTTTGTTTTCTCAGCAGTTAGCTGCTTCTGTGAAAGGATGCTCTGAATAAGAAGTCATACTCTATATTTTTAGATATTTAGCTTGGCATGCTCCAAACTGCTCCTAAGCTAAATAATGAAGATGTTCTAACAGAGATGTTGTGCATTCAGAGAGAAAATTAATTAAGAAAAAAACAATCTCTTTAAAAATACCGCAACACAATACTGCAATGATGCAGGAAATACTTACATTTACTGTATTACCAAACAAGTGGAAAGAGAAGTATAGAGGAGGCTAAACCCATCTATTTGTTATCTCACATATTGTTTGGAAAAAGAAAAAAATCTTCCCATTTGGGTATGTGTAATCTCAGAAGCTCTAAGCCTCAGGCACAGACAAGAAATGTATATATATATATAAATCACAAACTAGGACAAATTCAGTTGTCATTTTCACTTTCTCTCACTGTTTGGAAGATTAGCTGGCTAAGCAAAATACTTCTGTATCTCTGGGTAACAAAGCAAGATTTGACTGTTCTTCAGGGTTGTGGGTATTCACTGTTGATTTTACTGACACATTCTTGTACACTTTTTGGGGGAAACTGTCTTACTGTGTGATGGGCAGAAAGGGTTAAGAACCCACTGCTGTTGTGTGTGATAATATTTTTTTTCTCCATTTCATTTTCTCTGTAGAGCAAAGTAGTTCTGCTTTCGCTTGTTAATGAACTGAACACTGCCATCTTGTGGAAGTTTTTTAGCAAGCAAAATTACTCTTTAATATATAATATTAAATATATATATTAATATGTAAATATAATATTAAATATTTCAAAGAGCAGGAATAAAAGGTACCCATGAAGATCTTGCCAACCACTCCTTTCCACCGCCATTACAATGCCTCTTTTTACATCTGTGGTCTTTGCATGTGTCAACCTAAAAATTCAATTAATGAAATTGAATTAGAAGTGTAATATAGTTTTTAAATCTGACCTGTATATCTTTGAATCTTCCTTCCTATGGTTTGGGGGGGGTTTTTTGTGGTTTGGGGTTTTGGGGTTTTTTTTATGTAGATTGAATAGTGTCATGTGAAATTCACAATCTGGGACTTCGACATTTCTCTGCACAATTTTGAGACCACTTTCATAGACCATGTGCTCAAAATCCAGTAACAATTTTTTGAGTCATAGGCTCATAGTGGAGGGGTGATTCTGTGAAAATATCCTGGATCCAAACCTAACAGTTCTTTCTGAGAGGTACTAATTGAAAGGCTGTTCTTTGAATTCAATTTTAGGCAACAGCTGTGAGACAGTATAATTTGAAACACTCCAAGGTGAAACAGGAGCCCAAGATACTTCAGTCTCAAGACTGCTTATTAGCATGATTCTCCAGTACAGGAAGAGATATTAATACAGTCTCCTTTCATGAAAATCATTGCACAAAACATAAACTTAAAAAGAGATAGTTTCTCCTGTTGTCTAATGAGTTACTTTTTACACAGGCAGATAGTGATAGGACAAGAGGGAATGGTTTTAAATTATAGGGAGAGAGATTCAAATTAGGTACTAGGAAGAAATTCTTTACCCAGAGGGTGGTGAGGCACTGGCACAGGTTGGCTGAAGAGGTTGTGGATGCCCCATCCCTGGATGTGTTCAAGGCCAGGTTGGATGGGGCCTTTGAGCCTGATCTAGTGGGTGGTATTCCTGACAATATCAGAGAGGTTGAAACTAAGTGATCTTTAAGGTCCCTTCCAAACCAAACCATTCTATGATTCCATGAGTTTAGAGAAACACTTTAAGGAGAATTGTCAGTATAAGAAAATCAAGGCATACCTACACATCAGTGCTGTTAGAGTGGTCAAAGTACATTACAGTGTCAAGAAAACCAATCATCCACACATGTTAGAGTTTCTTTTCTCCAACAGGCATTGACAATGCAAGTACGTCTACAGCAATGTAGGTAAAAGTATGGCAAGAATGAGTATTGATGAGAATCCACTCCTGCAAACCATAATTTAAAAAAAAATTGATAATTCAGTAACATATCACAGAAATACTCTTTAAACATAAAGTACAGAACAACTGGAAACTTAAGCTGCCCTAAATGGCTTTGATTTGGTGACATTAACAGTGCGATCTTTAGCAAAGCCATCAAGGACAAGTCTCTTATCTACCACAACATTTTTGCTTTGCAGCATATTAAAATCCACTGTGAGAGTTACCCAGCTGAAATGCCATGGAAGAAAGTTTAAGAGCTATCCCAGCCTGTTGCAACCACATCTTGAAGCTGCCTGGGTCATCCCTGGCTTAGAACTGGCAAGAAGTAGAGTCCCACCCAGCATCTTGCAGCTCCCAACTCCTCCTCACTAGTGGCTCAAGAGACAATTTTATCCCTGGATAACTGTAAGCCAAGAAGCTACCATGCAGCCCACATTTCCATAGCACTGAGACATGGGCTAAGAGCGATTCAAAATGGGAAGGCAAAGCCACCTCTGACTGGTGCTTCAGGTGATGTCTAGACCACACAAGGCACCAGTGCCATTGGCTTAAAAACCTGGTCGTTACCCACAGCCTGGAATAGCAATGGTGTTGTCCAGGACAACATTTCTTGCCTCCTGCCGGGAATAAAGTGTGTGTCACTTGATGATGAGGGACTTTTCCTGTGACTCAATGCCTGAGGCAAAAGTTTCAGTGACCAAAGTCCCCTGCTTACAATCCCTCAGTCCAAGAACAGTGCCCTCACACCTGCCTTCCACAAATTTTGGGCTGTGCTTAGGCTTGTGGTGAATGCTACACATCCCAGACCAGCTCTATGGGCCAAGGAGAAGACACTCAGCCTTGAGCCAAAAGAGAGAAAGATGGAGGGAGCTCCCTATGTCCACCAAGCAATCCTGCTCCCAAAGTCTCTGGAGAAAGAGAAGATATATGTGGCTGTATGATCGAAGTATGTGCATATATATTTATTTTTTTAGATAGATAGATCGATCGATCGATCGATCAATCGATAGATAGATAGATAGATAGCAAGAAAATCAGCCCTGAAGAAATTGCTGCAGGGCTTGGGCAGTACCAGAGGTTCTATAGCATAAATGTGCAATGCGTGTGGGCTTTAACTGCAATGTGAATATGTGCAACTGCCTGCTGTGTTGACATACACAGATCTCTCCAGTTTGGGAGGGGCTCCTGGAAAAAGTTCTTGGAAGCAACCTGAAAAAACACACTGACATGACCACAGGAGGACTGCTTCTGCTCCATTGGCCCTCCAGTTCTTCCCACTGCCCCAGAAATCCCCCATGACCAGTGGAAACATTTTACATGATGCACATGCTAGCATATAGGTACCAGGACATATGGAGGGGAGTGAAATTTAGTATGGCAACAGATTTGTTATATGTCCATTAGTTAGTCTTGGTGCTTTTTAAAACATTTTTTCTCCATCTATAAAATGGACTTAATGATAACATGGTTTGGTTTGGGCTTTTTTCAAAGAACATAGAAAGCCACAGCTTAGAAGTACTGCATGTAACAGCTTAAAACTATTAAGAGTGTCTTCATGGCTCTGCTCAATAAAGCAGAAATAAATTGCTTAGCTAGAAAGAATTACAAATAGTTTTATTAACATTTGCAAAGTATTTTGAGGGTCTAACATGGAGAGTGGAAATACATATTGTATAAACATGCTTTTATTAAATGACTGCTCTTCTCTGGGAAATTACATGGGAGTGGTTTTTCCATATTTGTTGTGACTCAGTGATTTCAGGTAAAATATGCGCTTCATAAGTTAAAAAAAAAAGGAGAACTCTTAAGTATCAGCTCTGTCAACACATATGAGGAGTCAAAAGCCCAGCCATGTTTTGCCTGACTTGTTAATTAACACCAGCAGCGGAGATGTTACGCACTGAATGCTCCTTGCCATTGGATTCCATCCTATTCCACAGGATTTCATCTGCGGATGTATTCCGCCTGTAGATGAAGAGCTGAGACACTGTCAGTCATTGCTTATTTCACAGTGCTACTAATGGACATGGAGCACAAAAGCCTTCAGCTCTCCCTCCCCATTTGGTTGTGGTTTAGCAGAGTTTCCACATGTTAAAATTGTTAAACATTTCTTTTAATTAATAAAGGCGACAATGTCTAAATTCACATTGAGAATAGGTATGTTGGGTAAGAAATACTGTTTTCACACAGTCATTCTAAAGAATGCATTTTGAACGACTGAATTACACAATTATTTTTTGTCAAAATACTGAAAAGTATTCAACTTCTCCCTGCCCGAACAACCTGTCAAATGTCACTTCTTTTTCAGTGCGGCTTCTAACCAGTGATGTTTAGCACAGATAATTATGCCTCTTCAAATGTAAAGTAGTTAAGTTTTGTAAAGCATGATGCATGAAGCAGTTTTACCAGCTGTTTTCCCAAGTATGAATTTCTGAGCTAGACTGATACATTGTGATCCTGGTGCAGGACTTCTAGTGGTTTCATGAAAAGCATCAGGAGGGGAAAACATTGTTGTATTGTATTTCGACTGTGTTTGGATTATGGTCCATGTGGGCTCCAGCACCCCCAGAAGCAAGCTGAAGCTGGCCTTGTGGCCATCAACACTGCTCTGAATATGGCTTATGGAAAAGTTCCATTTAGTTTTACACTTGCAATAACATTATGCTTTGTATGTTATTTTTTTGTTAGCTGAAAAGCATATGTTTTGACTTTTCCCATCAATGTAAGAGCAATGACTTGTATTTTAAGTCATGAGACAGAAAAGAAATAACAAAGTCAAGGCATTCTTTCCAAACTGCTGCACCTACCTATGAAACATTTTTACAAGCTTTTTTGCTAATTTGCATAATTGATTTTTGCTATTTTTTTTACTCAGTTTTGCTAATTTTCATCACTCAATTTTTCTCCGAAATAACAATTTGTGAGGACACCTTCAAAACACAGAAGCAAATTTTCTCTATGAGGGTATTTAATTCTGCAATTCTAGTTAAAAAGTGCTGACATACATAAAATGCATCAAACATATTACCCTCTTCACTGGTCCATAGAAAATCTAATAAAATCAAGAGGAGAGAAAACTTTTTTGCAAGGTGTTCTGATAGTGGAAGACTGGATTTCATAGTTTATATGGATTTATTACACCTAGTTGATTACCTATGAATTGATTAAAACTAACTCATGTCAGATTTTACATTAGTGACCAACAGCCATCACTCTTCAGACCTTGCCAGCTGATGCACAACAAGAAGAAATTTCCTCGTATGAGATCAGCTGTGAAGTTAAAACTACTCAAACTAGTAAGGTATAAAGACCTGGCACTAGGGATAAAAGCTGTCTTGTTGGACTTCAGATATTGTCCATCCAATAAGTATTAAAAAAATATAAAAAGCGGACTTTATTTTCTAATACCAACATCATGGTTTTTGAAAAGCAACCACTCTAAAATGAAACAGCTGTGGATTTTACTAGCAGACCCATCAACTACTCATCTCTTTGAACTGACTTCTACTCTGACTGTAAAAGCAAGCTCCTCCATGATGCTTAAACATTAATAAACCTTGGCAAGATGATGAAAAAACCTCACAAGATTTCTAATGGATCTAGTTCTGTAAGTATACTTATTTTACTGTCAAGTAAACTGTTGATGTGAACAGAAGGATTTTTAAGCATGAACTTTAGTTAATGAGAACCACAATTAAAAAAAATCTCCTAAACCAATGCTTATGTACTGATACACACTGGGACCCAGCCTGCCTTTTTGAAACCACACTGGGTGACAGCTCAATCTTCTGAATGTTTCCACAGGCATTTTTCTCTCCTTGCTGACTGCAGGGAGAATTCCCTGTTAGGAAGGAATATTTTACCAAGCATGTAAAGCTTAGGTCTCTGCTAAGCTAGGTAGAATAGATCCCATATAAACACACAAAATGGACATAAAGAAAAAAAAAGCTGTTTACTCATGTAAATTTACTCTGGGTGTTGTGCTGAGTAAGTATGCCCACCTGAAAGCTGACCCTACTGACCTTCATAGCTTGAGTGAGATCCTCAGTATTTCTTAGAGTGAAGCCCCTGCTAGATGACACCCTGAGCTGAGGGACTGTCCCCATCTCAAAGCTGACAGTTTCATAACATCCATCTTCATAATGTGGATTTACACCTGATGAGAAGATGGTTATATGTCAGAATGAGAACACTGTGTCGGTGAACTTTGCCTTCTATTTTGTAGGATGCAAAATTCGCCCATGCTGGTTATTGGAGGCAGAGCAAGAATTAAATAAGCCATGGGGACAATCCAGCTCACAGCAGGCACCACAGTTGTATCTAGCTGTGTCTGGGAACACAGGAGCATGGGCACATATAACCATCCACATCCCTTGGACTGAGCTGACATCAGCTCAGCCTCACAAGTGGACTTGGTGCCTGACGTGCAGATGAGTCAGTTTAGAAATCATTAACTGATCTTCTCCTAAACTACCACTGAAGATATTGAAGGTATCATCACATTCAGCAGAACAGACACTGAAAAAAAAATGATACTGGAAAAGACAGAGCACTACTTTCACATAGCAGCAAGAAACTTTTTTCAGAGAAACCGTTCATTTCCAGAACAATGTTCACTCAAAGTTTTATCCTCAGTGAGTATTCTTGAATTTTTTTCACAGGCTGCATGTAGATAATACCTCTGTCTTAGTGACACACCATACTACACGCAGAGGAGTCAGACACAGCAGTGATTATCTTGTGGACAATCCCTTGTTTCTCTGGGAAATGTTTCAGAGATGAAGTAACAGTAACCACATTGAAAAAAAAGTCAAACAAACAGTACAGTATTATGGCAACTGATTACATCTTGTCCAAAAAAAGTTAAGGTTTCTGCTCTGTCTTCTTTTTTTTTTTTTTTCAACTTGCACACGTATTTTTTCCCAATCTCTGTCCTTCCTCCCACAACACCTCCCCCAAAGTCTTCCTGCTGAGATTTGTATCCAAAGCAAAATAGCTAAATTAACTGCTTAGTACTCTTCCCAGAGGAGACCCAAACACGCCAGTTTCAAGGCTGCTAGTCAAGTAGTGCATTTGACTGTGAAATTAAATATGGCCCTGGAGATTTCTTTTATGGTCACACAGAGGAGTAGTGTAAATTTCAATTTACAATACACAATATTCACAACAAGATGATCACAAAGTTAGAAGTTAATGCAAATTAATGTTCATCCAAGTAAAAAAAGGTAGTCATGCCCACGTAATGATCACTTATCATTCCTGTTACTTCACAGATTGATCCAATTCCTAAACAAATCATTTTAGGCTACCCCAAAAATTAAATTGCACCAAGAATCAAATCATGCTTGGAAATAGCCAAGTACGTATAAAGTTCAAGGCTAGATACCGTGCACCACCACTGTACCTGGCTTTAAGTACACATTTGTATCTAAATGGATTTAGATCTCCTGGAATTTACACACAAATATATAAATAAGCATTTACCCTAAAACTATTTGGGCTGGGAAAGGAAAAGCTCTAATTTAGAATACAATATGAAGGATGTCCCTCTGGAAGCTACATTTCTTTAAAGTCAGGAGAGTCCTGGTTAAATGCTTCCACCAATTGCAAGACAGCATGGCATGAAACAAGAATCCATTTTTTTTAACAGAGCAAATCAAACCAGAATGCAAATAGAGCTAAACTATGCTGGAAACCATAAACTCTGGGATGACCGTGAAACACCAGTGTCACAAGTTGCCACTGAATTACACCATGTGTTGACTGTGCTAGCTTCAGTTTCTGGAAGGGCTGAAGGTACAGTTTTATGGCAGGAGTGCTGCCTAAACTCCAGCTCTTGGTATCTGACTCAAAAGCAGACAAAGCCTTCGAGCCTTCTACCCACACTGGCTAAAAAAAGTTATTTGAGCCACTGCCACAAGGGTGACCAGCCACCACCAGCTTCCCTCCATCTGGTAGTGCTAGGACATTGCCAGATCAAGCCAGAGCTTGTATCCTCATTCCTATCATGAGGCATAAGGAAAGGGAAAGGGAAAGGGAAAGGGAAAGGGAAAAGGAAGAAAGAAGAGGCAAGACAAGAAATAAAAGAGAAAAACTAAAAATAGCTATCCTTTTAGTTAATCCCTTTTGAATGTCACCAACTTTTTTTTAAAAAATAATAAATTATTTTAATACTTTCTGTCATCTATGTTTAAATCAAATTTCACTTAGAGCAGCAGATTTCTGTATTACTAATATTTTGCTACAGGGCTGGCCACTAAACCAAGGGCTGCTTTCCAGTAGACCCCTCACTCTGCCACAAATTGCACAACAATACAAGAAAACATAAATAATGCATCTGGAAATACATGACATATTTAAAACCTGCAATCAAAGAGAGCCCAACAGGGAGCAAAGAACACTGGTACAGTCTCTACGGCATTTATATAGCATGGACCTTTTGCCCCTGAACACAATCTGCCTGGTACATCCTGGAAAACCTCACTGGGCCAGCACTTCATTCCTGATTGTCCTCGGCACAGATCCAGGTTTCACCATGCTGGCTTCAGCCAAATAGATTACTGAGGGAATGAGGGAAGATGGATAAATTCATCCATCGGTCTGAAGGGCAAAAACATCTGCTGGAGTCGTGGAGTTGTTGGTTGGCTGAGTTCACATAAAGGAAGTCCCACTGGGAGTCAGTACCCAGCTCTTTTGAGTTTTGAGGGTTGCCCTCAGAGACCGCAGCGTTTTGCTACCTAGGGGCAGCAGAATGTCAAACTGACCAAGAAATCTTTCAGCCTATTAGCACAGTATGACACAGACAAAATGCTCTTTATGAATATCAAATAGGTATTAAAATCAGGGGTTTTTTTTAAGAAATTCTCTAGACTGCACACAGCCCAAAAGCTGAGCTCACTCCACTGAATTAAAGGTTTCAGATGTGCAAGGATTTGTAGTGCATCCACTTGGGAAGGTGTGAATGTGGTACCAAAGTGATAGGCAGCTGTACAAAGGCTGAGGACAATTAAAATGTAGCAGCTTTTCTTTTGGAGCAACAGGACCCAAACAGCCTGAATATCAAGATTAAATTGGAGGACAGTTTCTGAGTTAGTCAATTTTAGGAGGCAGTTTCTTATCCTTGATGCTTGGTAACTATTCATGTGGTGATGTTTTGTAACAGTGTAATGCCAGATTCATGCACATGATTCGTTTAATCAGCTTTTGGAATCAAGGGATGTTACTGAAACGAATGTTACTCCTAGTCCACAAAATTCAGGATTAAATAAATCTTAGAAACACCCTAATTTTCAACTCCTAGATAAACCTAATCTTAAAACCCAATATGTTAAATAAGTAAATTAATAATCCAAAAGCTGCAGACTGAGATCCTGTATCAAACTTTTCAACTGAATTTAGCCTCTCTCTCTCTCTGATGACTAAGGAGTTGAAATAAGTGTTGTCCTTGTGGTATCAGTAAAATTTCCTAGCAGTCTGCTGTGTCTGAGTCATCACAAACACTAGGCAATAGAGGAATAAAAACTGTTTCCCTTCATTTTTTTGCTTCTCATATTTGAGCAGGAGGCATAGAACATTTTAGAGACCATTTCCTGGTTCAAAGCCCATTAAAATCAGTGGGAGCCTTTCTGCTGAATTACTTAGTTTTGTATCAGAGCCACCACTCTTTAACACAATAAACAGTGAAGTTTAAAAGTTACCTCCTTCCATTACTAATCTCAAAGTATAGAGATGTTTTATAACAGTTATCTTTATAACTGGAGTTTGTGGATCCCATTAATCTGGTCACTATGGGAAATACATATATAGGTATGAGGTTAGAGCCTTATGCTCTAAAAATATTAACACATTTTCAACTGAAAATTATGTCTTTGGCACTCATATAGATGTTGCATGCTTTAAACACAGGGAGGAGTTAATGTACATTTTAGATGTGCATCATAGACTCTTTTAAATCTTTGACTGCTATTGCCTGATTTTGACATCCTTCACTAGTGGGTTTATTAGTTATAGATCACAAGTTACAGAAATGTCAAAACTATGTTTCCTGGGCCTTGCACTTGACTAGCTATGAAACACTTGGAAATCTTCAGCATATCTTGTCAGTGAAACTTGAACCCCTAAACAAAGAGACTGAAAAGCAGGAGCTCAGGGTTTTGGACTATCAAACACACACCATCTCTCTCCACCTGAATTTCCACTTCTGACTATGACAGAAATTAAAATTGTGTTAAATGTACTGTGACATCTTTCAAATGTTTTTACAGGAAATCATTTGTGATTAAAAGATTGAATTTTCTGTCATATCTTAGATTAAAGGTCAGAATTGATTAGAAGAGGACTTCTGTTCACATACGTGTTCTCATCAAAACTTCACTTTCAGGCTGTGACATAGGCAGCTAGACTGACTTGCACAGAGTTTTAGAAGAACAGCAACGAATTCTTATTACATATTTATTTAATTGGGGAGAGAGAAGATAGGAGATATGATCTTGCCCCTTGTAAATTTACTATTTAGTTAACAAATATATGGAGAAACAATCCTTTTTTAGTAAAGTTCTAGCTAAATATTTAACAGTGAGTTATTAATTCAACAACAATTTTTAAGTTACTATCCATTTTATTTCTGTAAAATGTCTCCTAAGAATTATAGTGTTGAATACTGAAATATTTATTGAAGCAACACTATGTTTTCCCTGGGTAACAACTCAGTAATGACTTCAGCATATAATTCATACTATTTAAGTCATATGCAGCATCCATATTTTAAGCAGTCAGTTGCTTTAAATTGTATCAACACTGTGTTGTATAAGCTTGTGGCAGAAATAGAAGCAGCTTTTGTTTGAAGCTACTATTTAAATTTTCACCAGAGAAAGAGAAAGTAGTAATTTATCCATGGAAATAAGATGTTTCTGAATATTACAAAATAACCATTATTTATGGTTAACTGCATCCAGAACCTTTCCTAAACTTGATATGAACTTCTACAGTGCTTCCAAAGAATGTTTTTAGTCAATCTCTTATGACATCTATAGCCATAATCTGGGGAAAGTAGAGTAACTGGATACCAGTATTTAGTACCAGTAGGATGTACTTTGTCGCTCACTATTTATCAATTATGTTTATAATGTCCAAGTAACCAATGAGTGCAACAAAGACACTGATTGCATTCTTGAGAAATGAGCCTTTTATATTGTAATGCTGAACTGCTGAGCTTACAGGCAGACAGATAAAGAATCAAATGAAGATTAAAAAAAAGCTTTATTATATTGAGACTACAATGTGATGTAAGAAACCCTGTGCAAGTCAAAAACATGAAAAAGTCAGTATCAATGTTGCTTTTTCACTTGTTGAAAGAAGACAGACTGAATTTTCATTCTATCAAAACCAAAGTAAAAATCTTATTTAGTTCAGGATGAGAATCTGAACACAAATTAACTGATTTTTAGGTCTATGGGGATTTGTGGTTACAATATTTATGGCATTCCCATCTGTTAATAGGAGTAGACATTATTTTGACTCTGTGCATGTGTGTCATTTTTCTCATCCTAGTTTAAAAATAAAAGTAAATCCAGATGCTCTTGAAAGTTAGAAGTTAAAGATACAAGAAAAAATAATGTTCCTGAAAAAAAACCCAGAACCCAAACAAACCCAAGGTGTTACATCAGGCTTTCATTTTTAACATGACCATGATTTCATCACTCCTTGGTTGGCTAGACAGATCACTAACGTTTTTGGTAATTAACACTGTTTTTGTCACTTTGTTAAATTGTTTGCAAATCTATATTTACATAATTGCTTCTCCAAACTGCAACAGAATCTGGAACAGGCATGCGTCATGGAACAAGATGTTTTTAGACCCACTTGTTGTCAAACCTCTCAAATTGTAGAGACATAGGAGGTTTTACCTTTATTATCTTAATTAACTGGCCCATGTTGTGTTGGGGCTTTTTACAAGCTTGAAAACAAGTAGCTTCTGTTTCCTGGTAACCAATCTTTAACTTTAGAACTGGTACACACATTGCAAAAGAGATTTCATTTTTTAGCTGCAAAATAACATTCATCTATATATTTCTCTTCCTTATCTGTTTGCTATATTTAATCATAAGAGTAAACTTGCATGTAAACTATGTAATGTCAGTGCACCAAACCAATACCTCCAATCCTGGTCCTACTGCAACCTGCCTGCATGGCTTCAAATCAAGGACTAAGGTATTACTTGGATACTCAGCTTCACTATTACTCGAACCAGGACTGCATTTTTATTCAAAGAGATACAATCAGCAGTGAGGCACCCTATATTTATGGCATTGAGCTTCAGCCTCTCCTGGCCTGGAGACAAGTGTTCTGAAGCCCTGGACCCCATGGTGAGAGGACCAACACAGAAAATATAGCTTTTGAAAAATCAGTTATCTTGTCTCAGAAATTGCCTGTAGAGTCTCCTATTACAAATGTGAGCTTTTCATGTTTCCATTCTAAAATCTATTGTGAATGTTGAAATCATGTCCTTCTTTCAGCCCTAATGCTTTCTGCAAAGCAGCTATAGAAAGAAAATTTCAGGCTGTGCCTGCTACTTTCTATGTGAACAGAATATTAAACTGTGAGAGAATAAGGACACCAGAAAAAAAGGAAAAGCACTGTGAGAATGAAAAAAAATTAACGTGCTTTTAGTCTTTCTATTGGTAACAGTCATACAGTAGCAAACTTAGCCCACTTTTTGAGTGGTCACTGACGGTCTGTCATGTTTCTAATCATATCTCAGTCTTTCACAAAGCCCTGGCACTCTGTCCACCACCACAAACAGAAGACATATTAATCCAGTAGCAAACTGTTAAATTTTGTGTTCTGATTCTTTTACAGCACCTTGCTGTAGATGTACCTTTACTTAAGACAGTTTTTAAAGCATGGAAAGAACAACTCCAACTTTTCAGGGCAAAGCAAGATGTTTACAGGTGTTCCCATGCCATAACACGTCATCATCCCTTCCCCATCACCCTTAGACATCTTCTTCTGGCACTCCTGGTGTGTCAGAAATGACCACAAATTATCAAATCATTTGCTCTGCTACTCCCACCATGTGGAAAATCATATAGGATGCAACTGGGACATATGGCAGAACAGGAAGCATATGAGGAGTTGCCACATTGCCATTAAACATTTTTTCCATCCCTAGCTGCAGAGTGTCAGATGAAAGGTTGAGGGGGGATACTCCACAGCTGTTTATTTGTTCAAGGTGTTCGCTTATGTTCGTTGTTCTGAGAGGTTTCTTAAACCACTTAAGCAACAGTCAGCCTGTTTCTCAAAACCAGTTCCACGGCCAGTATTGATCAGACATGTATCAGAAAATTATTTTCAAACAATAAATTGAGTAAATAGTTATGGTTCAGTATGTATTACAGAGCAATCTCCCTTTGAAGCCTTATCATTCCTCCGTTGTCTTTTTCTCTCTGGATTTGTGCGGAAGGGAAAGGCTTGTGGAGGCAGTAAAGGTGAAGCAAAGCTTCTTCTATTTTGAGGGGCATGAACTAGCCATTCATAGACCCTCTAATAAATTTACATCAGGTAAAATGAAGTTTTAGCTTCCTCTTCGTCGTTGGTCACACTAAATTCCTGGGTTTACTGATGAATACATAGCCACTTCACAAAGACAATGGGAAATTTGAAAAAAAAATAAGCCAACAGAAGACTAAGGAGAAGAAACAGGATTAGAAGGTATCTGTAAATGTAAATTATCACTAAAGGCTCAGATCTGTTGCCCACAGATGGATATTTAGAGGCACTTGATGTTACCTGCAAAGTCCTGCCTGGACTCCATTTCCTGGCCCACAGCTTCCCCGTAGGCTTTGTGTCCTACCGCTCAGTCCACCTTGGATATCTCAGACACTACAGGGCATCTATGTTTAGGCAGGCCAATCCCTAAAGCCACAAGTGTTTGATATTCAGGTCCAGACTCTAGACACATAAATATGCTTTCTAAATGTGAGTGTCTTCATGTGATCCAGCTCCCATTACAGTATGTGGAGACTAGTCAATAGGGGCAGAGGAGTCTGGAGGGTTATTCTGATCTCCCTAAAACAGACACCTGCATCTGGCTAGTTGAGCAGCCCTCCTAACTGCGTGGATGGGGCTGAGTAGCTCGCTTTATCCTACCAGCAGCTTGCTCATGGCTGGAAGGTCAATTCTTAGACCCAGGAAGTGTTTACAGCCAAGAACTAAATCCTAACCTAAAAACCCAATCCCTTTTTGCAAGTAGCTGTTAATGACAAGGAAGTTTCCAGGGTGAAAACTTCATTCCAACAGTCTCAGACTCTTCTGAAGGTCAGTGGTGTTGGTTGTGATGAGTTGAGCCATTCAACAGGTCTCTGCAACTGTTGCCTGACAGAGGTAGAGAGGCTGTAATAGCATGAGTTGCCCATTAATACATCCTCTATTGAAAGATCCTCGAATCAAACATGGCAAGACCAATAGAGAGGAAGCACCCTATCCAACATGGTGGTAAACAGCCCTGGAGATCTTGGCATCAGCTGCCATTAACAGAGGATTACAGACCTGGCAGGGGCTATTAAAAGTATTCTTTGAATCCACACAGAGAGAAAAGCTGCTAAAACGTGTTTCCACTCAATGAATCCATTCTCCAGAGTTCTTCAAAGACATCACTGTTTTCCTTGGCATTCCACTAATCTAGTGCAATGCATTATATCTGCAAGGTCCCTGTGAAAAGCTGTACTAGCTCTATTAACACCACCGAGGAAACCCTTGGGTGAGATGTAACAAGTTACGAAGCAAGTTGTTACTGCGTGCTTGCATATAGCACCCTTCCATAGGACCGGATAAGCTTTCTCTTCAGTAACCTCCGGCTGCTCTATGCCCAAGAGGTTCATTTTAAAAAAATCTGAGATGTATTAAACAAACAAACAAACAAACAAACAGAAAATTAAGTACCAGCTTATAATTAAAAACCATCACCCATGCTCCCATTTGCAGAACGAGTTCTTCAAGGAGTAGCAAGTGACGTTGGCAGCAACTGAAAAGAACAAAAAGTGGGGAAGAAAAAGAAAACATTTTCAACTGCGTCTTCAGCTGTACGGTGCAAAGGCGTGTGGTATTGGGTGCTAAAAGTTGGTCAGTGCCTACCATTAACTGTGCAAAAAGAAGAAACATGGTAAATAGCTTGGAAGAATGGTTTTTTCATTGTTCTACTTACTAGTCCGTATTAAGTATATGTCTGTGTAGCTACTTGAAACTAGTGTGATTACTAACAATCAACACCTGTATACGGATAAGAAAATAAATTAAATAATTGATGAAAAGCTTCTGAAAATCCTCTGAAATTCCATTACTCCATCAGTCCAAGCAAAAAACACTGCAATATCCAGGAAGCAAAGGGAAAAAAAGGTCGGGGATGGGTGGAAGCAGGTATTGCACTTTCTCCGTATATATTAGCCATTTCTTAGGTACCCATTCTTGTGGGCTTTACCTCTCTTTACTGCGACAGACTTTTGCCTTGTGAATTCCCTTCCCCACTTTTGATAAAGTTAATACAATTTTCACCTAATATTCCCAACATCTATTTACCTAATCTTGGTTTTGTTTTGTTCTTTATCATTATTATTATTAAGGTAACTTTAAATGGAAAGTTTGCAAACATTGTTTTATAATGGGGAAAGGAAATTTTGGGGGGCTTTCTACTGCATTTGAAAATACCATAAACTTCACATAGTTAAAATCAAACCTTTAAGAAGACAATAAGAAATAGTATACAGACTGGACCAGGGCTACTATCACAGTTTGGTAGGCTCTAAATGCAATTAAAAATTTTACTATGAAACCTCTTCTGTAACGTATTAAAAAAAAAAATATCTATATGGGAACAAATGCCCATAAAATTGAACTCAGAATATTATTCAGCCAAATTTTTGTGGACAGATTTGTCTGATGTGTATTAAACTTTGTTCAAAACTATGTCCTCAAATAGTGAGTCGCACAGCCACTGGCTAAGCAGTTTTAGCTTTTATTTCCTAAGTGATCTTGACTATTAGATTATTTTAATTATGGATTATTTTAAGGATTTTTTGAACTATACCTGTACTAAGATGACCTTTTTGCCATGAGCAGGGTATTGCCAATGGAGGCGACTCAGGTACAGGAGGAGAACTAGTCTCTATGATGCCAGTGCAAGTGCTGGAATGTCTCAGCACTGGGCAGCACACAGGTACAGTAGAGGGTAAGTCACTGCAGAAAGGCCACAGGAAATTTTTTTTTATGCCCTAATTTCAGGTAGCCCATAAAAAAGCTTCAAACTTAAGGAGTACCTACACCATGACAGTGCTTTGACTTTAATTTTCAGTCTGGAATTCCAGGCAGGACACCAGCTTTTCCCACCGTTCACTGAGAGTGTGTAAACCTAAGTTCTGAATTACATTTCGGTAGTGAATCCCATTTTTTATCTCCCTAGGCTGAATTGTACAAAGTATAGTTCTGGTCTTGCTCAGAGCCCAGGGGAGTGGCTCACACATTTTAAGCTAACCCATATTCTGTGTTTGGTTGGTTACCAAAGCATCCAGCAATTTTCAGAATGAAACCCCCACTGAAAAAAGTATGTGATAGCATATGACATTGAATACCTAGGTATTTAATTGCTATTTTGATACTGCATTTTCTCTAGTATAAGGTTTCCAGAACTGCCTGTTTCAGTATGCATTCTGAATACCACATGCACTGTTCAGCCAGACAGACACTGATGCATCAGTATTAAACTGAAATGATATATGTCCACTCCTTTCTTCTGTTTCATGTCTTGGCCATGCTTACTGACTGTTCCCTATGGATTTCTGACATGTCTTTCCAAAATCCAAAAAGACAGTTTGATATGCTGTGCCATTGGATGCAGGCTTCTTTCCTGTCAATAGAGAAGCCTCTAATTCTTCCCAGGAAATACCAGTAACTATGACAATTAAATAATCTCTTCATGCTTAATGGCATCAGAGAAACCAGATAATAAGAAGAAAAGACTGTCTAAGGAAAGAGGATTTGAGTAGTCTCAGCGAAGTTTCACACATCATTTAAATATATGTCTTTTTAGATTTAAGAAATAGAAAAAATCATTCAAAGCACCTCTGCTAACAGTTTGCTGCTTGGTTTGAGGCAGTTTAACCTTAAGGTGTGGCAAGCTCTGGAAATTTAGTGACTCACTGAGTAATAACTAGCTACAACATAAAACATCGGCCTACACACAATTTTCCAACCTCATTCTGTAAATCTTTTACTTGAAAAGAAAAATAAAACAATTATCTCATTTAGCCTGTTTTTAATCTTTATAGCAAAAAGTGACATACTTAAGGAATATTATTCTTTCTTGAAAACATATTAAGATATTAAAGAAAGTAACAAACATGTCCTTGGAAACTTCCTTGATGTTCTACTCTCCATTTCTTCACTTAAAATTTATTTCTAAATGAGGATAACATTTATTGTATAATAGGTGAGTATCTACAGCACAGAAAAAAATAAACTTGTAATACCTATGGCATTATTATTATTGGCAAAAAAAGCAAGAATGGGACACACAGATTTCTAAAATAATAACACAAGAAAAACCCATGAAAATACATATTTTCTTTATCCTTCCAGACATGATAAGTGTTATGTTATCCCCCACCCCCATGTGAATAATCATTGTTATCAAAAATATTCCAAATTACTCCAGACCCGGGACCAAATGAAAAATGCCATTAGTCCTCAATGGCTTCACCTCACTAAATTTCCTTTTCCTGAGGGGAAAACAACAGTCTGGGAAGTGAGAAAGTGGAAGAGAAACAGGAAAGGAAGTATCTCACCCAAAACTGTAGTCAGGATGTGGCTGGATGCACACCTGGATCTGGGAACAACAAAGTGCTCCTGGAGTCTCTGTTCAAGATTTAGTGTCTACATACATAGGCACATAAATCCATACAACCACAAGTGAGTATGGAGTAAGGCCATCCACACATACAAGTATTCTCCATTTAGTAAAATGCAGCAATGTAGCTACTCAGGATACAACTTTCTCACCTGCAGCTACTCCAAATGCCTTTGTCAAGAAAACTCAGGTTTTTCAAAGGCAAGAGAAGATGGGTCATCTCCACAGCTGATGGACTGCAATAGGTTGACCCTGGCAGGATGCCAGGTGCCTACCAAAGCCACTCCATCACTCCCCTCTTCAGCTGGACATGTGAGAGAAAATATAACAAATATAACACTCATGGGTCATGATAAGGGCAGGGAGAGATCATTCACCAATTACCATCAGAGGCAAAACAAACTTGACTAGGGGAAATTAATTGAATTTATTACAAACTGAATCAGAGTAGGGTAATGAGAAATAAAAGCAAATACTGAAACACCTCCCCCACCCTGCCCTTTTCCACAGGCTTAACTTCATGTCTGAATTTTCTCCCTTCTCTTGCCCCATAGCGCAGTGGGTAGGGGAATGGGGTTGTGGTCATTTCATCACACATTGTCTCTGCTGGTCCTTCCTCCTCAGGGGGAGGATTCCTCACACTCTGCTCCTCCTCTAGTGTGAGTCCCTCCCACAGGAGACAGTCCTCCAAAATCTTCCCCACTATGCATCCTTCCCATGGGCTGCAGTTCTACATGAACTGCTGCAGCATAAGTCCCTTCCATGGGGCACAGTACCTCAGGAACAGACTATTCCAGCCCAGGTCCTCCATGGGGTCTCAAATGCTGACAGCAAATCTGCTCCATCATGGGTTCTTCTCTCCATAGGGCCACAGGTCCTTTAAGTATTCTGCTCCAGCGTGGTCTTCCTATGGAGTCACAGCTTCCCTTGGGCATCCATCTGCCTGGCATGGGGTCCTCCACAGACTGCAGGTGGATCTCTGCTCCCCTGTGGACCTCCTGTGCTGCAGGGGCACAGCTGCCTCACCATGGTCTGCACCACAGGCTGCAGGGGAATCTCTGCTCCAACGTCTGGAGCAACTCCTGCCCCTCCTTCTTCACTGACCTCTATGTGTCTGCAGAGCTGTTTCTCTCACATATTCTCACTGCTGTCTCCAGCTGCTGCTGTGCAGCAATTTTTCCTCTTTATAACTGTTGTCCCAGAGGCACTGCCACTGTTGCTGATGGGCTCGGACTTAGTCAGCAGTGGGTCCATCTTGGACCCACCTGGTGTTAACTCTGTCAGATGTAGCTGAAGGTGCCAGCAGCTCCTCAAAGAAGCGACCCCTGTAGCCCCACCGCAAACCGAATACAGGCACATACATTGCAAAAAGACTAGAGAAATGATGAAGGGGTGTCTTCCAAACAAGAAGCCTTATATCAGTATTGAAAGAACTCATTCTACTGAGAAAAAAACTCTTAGTAACAACTGTGAAGCTTCAATTTTGCATTTTCTATGACCTTGACTACCACTTATCTGAAACACTTTGGAATATAATTCACTGTTGTATTTTGTATTGGTCCCTTTCCAGATGCCAGAATGAATGCAGCCATTTCTAATTTCTATTCCAGGATTTAGATGAACAGCTCTGAAGAGACAGTATCTTTTAAGGTAAGAGCCTCAACTCTCTTGGCTTGACTTTTTTAATGACAATCCTTTGGTTCCTGTCTTGGATAGCTTCTTCTGCCAGATTACAGCAAATGAAGGGATTAATCAGTGGCGGAAAAATAAATAATGCATAGCTATCCACAGAGTTTGAATTCTTTAAAAAAATAGGAGATTTTTGAGTCCAACATCAACTGCCTAATTTTGGTAGGAAGCATGAGGTTACTCCAAAGAGAAGAGGCAACAAACCATGTATTTGTGGCATTCAGATTGGTGATACAATCATGTAACTCCAAAACAGGAATAATTCACATGCCAAAAGCTACAAAATTAAGTGTGATCCAGACTATGAACAGAGGTGCAGGACCACAGCAGGCAGATAATTTCTAGTGACTTAGGGACTTGCTCCATTATATGACAAGTGTATAGGTAAGGTACTATTGGAGCCCTTTCTTCTAGAAAGAAGCATAAAGGCGAAGTTTGAGACTGGTAAGTATTAATTACACTAAATTGTCATACTGATCCTTTTAGAATCAATGTTCTTTCACAAATCACCACGGCTTTTCCAGCAGTGTGTTAAAATACCAAGTGAAATTGCATGGCTAATTTAACAAAATTGCTTTTGCAATGTGTGAACCAGGTGACTGCGTGTGCAGAACCCCTAAAGTAGCCAAGAGGCCACAAAGGCAGTCAGCCTACGCCTCTAAGTAGTTTAACAACACATACACATTCTGCACAAGCTGTATTTTGTCCTTTGGTATATACTGTGTGAATACATTAAAAGAAATGAAAAAAAAAAATTAAAAATCAGAAAACAAGTTTTCCAAGCCCATGGAATGACTCACAGAAGAGTTTGGGGGATTGGGCCCCAAAAGCAGGAAACTTCTGTTCTAGTTTTAAATTGAAAAAGAAAAAAAGAAAAGGCAATTCTAAATTTGTAAATGGCAAAACGGTGTTACACTTTGCAGCATCTCATATAAGTTTTGCTTGTGGCCATCTTGAACGCCTACAGCTCCAGAGACACTATAATTACACCAACTCACATGATGCGACATGTGCTTTCCTCTGCCAAATGACAGATGACTTTTCCATGCAGCAGTTTCCTAGTAGTATACTCCACATGCTGTAAAGCTCATTCTGAATATGATAGGAATATGACTGGTCAATGCAAAAGGAAAGCAATTAATCTGGATAATTTGCATGCTTTGAATTTTCTGGACATATTTACTATGAAGCTTACATAAACACTATAAAAAGAAAAGCTAAGCCATTCCTGCATGCACATATAAAATTACTCATTTATGTTTGCTAGGTGCAAGAACACCACATAAGCCACACATTCAGTTAGAATAGTATTAAAAGGTAGATGTATTAATGCATTAAAAAGGAACTAAAGTATAGCCCCACAAGACTACAGGTAAATATTTAGGAGAATCAAATCTGTAATTGAAACAAAAATTGCTTTGACAAAACATGGTGAGCTCCAAACATTTAATGGCAGTGATCATAAGCAAGGAAAAGAAGTGCTCAATAGTTGCTCTTTCCTAAGTCAAAGAAAATACAGACAAAGGCAACAAACTACAGCTACTGTATGAAGTCAAGAGATGTAAACAAGCCCATGAAAATATTTACTTCTGAGCTTGAAAGAAAACAACTATTTAAGAAATTACTGTCAAACACAGGAAAGTCTGCCCCAAAAATCCCATAAGTCTGAATTCTCTAACTAAGCTAGCAAGATTTCCAGTCCCAAAAGCATAAATATTTTCAAGTGTAGTGAAAATACTGTACAGCCATAATATGTTTATTTTGATAAATGCCACATCACCATAGCTTTCAAAATGAATAAATGTATGGCTAAAAAAAATATCCATCATGCTTAAATTGGGCAACATGGAATAGGTCTGTTGTTATGTAATATGTGGAATTAAATATGGAGTCTTAGTGGGACTGTGTTGCCCAAATGGGTGAATTACATTCAAGCACTCCTACTTATCCTTAGGTCACATTTTAGCTTAATGAAAAATTAAGGAGCAGGGCAGTGAGTAATTTATAGGTACATGTTTGCATTACTAGCAATGGAATATGGGAGTAAAGTTTTATCATGGATGTTAAATACATCTATGTTATCTCAATGAGATTATTTTTTCATTAATTGTTAAAATTTCTGAGGCTCAGTCTGTAAAACATCAAGTTTCACCATAACAAGAGAACAGTTATAATAGCAAAAAAAAGTGACTGAGGAGGGTTTGCAAAAACTCTCAAAATAATTGCATCCCCTTCATAAGGGCACACATGAATATGTAAGAGCAAAGAAAGTGTTCAGTTAGGGTACATGCACATTTAAAACTCTTCTCCTTTCAAATATACAACTGCAGAGGAATCAAATCTCTTAATCAGTTTAAACTGCAGTTGAAAAAGCAGTGACCTCTGGGAAAAATGACGAAGAGCAGACAGAAACTCCACCACTTTCAAAACATCATATTGTTTTGGGTTTTTTCTATTTTTAAATGACATCTTTTATTTAAAGGTACAGAGAAATTTGTGGGGTTTTTAAGTAACTGAAAAGGGTGTGTAGCATATGAAACGTTAATATTGTAGTGTATGAAACATTTAAATTGAAGTCTAATTATTCATTTATTCAAATATTTTTCTTTTGACCAGTAAGCAAAAAGAAAAAAAAACAAAGCCATCTTTGCCCAAGCTTCCTTTGGATGCACATTCATGTTTTGCCTGCTTGTTTTGAAATGCTGTCCATAAATTCTGTCCAAGTGGCATTGTGGCTCAGGGTTCCTAGAAGTAAGAGATAACAAAATGCTCCTAGATCACTCAGTTCACTGCTAATGTCAGACAAAATAACAACAAAATGACAGTTCTTACTGCCAGGAAGTTTTCCTTACCAGCTACCAATGGCATTTTCTCTCACTGTTTCACTCCCTTGTATATGCCTCATGCACAAGCTTGAGTTATTCCCTCCTTTGCCAATCTTCCACCCACCCAGTGACATGTGGCTGTAGTGTAAAGCTAGCCTAGGCACCCATAACTACTGTTAACCTCAGACATTCAAGAATCATAAGGTGCGACTCCAAAATTACAATAGCCTTAAAAGAAACCCAAAATTTTTAAAGGTCATCCATTGGAGTTCTCTTTATTGAACCGTTCAGGCTCCTAGGGCTCACAGTTTAAAATGTTTTTTTTATGCAGCTGTAAGGGCTTAGATGTCTTAATGTGTTTTTAAGTGAAAGCTTTGATTTAGTGCATTTACTCAATAGAAAGATCAGAGTTATAAAGCTAAAAAGATATGAATTTTTAAGATTTGCAAAATATTTACAAGTTTTGGCAGTATCTTACCCCTTTCCTGCATTTTCCTCAATATATCTGGATTTATCAAGAAATACTGCCTCGCCCTTCTGGCAGATACAAGGACTGACTTTAATGATTTTTGCCATAAACTTGACACTTTACTCTGCGTTTACCAGACTCGCGTTTACAAGACTCACATTTACTGCAGAACTGATTTCCTAGGAGTTTCCTGCATCTGTGGAGGGAGAGGGGAGGTGACTGCCAGCTTGTTGTGGGAGGCACAGTCTAGTTCCTTCTCCATGCAGTTCTGATATTAGCAAAACAGAGGAGTTACTTGAGCTTGTGTTCACCTTATTCCAAGCTGTCTATCAGCTACCAGTCTCTAGAGTGCATCCCACCACCTCCCATTTTTAATGAAGACTTTCATTTTCCTGTGACCAGAATGGAAACAACAAATGGAACCTCAGAAGTTGCCACACAGCAATTTTTTCTGGCAGCTCTCTTCACATGGGAATTTTCAAAGAGCCTTTAATAGTCTTAAATCCCAAAATATTCCTATGAATATGTGACTTTCATCCACAATGGTCAACAGTTTCCATGAATTGCAGTGTAGGAGTAAGTCTGTCCAGGGGAAGATCACTACCTGCTTTCCCAAGCCTTTGAAGGAATAACTGAAAGAGTTGCCTCTGAGGAGGGTTTCTGTCTCTGCTTGTTTCCAATGAGAGGAAATCCTATCCTGCTGTCTTGGTTAGGACATTTCCCTCTTTTCTATGTCCATTCCCAACAAGGATGAAAAAGTCAGCAGAAAACCACAGATGGATGCTAGCTTGATCCAGAAGTGTTGACTGGGTGGAAGGAAAAAGGAACAAAAAGGCGACAGAGAAACAGCTAGGCAAGAGAGAGCAGGGCTTAGGGACAGAGGGATGTGTGAAGAAAGAACGGGAAAAATGGATGGAGCTCCGGCAAGAAGCAAGTAGAATGATTTTGAGAGGACAGGACCAAATTGCCACAGTAACTGAATAGTGACAGCTGAGTGAAAGAGCAATGCAGGAAGAAATGACAGATTTACCGTCCTAATTACTAGCCATGAAAAAGACCTTTCCTAGAGAGCGGGTGGAATGGCTGGACCTGCGTGGATATGTTTGCCTAGCAATCCCTAGGCAGGCAGAACAACAGCAGGATGCATTTGCTCGTTGACTTCTCATATCCTGGATTTTAAGGCTGATCTCTGAATATCTGAAGGCAGTAACAGCATAATGACAAGGCTGAGGATGCCTAAGTGACAATTTCATTTTACATTACTAAAACACCTGCATGCCAGCTGCTGTTCAGACAAGCCCTCAAGTGTTCCAGCTGGAAATGTTTCTGAACCAGGAAAGATAGAGGTGCTTCAGGAAAAGTGAAGTTCTCTTAATAGGGAAAAAATGTATTTCAAACTTTTAGAACCATGAGTTGGCACTTTTGATTTTATGGGATCCCATGGTCTAGAAAAGATCCATTATAAAAGACAAATTGAGGATATCTGATACAATGAAGTGGCAAGGATCATATTTTGCTCAATTAAGAAAACCTTTCTTCATAAGTGAACATTGACTTTTGATAAAATATCTATGTGTACAGGAAAAATCTATTGTATTCCACACTGGAATTTCCTTAAAAGAGTGACCTTTGATGCTTGTGAATGATTTTTTACTATTCTCCACCTTCTGTTAAAAGAGATTAACATCAAGATAGGAAATTACACTTACTTGCATCAGAAAACCTCACTCACATACCAAGATGTCAGAGCTCATCAGAAAGCCCTGAATTGCACAAAGCCACAAGTAGCCTACTGTGCATTATATTTTTACTACAATGAATTAATATGTAGTGGTTTTCTCTATTTGTTTCCTGTTCAGTATTGTCTTTAAAAAATGCTCACTTGTTTGCTTACATTACTGGAGGGAATGATTACCCTCGACAGAATACGAAGGGCAATGATAGCACAGATTATGAAGTCTAGCAGCAGTGCACTTCTCTAGCAGCTTTACTTCTTTCGTTAGGCTGCACTTAAATAAGGAGGTCCTCAATGTGGAATTGTACCTCCATTTCTATGGTGATATCAGCTCTTTGTTGCATTTGCCAACGTCTGAGGATTCAGTTTAACCTAAATTGGTACAGGAAGACAATAGGAAATGCTCCTATTAAAGGTGGCTGGCTGTGGTTAACTGATGGTGTGCTCAAAGCTTTTAGAAACAATGAAATCTGACTCATTACTGGGTGGTGTGGGACTTCTCTCTTAATATATCAGCATTTGGTTTAATATTCCAATTTGATTTATACTTCTGTATTTCTAACATTAGAAATTACCTAAGCAATGCAAGGATGTTCAAGGGAACATGCCATCTGTGCCAGTGTGTCCTGTATTAGAAGGTAGTTACAGTGAGATGAGGTGGCAAAATTTTCTTAAAACTGCATTTCTGCTCCTTATGTCTGTATGGATGACTTTGTGAGAGTCCATGCTTGCCCTTGTCTGCATTACATATAAAAGTGTTTCTGAGGGACCGTGTATGACATTGAGTCAGAAAGACACTTTTAACAAGGGACTGCACATTGCTGGTTTTATAGCATCATTTGTCAAAGCTGAAGTACAATTTAAGCACAATGATTTCACATTAATTTGGGAATTCTGAGTCCCTTGAAATTATTTTTTTTAAAGAATATTAAAAAAAAATGAAATGGAAGGAGGAGAAGAAGTAAAAACAATACCCTGTTCTACCATGGTGACCAGCGCACTTTCATCTTCACATGCCAAAAAAAATATTCCTTAGACCTTTAGGTAGCCTGAGCTCACCTCCTAGCAGCCACGTTCAGATTTATCAGGAAAGCCTGTAGGCTGTCTGGTCATAGGGGTCACATTTCTGAGAAATGTGGAAGAATTGTCACAGATCCTGATTGAGTGTATCCTGCCTCAGTGTTGTAAGTGTAGGTTTGGACTTGTAAAAGCAGCGTTGAGTCCTACAGCTCTTGACTTGCCCTTTGGTCAACAAGGACACTTGCAGAAACCCCACCCAAGGACACCATCTCAATCTTAAAAGCATTTCAATATATTGTTGACCCTTCAAGACCTAGAAGTGCAAAAGTCACTTCAAGCCAGTCCTTCATACGTGCAGAAAAACAAAGTGCATCAGACAAAGTTTTCAAAGGGTGGTGGAGCTTTCTGCCAGTCGCAGCCAATCATTGAGACACGTGGGTGTTCTGCAACCGTGTGTCTGCTCTGGTACCACCAGATCACTTAGCTCTTGGCAAGCAGATAAGCAGCTGTAAAACTGCTTTGCACATGTAGTCAGCATTCATAGCAATACTTTTCTTGCTATTATTTCTGTTACATCTAATCCACTACAAACTATTTGGTCCATCCACTTACTGCATCTTAATTTTAGCAAAGTTTATAGGCTATGGGCTGCTTTTGCTTCTCAAGTGTATGATACACACAGCAAAATGAGGTCCTGTTTTGACAGCAGCTGCTGAATGTTACAAATAATAGCAAAAATATAACTCCTGCTACTATTTGACATGACCTATTTCCAGATAGGAAATGGTCTATCATAGCATAATTGAGAAGATAACCCATTATTAACTCCTGTCTCCAAAACTTCCAAGAAGGCTGATTATATGGTTCATCCTGAAACACTGCAATTTCACTAACATATTTGTTGAAGGCAATTATAATATATACAGTACTTCATAGATCTTGGAATACAATAGCTTTAAATGGAGTAAATGGCTTGTATGCCCTGATCTCAAATGAAACGTGACACTATTATATCTTTAGAGGTTACCAACAAATCTCTTTCTCCTGGGTAAAAAAGGAAAATCATGATGAGGAGAGAAAAAGAAAATATTTTGAAAACTTGTGAGCCCAGTTGCTCTCTGCCAATAGCTATGTAGACACTGGGGCTGACTTTTTGCCAGAGTCAGCACACTAGTTAGAAGTCTCACGTTCTGCTGGCAGCAGCTTGACGATAAAAAAGGAAAAATGTTTCCCTTCTTTCTGCCTTCAGCAGATGACTCCAGCCTACCATGGAGCCAATTCAAGTTTTTGCAACAGCAATTTGTTAAGTTTTCGCTCATTAAAAAACTTTGCCAGAGCTTTACTCCATGACCTGAACAGCTGGCTGACTGAATGCCTTTTCCCGGACTGAGGAGGCTGAGCCAGAGAGGCGCTGCTCTCTCTTAGCCTTGTATCTTAAAAGGCAAAGTGAGGGGTTTTCACCTCTCAGACAGACAAGGCTATAACAGAGAAGTGCTGAGCAGCCCACAGGCACCAGGAGCCACCTGGGACACAACAAGAGGTGCTGTTCCACCAGCACAACAAGCAGGTCATCCCTCGGCCACAGGCAGCAAGGACTCCAGGATACCACCCTGTATGTATTCAGAGGACACTTAAGACAAATCAATAGCTTAGGAAGCTATAGAATTAGATCTTTGTCCTCTCTACTCTCTCCTACACTAGGGTGCTAGGAGAGCAGCACTGCAGGCAGGCTCATGTCTTTGACACAGCAAAGAGCAGGTGTGAAAGCAGGGGCCCATGTTCTGACTTGCCAGTCCTACCTCTAGCACCAGGATGAAAGAAAGTAGGATGAAGAATGTGGGATGAAAGAAAAGTGCCTGCCCAGCATGCCTGCCAGGAGAGAAGCTGACCCTTTGGAAAGGATTTAAGGCTCTGAACACCATGCAAGTGGAGAAATCAATGCAACCAGTTGCTACACATTTGTTGAGGTGATCAGGGTTCATAGAACTATAGAATCACAGAATGGTTGGGGTCCGTAGGAACCTTTAAAGATCATCTAATTCCAATGCACCATGGACACGGACACCTTCCACTCAGTGAAGTTGCTCAAAACCCTGTCCAACCTGGCCTTGAACACTTTGCCCGAGAGCAGCCCTGCACAAAGGGATCTGGGAGTGCTGGTTGCCATCAGGTGCAGTGTGAGTCAGCAGTGTGCCTTGGCAGCCAAGAGGGCAAACCATATCCTTGGGTGCATCAAACATGGCATCACCAGCTGGTCAAGGAAGTTGATTATTCCACTGTATTCAGCATTGGTGCAACCTCACCTGGAGTACTGTGTTTAGTTCTAGGCCCTACAACTTAAGAAGTACATGAAGGCACTTGAATGCATTCAGAGGAGGACAACAAAGCTGATGAAAGGGCCTGAAGGTATGTCCTGTGAGGAGCCACTACGAGTATTTGGGCTTGTCTGGTTTGGAGAGAAGGACACTGAGGTGCAACCTCATTGTTCTCTACAGCTTCCTGAGGAGGGGAAGGGGAGAGGGAGATGCTGAACTCTTCTGCCTGGGATTCAGTAATAAAATGTGTGGTAATGTTTGAAAGCTGCATCAGGGGAGGTTTAGACTGGACATTAGGAAGCATTTCTTTACCAAGGAAGTAATCAAATGCTGGAACAGGCTTCCTAACAAGGTGGTCGATAAGCCAAGACTGTCTTTGTTTAAGAAGCATTTCGACAATGCCCTTAATAATATGCTTCAACTTTTGGTCAGCCCTGAATTGGTCAGGCGGTTGGACTAGATGATTGTTGTAGGTCCCTTCCAATTGAAAAATCTCTTCTATTCTACTCTACTCTACTCTGCTCTATTCTATTCTATTCAATTTTTATTTTTGTTTCTATCATTCCCAATGATAGAACATGTGAGCAACAAGTTTCAATGTCTCACCACCTTCATCATAAAACATTTCTCCCTTATATCTAGTCTAAATTGACCGTCTTTTTCATTAAAACCATTAACCCTTGTCCTATCTCAACAGGCTCTGCTAAAATGTTTGTCCTCATCTTTCTTATAAGCCCACCTTACTGGAAGGCCACAATAAGGTCTCCCTGGAGTCTTCTCTTCTCCAGACTGAACAAACCCAATTCTTGCAGCCTTTCTTTATAAGCAAGGTGTTCCATCCCTCAGACCATCTTCATGACCCTCCTCTGGACTCACTCTAACAGGTCTCTGTCTTTATTGTGCTGGGAAGTCTAGAGCTAGATGCAGTACTCGAAGTGGGTCTCATGAAAGCAAAGCAGAGGGCCAAAATCACCTCCCTCAACTTGCTGGCCACTCAGCTTTTGATGCAGTCCAGGATATGGTTGCTTTGTGGGCTGTAAGCACATGTTGCCAGTTCATGTCCAATTTTTCATCCGCAATATCCCCAAGTCCTTCTCCTCAGGGCTGCTCTCAATCTCTTCATCCCACAGCTTGTATTATACTGACACCAGTGATTTCCCCAACCCAGGGTTCAATGATTATTACTGTGTGTAGCTCCCTGCCCCCCCGACTGAAGATTTGTTGGCTTAGTCGTTCATCCCACCACCTTATGTCTGTGTTATAGGACATAGCATAGTTTTATTAAAAAAATAGAATAAAATTACTATGAGTGGGGATTCTAAGGCACCCCTGCATCCTCAGCCCTTCCTCCTGACTAGGTGGAAGTGGCTTCCCAACAGCCTGTTTGTTCCTTGATGCTAGGAGCAGGCCTATAACTCCATTATAGAGGGTGTCCAGGATGATTGCCTCAGAGTCTGGGCTCCTCTCCTAAGGACCAAAAGCTTACAGACATCTATGTGCCTTTCCACTTCTGTTTTTTAATATCTTCCCAGTGTGGAGGTCTCCTTTTTTCTAAGGCTTAATCCCCAGATAAGGTAAAATCAGGGGTTTCTGCTGGTGAATCATGGATGGGGAGGAGGAGGAAACTGAAGAGGCAATGGCTGCTTCCCTCTTGGTGAAATAGATAAGAAAGGATGAGGTTCTTCTTTCCTTATGGGGTATGGTTTTGTAGCCCATTTCCAAAATGCATCAAGAAGCCAAAGAAAGTAATTTGTCATGCCTCTTCCTGCCTGTACACAGAAAAACAAGCTGTGTGTGCATCGTGGGGCAGACCTACTAAGAGGAAACTTAGGGAGGATGTGATGTACCACAAAGAGGGATTTTTTGATGGTTAAAATACACACCTCTGTCATCAGTTCCTAGCAGAAAATGAGAGTAAAAAGACCAAAGTACCTATGAGCTAATTTAGAGAAATTAAAAGGTCCTCAAAATAACAGAGGGTTTGTTTCTGTAATCATATTGCACTGAGGAAATCCATTATCTTATTTATGGTTTGTTTTTCAGGGTCAGAGCAGACACAGTACTATTTATTGTGAAATACAGGTTGTAATGCTGTAACAGGTTGGGCCATCTTTGTGGATTTGTCATACAGTCCTGTATAGTTTGGTTTGACTAGGGTGTACTCACCAAGTACATAAAATCAGTTAGAACTTTTTTAATTAAACCAGGTCAGCATCAGCTAACTTTCAGTGTTTTAATTCTGTAAGACAGTCCAAAGTAGGCTTTACAAACCTATTCCAAGAAACAAGAACTGAAATTTAAGAGAACAACAGCTAAAAATGTTAAGACACTTACTGTGTTTCGTTTAGCCAGGTGAACTGATTTTATTGAAAACATCTGCAAGGAATGGGTAGTATCTGCAGGGCTGTTGAAACAAGATTCACAAATCGTTTCAGCATTTATCAACCAGATATTGCCATTCAGAAGAAAAGTGGCATTTTGCAAGCTCATCATGTCTGCACAACAGAAATAAACCCAAGAAACAAGTCAGTGTTTACAAGAGAAATAAACCCAAGAAACAAGTCAGTGTTTATAACACCCCACAAAGTATCCTCTGCTTTCTCACTTGCTTTCAGTAATGGAAATATTGACACTGGCTATGCCTGGCATCTCACCTAGCTTTGCATCAGATCCATGTAGCAGTAAGCATTTGACTGCTCCTCCTATTACCATAATCCACCCTATTCTTCTGACCTCCTTTTCATGTCATGGAGATTAATATCTCCATAGATATTCATTGACCATAAAGGAAATTAGTGGTGAAGAAGATGACTGAGATCTGCTAACGTGAAATCTATGCAGAGAGATGAAGACTAACTGTATAGAAGTTTGATGGCATCAGTTCTTGGTTATCCAACTTTGGGAAGGTAAAATCAGAGAAAGTACAGATGTGCCCATGTCCCATCTTTCCCAACGGCTTTTCATGGCAGCTTCTGAGGAGTCATTTGGACAAGGGGTCTTAAACGAAGCAATTAGATCTTTTAAAACTGAGTGATTCCTTTCACAGATGTATAATTACATGACTGGGCGAGGATTATACCATGCATCAAAGGACACAGCACTGTGAATACAATATTACAGGCAAATTAAGAATAGATCTGGACATGTAGCAGTATGCCAGAGTTGGGGTGACAACTGTCTGCTAGGTTACAACAACCACCGCAAATCCATTAAGCCCTTGGCAGACCTTCAATGCTTGTCACCAAATAGCCCTTTTTTCCCATTAAACTTTTGGGAATTTAATCAGAAGGTCTTTGTTTGTTTGTTTGATTGATGTGTTGTTGTTGCAATTATTATGTGGCACCACCTTGCTTTAAATATCTTTACTGAGAAAAATCTGACTACAAGAACATATGGTAAGCAAGTAAAAAGAAACAGTATCAAACTGAAATGTTATGTGCAAAGTCTTCATGACTATTTATGCGTGAAGGTGGTTTTAAACACTTACTTAGGGAAAATGTTGATAGCTACATTGATTTTCACATCCAGAGAGAGAGAAAAAGGTCAAGATAGAAAACCTTCAATGGCTTAAAATTTGAGGGATAAACACCACTGTAATCCAAATAAGTTTATGGGGAGGCAAAGTTCAAGCTTGCGCTCTTCTCTCTCAGCAGCGATTCCTGGCAAAGCTATACTTCCAGTGGAGTTCCTCATTCACAGTACTGTGTAGTGGAGCTCAGTGAATTTCTTAAGAGAAGCAATCACTGCTTTATATCCATTGTGGTCCAGATAGAGTGGCCACCCATTGAGAACAGACAGGGAGTGGGAGGTGGGAAAAGGCAAGAAACTGAAGCTACAGCTCCTTCCCAGGACAGCAACTGTTCAAGCAGATGCAGATTAATACTGAGCTGCCACTAAAACATCATTGATTTGTGACCATTTAGTTCACACCAAAAAAACCCACCTCAACCTGGTCTCATGTGCCTTGCATACACTGATGTGGTTTATTTATTTATTTGGTCAAAAGTCACCATTTCCCAGCTTGGGATATCTCAGTGGTTGGCTGAAGTCTGGTCTGTCAGACTCCAGAGGAAAAGGCACCTGTGGGATGTGGACAAACACATTAAAAGGAAATGTTCATAATTTGTGCTGTGAGCAAAGGTTCTTTACCCCCACCATTCTTCATATAACTCAGGTCAACATGATCCCCAAGGCTCTGATATATTGTCTGAAAATGCTCAAAAACAGTCCTTCTAGCGTGTTATTGAGAAATGATGTAATAGGGTTAAACTCGGACGATTCTGATGCAAACCCACTCAGGCCACACACAGTGGCTGAGGAGGGCAAACTCGTGGCAATGGCAAACTATGCTGGTAGATGGCAAGCACACCAGTGAAGAGAGTTGCCAAGCTTGTAATTACCACCAGGGATGGGAAAATTGTGAGGTAGTGCAATGTCACTACTTGGGAAAGGGTAGAGAAAGCACAGAAGAGATGTTTGCTCTCCATCTCGATCTTCCAGTCAAGGAAGGAATGAACCCAAGAGCATACCTACTTGCAAGAAAAGCATCCATCTCTCATCTTGGTTGTAAAAGTCATGAAGAAACACTACCTTGTTGTCAGATAGGGCTTCCCTGCCAAATGTCCAAGCCTCTTAGTGGTAGCATCAGCCAGAATGAGTGAGTGACAGAAACAATGCAGGATAGGGAACAGAAAGGTGTGGATAGATCCAACCTACCTCTGTTGTGGAATAACAAGAAAGGAGATTTCTGGGACAACAGTGTTGGGGAATGATCAGTAATGCTCCTCGAGGTTATGATTGCTTTGACCACTGGACTTGTCTTCAGAATGCAATACTGCCTAGTAATAACAGTAACCTTATGGCTACTTACCTCTTAAAACACACACAGCAGGCACTTCCCATTTTACCCGCGAGAGTGAACTTAGCAACTCTCTTACATTTGCCCAGTAAAAGTGTCATAGCTGGATCTTCATGTGCAATCTGCATGAAAAGGGGATAAAGAGATTGTAGGGGCACAGGTGCTCAAAAATTAAATTAAACAAACAAAAAAACCAATCCATGTTGTGTCCAAACACAGATTTAAGAAATTATGGATCTGGTAGGATCTGAAGAAAGTGCTCCACTCATCATCTGTCCCAGAGGGCTCCAACATCACTCTCTGACAGCTTGGAAGCAACAGAACAAACTCCTAAATTACTCTTGAAGAATTGCCAATATTTGTGGTTTAATAGTTCAGACTGAGCATATTTGATTGTTTTCTTAAAGGCCTATTCCCTAGAATCAGGTTATTACCTGCGAATTTAACCTACTTTCATCTGAAAGCCCTTGCAATCACAGGGGAAGCAAAACTGTGAGGGAATGAAGGAAAGGAAAAGCATATGAGTATAAAGGCAAAAAAAAAATGTAGTCCAGAAGGAGTGACTGGGAGTCTGATGATTTTTAAGGAAATGTCTTGATTTGTTGTAGTCTGACTCAGGCTTTGAGCAAATGGAGCTATTGCTTGTCACCATTAATTTGACTGGTTCTTCAAGTCCTGAGGATTTTTGTAGTCCCCAGCCCTCTGTCAGGCCTCCAAAAATGAAGGTGTGCACCTGAGAAACATTTTGTTCCGTAATAGCCAACTTTTCTTTAAAATTATTGTCCATGGATAGTCTAAAAGATTAATTTCATTGAGACCAGTTTACCCAGAATGATTCTTTTGCTAACCCATAGTCTCTTCTTGCACATCAGTGTGAATTGCTACAAACAAACCTCATGCACTGAGGGAAGTGGAACATTGAGGATGGAAAGTTATCCAGGTTTCCTGCCACTATTGCCTTTGGGTGCTAGGTACATGGCATTTTCCAGATTTCCACCCTACCCCACCACTTGCTGTCAGTCTGAGTAAATCTGACTGATACTGTGACTAGGCTGGTTTCAAGCAAAGGCAGGGTGGGATGGGGTGGCAGCTAGGGTAGGAATTAAGATTGAAATTGAGCATGAGGTGGCTGGTGTTTGTTTGTGTCAAAGAACTCTTGTGCATCCCACCTTCTGGATGCAGCATTGCAGAGTTCAGAGATGATGCAGAATTCATCCTCTGAACTGCTAGAGCCTGCCTACAGCTGCTTTGGCATGAGTTATCCTGGCACAGGCAGGATTTGTCTCAATATAAGAAGAGCGTGTCTTCCATCAATCTGGTTTATTGATAGCTGCCGCCAAGAAAAGTGCTGACTGAATATACAGAACTCTAAACCCCCAGTTTGCAATTCAAAGCCTCAAGGAAAACAATAACCTAGCACCCTGTCCAGTACTTTTTCACTTTATGCTCCAAATGAAGCTCAATGTCACAAATGAGCTATCCATCTTGAGAACTGTGTTTTATTGGCAGCTCACTCTGATACACAAGGGCTAAGAGTGTATGCCTGGCCTTAAAAATACCAATTTGAAAGTTTTCAGAAAAAAAGTTTACAGGTCTGCCTTTGCTGTATTACTGAAGGCCTATATTGATTAGCCAAAAGTTTCTCTTTGGAAACTTCGTTCCTCCCCAGCAACTGATAGCCTTCCACCTTCATGGTAGTAACCTCCAGCCCATGTCTGTGAGAGCACCAGGCCAGTGCTAAATGCTGCACATCTAGTTCAAACCAGTCTGTAAGCATGCTCTGCCATCGCAAATTGGGTTCTTTCAAACTATTTTGCTAAACTAATTTTCAAGCTGTGGATGGGTGAGGCCATGGGGCCACAAAACCCAACACCAACATAAGAGGGGGTTCAGGGCAGGCCAAGGTGAGTCTGACAGGTACGGTGTGCCAGGAGCAAACACTGACCATGAAACCTCAACTCTACAGCTTCCCTTGGTTCAAATACCACATCCGATTCAAATGCATCCACTGTGCAAGCCCTTGAGGCTCTCAGTCATCTCTTCACATGCAGAGCCAATAATACTGCTGGTTTTGCCGAGGCTTGTGAAAATATTTTCTCCTTACAGAAGACCAAGACAGGACAACACAAAGGCCTCCCCATCCATTTGCTTCTCTCAGGGTTCTCACACCTCATTGCAATTCCCTCTGATGCTCTCACTGCCTTCTGGGATGCATGAGGTTTTGACCAATTAGCTCATTGTCTTTCCTCTGAGCCATGCAATTGTCTTTGCTTCTGCATTTGTTGCCTTTGATGTCAGCTGCCCCCATAGGCACATGTGATCAATCATTTTTAGGGCTGAGAACATCTTTCTCTCTTTTTCTCCTTCTCCTGTGCCCCAGCCAGTTTTTGACTCCAGTTGCTGCCTGAGTCTATAGGTAAGTGAATGTTTTTTTCTGCATATCATCCAAGTGTTTTTTAATTCTCTTCTATGGGACTAAAAACTGCGGAAGATTGCAGTTTAAAAAAAGAAAGTCATTCTCATGCATGATTCATTTTGCCTGTGTCAAGAGTTTACTTCTTTCATCTCTGCAGATGAGTAAATGCATGTGCTTTTCAATCTGGCACAGTAGGCTCATCTTTTCTCACAGTATTTGTCAGCAAGCAAACAGGATGTCTGCCCGCCATCAGGAACCAGTAATGCTAGTGGCAGAAAAGAGTGAGGATCAGGGTTTTTAATGATGAACTAAGTTTAAATGTTGTTACTGAAACACAATGATAAAAGCAAGGCATATAAACATTTAATTCCCCCAGAAGCACTCAGATAATCTGCAGGTCAGAACTGTGTCATTCTCCTCCAAACATCATCCTTAGAATAGGGTTGTCTAAAATGTTCCTGAATATTTTTTCCTTACAGGCAAGAGTATTTCCAACATAGTATCTGATTAAAGAACTCTCTAAAATGTTCTGATGAAGGTAAAACCAAAAGGGATATTCCTACAAAATCTAAATGCTGTGTAAGGGCTGTGATAGGAAACATTTACAGCCCATGATAGTAAAGAAACCTTTTCTCCTTAACATTTCTCTAAATGACTGTATGCCCAGGTACATCTCTACTACTTCTGTCAGCCCGAAGACAAGAGGCACAGCATAACTCATCTCTCCACATATTAACTCTTCTATCCCACAATGGCACCACTTCTTTCATACCGTCTGTTAGGAACAGTCCCTTGCCCACACAACCCTCCAGTGCATGCACAGTGCGTGCTAACTGGTACTAGTGTTGCTATAAGGGAGAGTCCAGGTGGGTTTTTTTAAGCTCTTTCTTTTGATTTCTAAATTGCCAATAGCTAGTGATGAAAACAAGGCTCGAGAACTACTACAAAGCTCCACCCAAAAGAGATGCATCTTTCTCTATTTTTTTTTTTTAATACAAGTAACTAACTGCACGTGGGAATCACAGGCAATATACTATGTAATACCATTACTCTTCTGTTCAGTAAAGGTGTGATACTCAAAGACAAAATTATTTGGTTCCTAAGCATGCACTGAGAAAGGAAAGCAAGTGCATCGAGGCTCAAGTAAGTGCATGAACTCAGTCACAGGCTGTGAAGTCAAAGGTTGAAGCTTGAGGTTGAAGCAAGGTCTTCCACTCCTGATGAGGAAGGCAGGAGCCCCATAATATACTGAGTAACATTCTATAAAATGCATATTGAAAGAAGCTGAATATCATTAAAACCTAGGAAATTAGCAGAAAAGTTTTTGTTTTAGTTCTTCTTACCCGGTTGAGATCAATGTACCCACCTCTTCCTGGATATACAAAATCTAAAATACTTCTTACCAATGAAAGTATGGAAATGCATCTGCACCAAGACTTCCAAGATGGCCTGCATCTTCCATCTTAATAAGCTGAGTAACCTCTTCATTATCTTCCTGTTAAGTGAGTTTAAAAATCATCCTACATTTAGCCCTGGAATTAGCAGATGCCTGGGTGCATCATAGGTTTAATTTGTTGGAGTCAAAATACACTGATAAGTAAGAGATATTAATTTTTCATGCCTCAAGGTAACAGGGTTTGTTTTTATTTACAAAGCTTCCTTATATAGCTTAAACAACTTGCCCCAGCAGAGAGGAGATGACCTGCCGGCGACTGCCTGTCCTGCTGACAGCGTGCCAGGACTGCACTGCAGGGCGGAAAACGTAACAGGAGACACAGGGAGGATGTCATGTACCGCAGACAGGGCACAGGGTTTTTAGTGGTTAAGATGACAACAAATACGCACCTCTGTCATCAATGCCTAGTAGAAAGCCATATCCATGGAGAAATTTAGAGAAACCAAAAAGGTCCTCAAAACAAGTGAGGTTTTGTTTTTTGAATAATGATAATGTACTGAGGAAAGCCATTATCCTATTTATGGTTTGTTGTTCAGACTTCCAGCCAACAGCACACCATACTCTGTGAATATATACATTCTAATGACATGATGGGGCAGGACAAAGATGTTACGGGTTTGTCACACAGTCCTGCATGGTTTGCCTTAACCAGCATGTAATTATCAAGCATAAGAAGCATTTGCAATTTATAGTGACTGCCAGGCCAGTGCCTACTAATTGCTGTAACATGATTGCACATGACAACAAGAGAGAAGGAAACATAAGAAGAACTGATAAAGGGAAGGATTCAGGGGACCAGTCCAAGGAACAGCAAAACCGAATTCAAAACAATTTGAGTTGAAACCACATAGCAATTTTGTTATGTTGAAGCAGAACTGTGACTAATTTAATTGACTAAAGAATGAAAGGAGAGTCTGATCTCAAATACTGTCAAAGACCACTCGCTTCTCAAGGGATGGCCAGGCAATAGAAAACCTAAAAGATTAGGATCATTGTCACTTTGGCTACAAAAGCCCACAAACAAAGGAGGATGAGAATAGTGATTCAGAAATCCATCTCCAGCTCAGTGAGACAAAGTCTTCCTAGATTTTAAAAATTTGGGCATTTTAAACATAGGTGCCTTCCCCTCATGCTCATCTAACATGTTACTTCCCAAGAAAAGCTTTTAAAGGTCATAACTATTTGCAATTCTCCTTGACTTTGATTGTAGATTCTTTTAAATTCTTGGTTTCTAGCCAGTCCTCCAAAAATTTGAGGCACTGAAAATTAAAGTACACTGTTATCAGTTGAGTTTTTCATGAATAGTCTAGGTCTGCACAACATGACAAATTAGAAAAATACTCAGAAAAATTTGGCTAGAAGACAAAAGGTGAGTTGTAGATACAGCACAAGTAGGGATTTATTTTATGTGGGGCTGAATTTTAAAAAAAGCATTGAGTTTTGCAACATTTCACGGTTAGATTCCTACCTGTTCTGTACAATTTTGCACCTGAAGGGATAAATGAAGGAAGGCCAAGTGCCTGAACTGGGGTCTGAGGTCCACATGGGCCTTTGTCCTTACTGCACAAATCTAAGCCCCACTTTACAGCAAGTTTGCCCTAGAGATAACCTCTGAGGGATGTCTGAAACAGCACTGGAGAGCAAGCCAACTCTTCAGCACTGTGGATGACTGGGGTTCAGGGCCCAAGCTCACTTCCAAGGTTTTTTTCATTTGGCAGTGCAGACATGCCCTTAGAATCCTTCCACTGTCTTTCCAAATGCACAAGTACATCCAGAAGCCAATTCAAACTTTGGCAAAGCTGCCTTATCTCCTTTTGGATATGTCTCTGTCCCTCCATTGGGTATAGTGGAAGTCAAGGTAATTTGGTGACTAAATCCTCTCCTAAATGTAGCCATTTATGAAAAAAAGGAGCAAACCGAGATTCTTGTGGGATTTATTTTTGTTTTTCCCAAATATTTGAAGTGTTGAGGAATACATATGGTGCAGCTGCAGTGCCAGCTGCAGATTGAGCTTTGGGCAGCAAGAGCCCAAAGCAAGAGATTATGATCTGGCACTGACCCTTTGAACAAGAAAAGGTGTAGGGACCTGTGGCACAGCCAGGTGAATGGACACTCAGAGACATGGTAGGAGCAGAGGACTCAGCTGAAAGAACTCAGACTTTTATGCACACAGACTGTACGGGTATAAAAACCCAGTGTTTCTTTTGTTCAGGGTCCTTCCTCGGAGGCACCAGCTCAAGCTGTTGCTGCACCATGATAAAATTACTTAAAGGAACCAGAGATTTAAGACTCTGCTATGGGAAACTTGGGGTCAAGCTGGTAAGGAAACCTGCTCTGACTGTGTGTGAGTGAGGTGTGTGGGGAGTCGGGTGGGGCACCCGTGGGTTCACTGGAGCAACATTCTGTGAAGGGCATCGATCCCAGCAGTGACAGTCTTGGAAGGCAGGTGTGTGTCTGCCAGAGTGCCTCCTGAATGATCAGACAGTAAAATTTCCTTAACAAAGAGCCATCACATATTTATGAAGATGTCACTTCAAGCATTTTAGAATGTATTAGCTTATCTGAAATTTCAACCAGAAATACATTATTTGTTTTCATTACTATCTGGTTCTGTTTATAATCAGAAAAAAGCAGCATATTGCATAACCAAACAAAATATCATGAGTAGGCAAAATTATTGTTTTTTCAACAATCTATAAGCAGAATTGTCTTTATGCAAACAGCTTCAATAGTACTTATGAACATAGTTGACCAAAAGAGGAATTTCTGTCTAGCAAGAAAACTGGATATGCCCAAATCCCTTCACACTTTCAAATAGGGGAAGAAGCATGAATTCTGTATTTTAGGGAAGTTATAGCTCAGGCAACCATCTAGGCTATCTTACCTCAGATCATACCTCAGCCACAGACATCTGTGATGCATCTCATAGAAAAGACGAATAGTAGTATGTCATAAGCCTTGAATGGCAAGTGAAGAGCTCAGTTCTACCCTTTGAAAAAAATGAGACTCTAGAACTCAGAAAAGAATCCCTTTAGCACTTTCAGGGGACATGGATTAACATTAATACTAAATTAATGTTTTAATTTTTTTCATTTGGGTTCTATGAAGCAAATCACCAAGCATCCTGGATCATCACAGCTTGAGGCAACAAATGTTATGAATTGATGGAAACATTTCAGAAAAAAAAAAATTAAACCATCTTACAGTGGTAAATTTTGATTTTTATGAGAACCGCATTTTCCATTTTTAAGATAAAATTTCCAAGCAACTCTTAACTATGGCTAACAAATATATCCATAACCATCAGGAATCATTGGTTAGCAAATGGAAAGAAAGCTCAGGTTCAAAACAGTGTGGGTTTGCAACCTTTTGTGGTTTCATCTTAGGTATCATGACATCTAGCCTTTTTTTCCCCTAATACCCAACAGCAAGACTTTGTTCACTGTTTCAAATCTTACAAAGAAAACAAAAATGTGAGGCCTGAATGTGCAACCACCAGCAAGCAAATAAAAACAACACAAAACACATTCTTTGCACGTCTCTCAGTTTTGACTGGTTAGGGTCCTGGCTCATGAGTGTCGAAAGTCTGGGGTTGCCAGCACTGCTTTTGTTTGTCACTAATAATCACTCATCCCAAGGAACATGTGGTTTACTGTCTCATGCCAGGCCTCCAATCTTAGGGGCTGAGGTTCCTTGGTGAGACAGCCTCTCCCAGCTCCAAGACACGTTCTTCCGCATTATCGGAATATTTTATTTTTTTAAGCATCAACTGTAAAATAAATAGATCTTTCCCTTGATAGACATTATGATTTTTTTTTTAAGACTAATTTTGTTAGCCACAGAACTTTTGCAATGTCTCAAGACCACTGATAACTGAGCAGCACGGAAAAGGACACAACTACATCCAGCCTGCTGTTTCTTTGGTTTTAATTACTTTCTCTGCTATGGCCAGAGACTTCTGGAATTATCCTCTTGGTGGAAATAAAGTTAAGCAGTTAGGCTCTTCTACGAAAATATTTAGCTAAGTCATTTAAGGGTTGGGGAAAAAGTAACACAGGATGAGCTGACAGTTGTATTCAGTTGTCTGGTAAGCAAGGGTACATTCTTCAGAAGTGCCCAGATAAGTTGCATTTTCTAATGTGTTTTCATTCTCTATCTTCTCCCTGATAGAACAGTCCCAAGACTAGTCACTTGGTTTTTTATATTGCCTCTTACAGGCAGATTCAGGCTGTCCATAAATACCATCTGCCCCAGAGAAGGAAATGCAGAGTCCTTCTGTGGCAGCCATTCTAGAAAGAAGATCCCATAAGAAGAGACTCTAGTCCACTTTCTACTTGGTAATATCTCTGTGCTAAGAAGCAAGTCCACTTCAACCATTGACTACAAACAATGTCCATTTTCTCCTCCCAGTTTCTTTGAGGAACATGGAAATCTCAGAACTACTCCAAAAATAGTCCTACAAGCAGGTCATATAGACAGATATTTAGTGCAAATATCTTATGAGACCAAGCAGTTAAGCCAAATGGCCAGATGCCTAAAGAGGGATTAATATCTACTAACATCAAATACTATTATATATAGTATTTGATGTTAGTAGATATTATATATATATTATATATACTACTATATAATCATCCCAATACAAGATATAAAGTTTTTACATTGAGTATAGTCATTCACTGGAACAAACTCCACAGGGGCATGGAAGTGTTCTCATCACTGGAGGTTTTTCAGGCATGACTAGGCAGGGTGCTAGGTAACCTCATTAAGGCTCCCTTTCCCCCAAAAGGTTGGACCAGATGATCTTTTGAGTTCCCTTTCAACCTGGACTATTCTATGATTCTATGATACATATCAACACATTAACTAGTAATCTGGACTCTGTTATGGTTTTAAGTTGGTGAAAGGACTAAAAACCAAGTCTTATGAGGAGTGGCTGAGGGAGCTAGGGTTGTTTATCCTGGAGAAAAGGAGGCTTCTGGGAAACCTTATTGCTCTCTACAACTACCTGAAAGGAGGTTGTAGTGAAGTGGGAGTCAGCCTCTTCTCCCTGGGAACAAGCAACAGAATAAGCCTCAAGTTGCACCAGGGAAGGTTTAGATTGGATATGAGGATAAATTTCTTCACTGAAAGGGTGGTAAAGCATTGGAACTGGCTGCCCAGGGAAGTGATGAAATCACCATTCCTGGAAGTGTTCAAAAAGCATGTGTATCTGGCACTTAGGAATATGGTTTAGTGATGGACTTGGCAGTGCTGGGTTAACAGCTGGACTCTGTGATCTTAGAGGTCTTTTTCAACCTTAACGATTCTGTGTTTCTATGATTGTTTAAAGAAATAGAGACAAATTCATTTGGTCTGTTTTCAAATGTCTACATGAAATTAAATCATGCCCTAGAAGGAGAGTTTTCTATCTGTTTTGTTTTTCCTGAGTCCTACAGGGAATTTATGGCAGCTGATTCCATCGTATGCAGGAGCCCTCCAACAAGGTGAATCACCCCTTGTGTGCCCACATTTCTCATAAACAACATTCCAGCTCTGATAGGACTATGCTTATGAAGTAGGAGTCTTTTATCACATTGCAGGTTTTACCATTAGGATCTCAGCTATACCCCAAATCTCTGCAGCAAATTCAAATCGGAGAGGGAAGGGTTTCAAAACCTTACTAAATTCATTAGGAAGGCCAGTACTATTCTGCTCAAGCAACGTCTAAAGGACCTGGACTCACAGAGATCCTCACACAACTAAGATACCTCTTACTGTTCACATACTTGCTTCTTGGCAGGAACATTGCTCCCAGAAAGGATACACTTGCTACTATGCCTGTCTAATCTAAGGGGAGTTTAAACAGTCAAGGTCTTGCACTCCAAAAGCTGGTCCTCACTGCTAGACTCTATAGCAAAATTTGACTTAACAGTTTTAACCAAGACTTGCTGCAAAATTTCCTACGGATGTCATAAAACAAGCAGTAGAAATTAGAGGAGCATTCTGACTGTAGCCCTATACACTGGCATCTTCCCCAAAGACATGGTCTTCCTTCTAGCCCTGCTTATGCATTTTACACTTCTGTTTAAGCTGCTTTGGAGAAAATGCATAAACAGTTGTATTAGAGCTGCCAAAAGGTGGTCTCTGGCCCATTTCTGAAAACAGGCCTTAAATGCTTTGGAAAATGTCTTTTCCTGTCCACCCTAGCATAAAGATCTTGCTCTGACTGTTCATCGGCTGAAGCTTTTATGTTGTTACCCATGCCAAGAAAGAATGAAGAGGAGATGTTAAAAAATCAAGATATCCAGCAGCAGATCAGGTATTTCATCCTCTCAGCCCTTCAGAAGTTCTCTACAGAAGTTTGCAGTGGGGACACGTTTCAATTGTACTCAGGGCAGATCCTATGTGAGGACAAACAAACCAATGGAGACATTCAGCAGTGGGCCTTCGGCTGAGAGATATCTGTATTCCTCTAGTGGACTTGATTTCAGGGTTTAGAGATGTAGCAAGGACTGATAGTATTTGCAAAGGAATGTACCATCAAAACCACATATAGCTGAGCCAAGTGATACAAAAGGGACTAACCAAACAGAATGTACTACAGAAATTGCATATAGGTGAGCCAAGTGATTTATAAGGACTAACCAAGCACAGTAAAGAAACAATGAGGAGGAGAACTGAGGCAGCCAGCCAAGCACCACGCAGTTACCGTATAATCAAGTGAATTGTCTTGAAGAAGCTCATAAGGCAGTCACTAAGAACTTTGGGGGCTCCAGACTGAGAAGATCACCAAAGACCCCTGATGAAGCCCTCCAGGACCTTGTAAGGATATGTATACGTGTTGGGTAATGTCATGATCATGTAACAGGAATGCGGGGAACAAAAAATGAGTAATCATGAAATGCTGACATATAAGCTGCAGTGAAGATACCTGGGTGTGCATTTTGGTGAAATGATGACCAATGCACCCGGCACCGATTAAAGAATGCCTGATTTCTGAAACTCACATGTTAAGTCTTAGAGGTTTCTTTTAAGTGCCACTTTTAGGCAACAGGTTGATAATGCCATCTTCAGCATGAAGCAGTATTTGCTATTATACTGTCAAATACTAATATTTATACATAGGCCAAGGACATTGTCCTGCATGTTTCTGGAAAGTAAAACTGAAATGCTATAAAATTAGCCTCTAGCAGAAGAAACATTTTCAGTCTCACAAAATAAATCTGATGACCCCTCTGTATGTTTATTTTTGAACTCCGAACCTTAAAAAAGCCAATAACCCAGCAAGGAGTCCTAGCTATTTATTTTCCTCTTGATTCTTACCCATTAGTGTATCAAAGTGGCAGTTTTCCAAACAGGCATTCACTTTGACAAATGCATTTTACGGACCGCTTTTACAGAGGCCAGACATTGGAGGATATGTAGAAGTTTCTATAGAAAATTACCTCACTGTTAAGTAGTAAGGACACTGGATGTCTCCATCTCAGCCATCTATAAGTAAGTCATTTTGATTTGTCAAATGCATTGGCTTTCATAAAAACTCAAGGTAAGAATAGCCATGGGAATAATAAGCCTTGTCACCTTCATTCTGGTATGATCCTAGCAACAGACGATAACAAAGGTGTCATCTTCCCATATGATTCTTGTACTTCCAAAGATCTTCCTTTATTTGCGTAATGCCATCAGTCTTAAAAGATTTTCCAATAACTAGGAGTAACAGTTTAAATAATTGCCTAATTTGAAACCAGGACCAAGATTTTCTGCATCCAATTTTACCTTTTAAATCCTTAGACTGCAATCATCTGTGATGTCTACACAAATTCATCTCTTCAAGTAACTCAAAAGCTTTGTGAAACTGCAAACGTGAGAACACTGTTTATCTTCCTTGTCTCTCAATCTAAAAAATCCTGACAAAATCTGGAACTGGTGACACTGCACATGTTCTCTAAAGAGCTAAAAACTAAGGACTGAAAGGCTTCCAGCTGGAGTCTATACCCCAGAGCTAGATATGCAGAACAGTGTTTATACCATCTACACATCTTAAGCTGGGCTTAAACCTAGATATTTGCACATTCATAGCACCTCAGGTGTTCAGCTAAACACAAGCTTATGCTTGTAGACAATTTGAAGAACAAGTAGAGAGGCATAAGGTAGACAATGTCAAATTTAATGACATAAATAAGTATGTTAATCTTTGAAAATCCTTTACTACTATTGGGCTTTACCAGGCCTGTAGTTTTAACTTAACACCTCTATCTGGGCTTCTATTTCTGGTTCTGCAAAGTGTGACATTTTCTTCTCTAGTTATACACTGGCTGGAAGTGCACATGTACAAGCTAAAAGATCTATGCCTTTCTCCAAAGATTTATTGTCAAGCACTCACCTTACAGCAAAGTTGTCTGGTTTCATTTTTTGCATTACAACTCTGATATGTTACATCGCCTATTTTTTTGCTGCTGCTTAGATTTCCCCAGCTCCAACACCTCTTTGTTTTTCCAGTAATCTCTGCCTTTTCACTGACCCATACACCCACAATTCAGCAAATGAGCTGTATTGGGTGCACCACCGGTGCTGTGGGTAACCTCATTCACCTCTTGGCCAACTGCTCTTCTCACTCTCTTGCTGCAGTAATCAAATGGGAAAATCCCCTTTGCAGAAACCCACCTCTGTCATCTTCACAGCTGGGTAAATGTGCATTTTCTTTAAATCTAGTATTGAAATCACAAACTTAATAATATTTCCTATAATCTGGAATTGCCACTCTTGCTGTGGTGAAGAAAAAGGTGACAAGGATTTTTAAAAGTAAACTCAGTTATGAGCCAGGTTTTACTGTAATTTCTAGAGCAAAGTAATCAAAAGGGGATGCAGAAAAATGGAAAGATCTAAAAATGAGTCACTATCCTCTAAACAGTCCCAGAACATTATTTATGGGATATTACTGCTTCTGAGTCTCTATGACAGTGTTTTTGGTCAGGTGAGGGTGGGAGGCAGGTGGAAGATGTGGAAGGTCACTTAAGGTTGCTGAAAATAAAGATGCATCTATCTTTGTTACAGATGTGGTTCGTGTGTAAGGATTTGATAGGAAAGGTTTGCTTCATACGATGTCAAAACCCACAACTTTATCTTCAACAGGGTTGCGTGTTCATCCTTAATGTAAGACACACGTACATTTGAAACTTCTTACCTACTAAGAGACTGTATCTCAAAGAGAAAAAAGTCTGAGTTTAGACAATCTCTCTATAGCATTTAAAAATCTTATTTTTGTGTCATTCTTTTCCTTAAAAGGTTGCTGGAATTGTCAGTAATTAGTACGAAGAGTAAAGCTGAGCAGAAGTACTCGTACAAAGCTATGTACAAGCTAGAGAGGTACAGAAAAATGGAGTAATACAAAACAGCAATAAAAAACTGGACCGGATGTACTCACTCATTGCTAGACATGTTACATGATTAATTGCTTGTCCTCATTGTAACAACGAGGTCAGGAAATCCACAAAACCTCAGTATGTATGTAATAGTGCATTTCTAGCTAACAAATTACGGCTATCAAGCTTCAGAAAGAAGCACGCACTACATTTACTATAATTTAACATACTGGCCTTCCCTTAAAAGCTGGCAAAGTTTGCTACCATGTAAGCCCATAGCATCAAAATTCTGTATTTCAATGAGGGTAAAACTTCAAGCATTTAGCATTTACACGAGATTCAGCCAGAAAGACCACAATCAGAGCAATTTGTGTAAAGTAGTTCATTGTGAAGGTGCTTCTGATGGTCCAGCGAGGTCAAGACATCCATTGCTAACCATAGACAGAGCAAACATTCTAAACAGGTTGTGGTGGCGTTACCTGGAGCCAAAGCACAAGCCTGGCTGCATTTTATGTCAAACCACTGACCAGCCCTATTGCCGCTTGGAAAGTATGGCTGACATCCGATTGCGGGCCGCCCCATGAGGTTCACTAAACCACCAGCTGTAGAGTGGTTATGCTGCTTTCTTCAAAACATTTTTGTGGCTTTCTTGAGAACACAGTATTTATCAGGTGAGTAGCACAGCCAGGATGGTTTTTATCTCCTTGTTGCCACTGTGCTTCAGTACCATCCCAGAGGCCTCCCTTCTGCTCAGCTGTAAATAGAGTGTATGAAGAACCATTCTCTGGAGGGGCTGTAGGCATCGGAACACATTTTATGGCTAACAAGGAGCATTTTCAGTCTGAACTCCTGTACACCAAGCAGGAAATAGCATCCAGTTACTTATATAACTGTACCCGAAGTATTTTCTATTTCTTTCCAATGTATCTTAAAGAATATTTTTACCTTTTAAGCTGCAATTTTGCATCAATCTATAACCAATACTTGCTCAATGGGAGAGGACTGCAATTCCAAAATGGTTACTTCAGGTCTTCTCAAGGAGTGGTTAATTAGCAGTTGAATTATCTCTCTGCACTTCAATTAACACGACAACCTAACATGCCTGTTAACATCCATCTGCTGCACATCATCTTCTGCTCCTGACCTCTTTCCCTAAAGCCTCATCAATCAAATTCAGCTTGGCAGGAGACTCCTTGTTCACATAGAAGAGAGAGGGAGAGAGTTCCCACCATCTCCCTGTGCAAAGGGCAGGAAGCATCAGTCAGTTTCACAAAATGAGAAATAAAGAATAAGACAGGATTCCTACTCAAAAGACCTTACAGAAGCTCCCATGTCAGAGCTGAGCAGAGAATTCCCTTATTCCAGGCAATCACAGTGTTACAGACAGCATGCATCTTTGCACAATCTTTACTGCTCTGGTTTTTATGACAAAGTCATGCCGTTGGGAAAACAATACAAAGAGGGACAATATCATATGGAACTTCAGATCCTTGCATTTCTAGTGTTATCTTTGGGAACTCCTAGACTTTCTGTCCATATAGCCATGGGTTTGCTACTGCCTTGAAGGTGAGTCATCATCTACAACAGGGAGAGAGACATTTCATCCTTATGACTCCCCACAGAAAGGTTTCCAAAACAGTCAAGTACTTGGAAAGATAGGAAGATTTGGGTTGGAAGGGACCTTAAAATCATCTTGTTCCAAACCCTCTGCCATAGGCAGGGACACCTTCCACTAGACCAGGTTGGTCAGGGCCCTGTCCAATCCGGCCTTGGACAATTCCAGGGATGGAACAACCACAAATTCTCTGGGCAACCTGTTCAAGTGCCTTAGCACCCTCACAGTAAAGAATTTCTTCTGAATATCTGATCTAAATCTCTCATCTTTCAGTTAAAAGCCATTCCTTACTGTCCTATCACCACATGCCCTGCTAAAAAGTGCCACTCCCAGCTCTCTTGAGATCTCCCTGAAGCCTTCTCTTTTTCAAGTTGAACAGCCCCAGCTCTCTCAGCTTGTCTTTATAGGAGAGGTGCTCCAGCCCTCTGACCGTCTTTGTGGCCTCCTCTGCACCTGCTCCAGCAGGTCCACATCCTTCTTGTGTTGGAGGCCCCAGAGCTAAACTTACAATGTGATTAACTTCCAAATTGTGAAGGCTTTTCTACATGCAAGCAGTTTGGGACAGTCTTTGAATGATTTCTGGATTTGCCTGAAAAAGCTCACAATTTCTGAGCTCATTAAAGGAAAGTATATGAAATTGTAAAATATTTGTTTGATTTATTTGGGAGAGTAAGAAAAATGATAACTAATGTGGGATCTGGCAACTACAAGAACCATTCCTTCTTTGTTACTGCTCCAAACTCTCCAGAAAAGCCCAGGAGCATTGTTCCACCTTACAGAGAGGGACATACAAGAGTGCTTGAAGGGCACAGGTCTTGCCTCAGGTAAAGCAAGGCTTCAGCAGAGGTAGGTATCAAAACCAGGTTCACAGGCAAACTGAAAATAAAGCCCTTCAAGTCTCATGTATATTGTCTCTCCTCTGACACAATCTGTTAGGCTGATTTTTATCAGCCATATGACTAAGTCCTGTTCAGTGACAGTTCACTGTACACATTTCAATAGAAAGAAAGAGGCTGAACAGCAGAGGGCTGACTGTTTACCCTCTCCTGGCTGCTACGCTCCTGTCCAGACTGACTCTTTCTAACAGAGATTTCACCTTTTTTGATGGTATCAAAACTTCTTCAGGGTCAATGAAGGGTCTGGAGCATAGGACCTGAGATTGGGAGACCTTTTAGGAACAGAGAGTAGTATCAAAGCCAAATCAGGAAAGCAAAACGCAGGAATTCCAGGGAATAGGTGCCAAGGATACCATGTGAGGTCAGTGCAATCCACAACCCTTGGTGAAAGTTACTAGAATGAGAGGGCAGACTAGTTAAAAAGTCCCACCCAATAAGGACACTACAATCAAAAAGAAAGAAAAGTTTTGCAACCTTTACTCTTCTCAACATTCCAAGACTGTAGAAACTGCAAATTTAAAAACAGATATTGAATTTAGGACATGTGTTATGACCACAGTGCATTCTCTTTCTTTTTCTCCTTGTTAATGAGATACAATTACATGAGCTTTAGCTTTACTGCACTTTTAGTCTAGTTATTGAAAAAAGGTTCACATTTTAAGACAGAGAATTGAAAATGAACATTGGAAACAACCAACCCTCCCATTGCTGTCATGTATTCAGATTAATGGTTATTTCCCTAATTAATCTAAACCGCTCATCCAGTGTAATTTGGATGACTGCAGCAAGGTTGACTTTTTTATGTACTTAAATTTTCTCTTAACAGTTGTGGCTAGCTAATACATGGAGAAAAATAAAGTCAAATTTTAAACATGCTGACTACAAGCTGGGCATATACCATAAGCAGTGGCATTCCAACGCTTGCATAAGGAGAAAAAAAAGCTCACAAAATAATTTTAAACAAAAATTACCAAATTCTCCAAAACCATGTCTTTAGGAGCCTCTCAGAAGCACTTTGATCATACCGATGAGGGCCCTCCACACTCCTTGCGGAATTTGCAACACCCACCTCTTTATTTTCTCAGGCAGTCACAGGGAAAGAGGTTTTGTTGAAGATGCCAGCATGTACTAGGCTTGTCAGGACCTCAGGCTTAACCCTGTGATGACTCTGACTCCTTAGGATATAATCTTCATATCATGGTTTACAGCAATAAATTAGGACACAAGACAAGTTCTGAACCTCCTTAGCTAAAAGAATGAAAAATGTGTATGATCTGTTACCACAGAAATATTAGCTAAGCATCTCACTGTCCTGTAACAGTTAACTTGGATGCTCTCCTATGCCCAGTGCTTTTTAAATCCGATAGATTTAGCTGTGAACTCTTCTCTGATACATAGTGCATAACATACTGTAATGAGTTCAATAGGACAGCTGAGTATTGCCATTTCTCTTGACATAATTTCTCTAAACAACTACATTCTGATGAGCTGCTTTTACAGTTTGGTTTCCAGAGAGCCATATTCTAATCTCCTAGACAAACATTCTGCATCTCCTCTAAATCTACAACTTCCAGCACGAAGAGATGGTTCTTCATTGTATATCTGTCCATATTCTTGGCATTTTTGTAGCATCCTGAATACTATGTTTGATTTTGTGTTGTTAATCTGCTGCAGCATCTGTTCAGAGCACAATATTGTGGGGCAATAATTATGCAAACACAACCTTCTCAGAAACACAGACTGTTTGTTATTAAAGGTCACTATCTATTTAAATTGTGACCTGATGCAAGTGGGTGAGACAACTGGGATTTTGCCAGCTTTCAAAAAGACTGAGCTGTGCCCTGTGTCCAGAAGCTGCTGTTACACAGCACACTGCACATACATCTGCACGAATTACGTAGTATGTTGGAGTTACATTATACTTCAGTATCAGCTTAAAAGTTACTTTCAGATCAGCATAAAATCCAAGGGTTTTGCAAGCAATAAGTTGGGTTCCAAACCAAAGCAACCACAGATTACTTTCCTACAGGAGTGAAGAATTCAGCCAAAAGCAAGCTTAGCTCTTCTTCAGCGCTTGATGATTTCTGGTAGGCAACCCTTATTCCATACCCTCACAGCTAAGACGACTCCCCTTGCTGGTTTTTAACCACTTCCACGAACCAAGAATGAGAAGGCCAGAAGTCACATCAGGACAAACAGCGTAGGGTCAAAAAAGAAGCTAAAGACGATAGCTGTACTACAAGACTGGACAAGGGTCAGAAAAAAATTAGAAACAAGAAATAGCCACAAGGAAACTGTAGGAAGAAACTCAGAAGTTAAATGAGGTGGAGGCTGTACAAAATAGGACATTGGCAATTAGTGGACTACAGGGCAGATGGCAGAAAAAAGTATCACACTACTACACCCTTCCTTTTCTCTATATTCATCCTATTCCTGGTTGAAGCACTGGATTTTCAAGAACCCAAGTCAAATGAGTTATACAAGCGTTTCCTTTTGCCCATTCTTAATTAAAAAGAAACAAACTCAAATAAATGCACAGAAAGCTCCCTCACAGTCCTAGAAGCAGCAGCAACTTTTGAAGGGATAAAGGCAATGCAGACTATATGTTTTGACTACATGAAGGCCCCAATGCCAGTCTTTGCAATTTCTGTGGAAAGGTGTTGTGCAGGCATGGAGTAGATATCCAGTACCTTGACCACAGACATAGCCTCATGTTCATCACTGTTAGTTCCCTTGCCTCAAGCAGTCACATGCTTCGTGGTTTGCCTTAACAGCAGGGGAAAGAGACAGCATTTGATTCATATGGTGCTCTATAACCAGTAAGGTCAGTGCTCTGGGTACATTTCTTCAGCCTTGGCATGACTCACTTTCCATAGCCACCTTCCAGTCGGAGGCTCAGAGCAGTAGCCAGCATGGAATTCAGTCACACCAGAAGCTCAGGCTAGGGAGAAAGAGGAAGGTCCGAGCAACAGCAGCAGGAGATGGAGCAGCACACATGTTGGGCGAAGACTATGGACTAGCTGGAGACTTAACTCTCAATTTAATACACCAAGGTTAAACAAAGTGCATGGATACTGTTCTGTGGTTGAATAAAGCCAGCCAGAACCAGACTGCTGAAAGAAAGAAAAATAAACTGCAGGCAGGAAGAAAAAAGCTCAGATTTATCTTCCACGTGAATATTCTCTTCTTTCCCTTTACAAAAATCTTTATTTTCTTTGTTCCCAAACTTGCTACTTGTCTTTTTTTGGCAGTGCGATATTTGAAGAATAAGTTAATTATTTACTTGCTTCAATTAACATATATTTTCTATGTGATTGACCATGAGGCAGTATCCAAACAAAAAAATCTTTGGAACAGACACGGTAATTAAACAAAAGAATGCTCCTTTTGGAAGCAACCTCCAAATACTGTAGAAACCTCCTTTAAACAGACATTACAAAAAATAATCAGGGACAGTTGCTCATGCTTACTGTTTTTAAAATAACTTCAGCAAAAATTTCCTAGTTCTTGACATGAAACCCAGTTGAGATTAGTAGACTCACAACTTATACATCAAAAGGCATTACGACAGCTATTTGCAACATCAGTACTTCTAAACCTAAGAACTGGTACCTGTGCACATCACATCTGCTCAGCATTACTATTTTGGGGTGCTTGACAATATGCTGTTTCATACATTTCAACAGATACCAAACACTTGAGGATTTTGAAGAAGTCTGTGAAACTTCATGTTTCATACATTTTTATCAGCAGTGTATTCTTTCATTTGTCCATCTAAAGCTGGGTTCTAAACCAATTCCCCAAATACTGTACAAGGTGCCAAAGTCCAACCTCAGTCCACACAGAAATATCAAGGCAACCTTCTTAACCTAGCTTCCAGGTAAGATGAGGCTGAGGTAGACCAGTTATTATATCCTACTTGTGTTGAGATTAGAGTCCATGTGACACTTTACTGCATGTGAGAAGAACGATGGGTTTACCCTTCAATTCAAAGACAGGAGAACAGCATTCTCGCTTCCTGCCAGACACCAACTTATTTCTTTAAGAAGTATGCCATCTACTGATACATTATTACTATACCATTCTTCAAGTGCCTTCACACAACCACTGACCAAGACCAGTCTTAGCTGTGCTAGTTGAAAAGAAAAATAATATTCAATGAATTTACAAGAAACGACAGCACTCTCCAAGCCAGTGAAATGTGTTTTATTTTAAGCGACTGCTAAAACAAGGACAAATTTAGTGCAACCTGGAGTTCATAATCTGAAAACTGAATATAGTTAAATTACTAAAATGGCAAAACTTGTCAGCATTATACAGTACAATACCTTCATATGCATTGAGTACAGTTACATAAACATTTATAGTTATACAAACTGCTTTTGGTATACAATTGCATCACTAACTGGGCTGTGAATTACTGTAACACTGCACATATAAGCAGCAGTTCCAGCAAATTATAATAAACTTTAGTATTAAATACTATTCAGACATTAAACCAGAACAAAGGCCCTCTAAAATTACAACTCCAGCTATACAACAGGAATGTACAAAGGTGGTGCAAAATAAAGTGACTACAGTGGCTGGGCTCTGTACTTGCCCCTTCAGAGCTCAAGTACAGTAAATGCTTGACAGCAGAGGCTCTCGCTGGAAAGCCAAAATTCTTACACTAAAAATCATTCCTGAATCTCGTATTTTCATTTGCTAATCAACTGTCTAAAACTACAGGGGTTTACGCTGGTGACCATGTTTACTATTTATTGTGTTCCCATTCCAACAATATGTGGCTGTTCATAGAAAAGGTCCCAGACAAAGTTACATTGGAAAATGTAACATTTAAAATCTGATACCATTCTTGAGAGACCTAATTAGTCTCGGAATGTGGATTGCTGGGTTTTTGGGTTTTGGCCGGCTTTTTTCTAAAAAGCTCACACAATCTTTTAAAACTCAAGAACAAAGATACTACAGAAACTGCACTCAAGTACACCGTCTGAGCTACATTTTCACATCCTTATTATGAGATAGCAAATCCTCTTTAATTTTAGCATATGGGTTTGAGTTTTGTTTGATTTTAAGGCTTTATGCATACTTCTTTTTTATTTATGTACCCCATTCTGAATGTTTAAACTTGTTTTAAATATGGACAACTTTGAATTGTTAATTTATAGAGGGACTATTTTCAAAGTGCTTTTTTCCACAGAATCTTACAAAGCATCCCAACACTTCATAAATACATTTGGTGTTCTGAGAAATGAAGTGTTTGGGTGATTTCTGAAACAATAACATCATTGGATATACTTTCCTCAACTTAAAAATTAAATTACCAGGGTTTCCCATACAGAAAAAATGCAAGATGAAATAAACTCTACCTTCTTATGTTTGTTTATAAAGAGTTGTCTGCTTTAAATGGACCAGAATGTGGCCTTTCATGTTTTAACAGTTTTCACTTCTGTATCTGTGGTCAGGAGTTTTAAATAAACTCAGTAATAGCATCATTTAAGACTCTCACTAGCAAAGAACAGCTTTCTCACTAATATGGCAGACAGCATCAGTTAGATATAGTCACAGTAAGGTTTTCCAAAGATTATTAAAATTATTAAATTATAACCATTTTGCCAGGTTAGTTTAATGCTTTCCTAATTTCATACTCAAGGAGAAAAGTCAAGTCACTCAGAACAAATTTAAAACAATTTGTACAGAAAATTGTTACAGAAAACAATTTGCTTGTTTCTAGTAAAAATGAAGTATTTTACAACATTTTTCTCATGTAAATTTGGAAACTACGCTACTTTCCTCAGAGGCTAATATAACAAGTTGTTCCTTAATATAACACCAATTAATAGTTACATAAATGTTTGATCCAGTCTGAAAACAAGATTCCATTTATAAAAATAATTTTTAGTGTAACTATTGTCTGTTAAATTGTCTGTGGGAATCACACAATTTTCTGCCTTTCTCCACAGAAGTAATTAGAAAGAAAAAACACCAACTTTATAAAATCCAACATACTGAATAAATCAGTTAAAAAATGGGTGTTCCTGTGGTGTTGCTTAGCTGGTTGTGTTTTGTTGCGTAGGTTTTTTTCAAACGTTCAGCTTTGTACATTCACAATATCTTCAATATCTTTCTCAATTTGGACATGTACAGAAACATTTTACTATTACTACTGTATCCTCATATCCTGAAATTCCACTTGGTGAGCAAAACTTACTCCTGAAGCACTGCTTTTAGTATTTTATTTTCTTGGCATTTCAATTTTATAAGTAAATTTGTAGTAGGGAAGATGTTACGGCCAGAGAATGGTTTCAAATTTTTGTCTAAAACAACACTGAAAGTCAACCTTAAAAAAAAAAGGAAAGGCGTATGGGGATGGAGGAGGAAAAAAAATCCAGACAACTTTTGTACAATTCTTAAAAAATATTTGCTACTAGGCCCATCCTCCAAACACAGGAATTAAGATAACTTTACCTACCTTGCTTTGGGCTCTAGAGAAAAATCATTCCTGACACCTGGCATTACATTACCTGTAACAAAAGACCCTGAAGTAGTTTTTGGTCTTTTTGTCACATGGCATACATAGATTTTTCCATCAGTGAAATGATATGCCAAGTGAGGTAATAAAACTATGACCATAACAGAATTTTAATTTAGTGGCAAAAGTTTGCATTTAAAGTTCATATTGGTGAGATCTCATACACATACATATCTGTGTATGTACATGTGTGTACACACATATGTGCGCATATAAAAACATACAAAATCTTTAGCTCTGTGAGATCCAAGGCAGAATTCCGGATGACAAATGAGGACAAAAACAAACCAGGTCTCTACAAAAAGGCCAGTGTAATGCCCTCCTGAAACATGAAGACATTACAGGGAGAGTGCTCTTGAGTTTACCAGTGTGACACCTCATAGTAATTCATGGGGTAGGAGAAATCAGAATTGTACATACATTATTCAAATTCAGGAATAGATTTAGAGACCATCTCTCTCTCTCCTTGTTTGGGATAACAAACTTGTGCACCATATCAACAGTCTATTTTCCTGTGGAAAAGCCTTAAAGATTTTTTTTGTTCATCCAAAATAAGTAAGGCTCTATGATTCTTTTGTAGGTTTCAGGTGGCAACCTTGTAATTACCAGCACGTGTCTTTTTCTCTCTAAGGATATATAAAAAAACAAAACCCAAAAAACATTTTCAAACCACAGGATATGTAAAGGTCCAGATTTCCCCTCAGACAGAAAGGCAAGTCAGCAGCACTGGTGAGAAACTGATGAGACTGCTAAAAACATTTGATTAAAAGTCCCTTTAAAAAAAATTCAGTGAAGGTAGTTAACAAAAATGAAAAATCAATTTGCAAGAAATTTCCCCTTTACGTTTTAATTAGCTTTCTTTGCTAAATGCTTATGTGCTCACTGAGTAACAAAACTGTATTTATTACTGAAAAGAAAATTCATATGTGACTGCTAAGAAATAAAGAATTAAAACTAGTCAAAAAGACAGCCAAAACCTCATAAATTTCTATCTGCTACTTTTAACACATCTGTGTGAGAGACTAACGTACAAATTCTTTGACACAGAATTAGTGTCATAGAAGTATCTGCGTACAAAAAGCTTCAGTAAAAAATTTAGCATTTTAAATTCGATTGGAAAGCTGCAGGAAACCTTGCTGAAGAATTATGCATGAAATTACGTTCAACTACTCACTCTGCCCTTCTACTAGAAGTCATCGGTTCTATAGTAGTCAACAAAAGGGAACATGTATCTGTACCTCAGCAATTCAGAGCAGACTCTCCCACCCTCACATAAAGTTAAAACTGATAAAGGTGGTTATTTAGGGGCTGCTTGGGCAGGTCACAATTTTCTTCCTGGCAATGGTGCTCTTGGGCACGTAAGGCCTGGCCAAGATTGGTAATTTTTTCCATTGTCTACAGCACAGTATTCCAGAATAGATCCTTGCAGAAATCAGTGCTCTTAGTCACGCTGTGAATATAGCAGACACAGGAGTGGAAAAAAGAGCTATCCTGGCACAGTGGGAATCCTAAATATCATGCCTGAGACTGCCTCCTCTGAACTACTATCATAGACAAGGGATATTTTCATAAACATTTCAATGGTCTGAACACAGCAGTAAATACAAGTTATGCGTGAGTGGACAATACCGATTACAGACTGAATAAACATACCATGTGCACAGTATCACAAAGCACAGCACAGCTATTTTGACTTTCACCTCAAAGTCTTTTAATTGCTGACTATTACTTAAACATTCACTAGTTGAATTTTAGTTTACACATCTGTGTTCTTTCTATCTCCTTTCAAAAGAGGAATGAAGTGAAAGATGTTGCATCTTTGGATTTTTCAGACATTTTCCAGAAGCCAACCAACAAAAGACTTATTTAGAGCTTGCTCTCCATCAGATGCCTTCCCTATCATTTCACAATATTTCAGCACTGCTTGCAAGAGATCTCCAACTTTCCAATCTCTTTCTTGCAGTCTTCTGGAAAGCTAAAGGGGAGACAGAGCAACACAAAACAAAATATTTTGACTGGGACATCCTGATGAACAGTTACAGAAGTTATTCTTGAAACATTAGGTCATAAGAGATCAGTTGTAATGAGTTAATCTTTATCCCCACATCTATAAAAACAAAAACTTCCGCAAGAACTAGGCACTTTTCTTTAAGGTAGTTTTCAACAAAACTTTCTTCTGGAGGGAGCAACATTTTCAAATTATGTGGTGCCACAGGTATGAGGGCTGTGGTTCATCAAGACTGCAGAAAACAGGAAATTCTGAACACAAGATTAAGACACTGCCACCCTTCCCATGCCAATAATGCATGTATAAAAAGACAAAACTCAGTCTTAATAAAAGGATGTGGATTTTCCTTTCACAACATATAGTGTGGTTCGGGTGGCAGAGACGCTACCCTCAATGAAAACAGTGTCTTCAGAGTTGGGAAATTATAAAATTTTGGGGAAGAGGAAAGGTGACAATTAAGTTAAACTACCATTTAGGAGCAGAGATCAGTGTAGCTGAAAACATTTTTTTTTGCCTGGGGTCCAAGCAAAAAAATCTTCCATTGCTTATGTGTCAAGCTCAGCTATGTATGTAAGAAAGTCTACCCTAAGGAAAGAATGAATTTGCCAGTTTGCCTAGGAGTAAAAAAAACAAACAACTTCTAGTTAAAACAAAAAAACAAAACAAAACAAAACAAAATCATAACATCAACAAACCTAACACCCACACAAACAAACTTTATTCTCTGTAGCTTTCTGAACACCTGTCAATGCTGCATTTAGTAAACACAATTTAAATGCTCTACTTACTCTTTGAACTGTAGATTTTTATGGCCTTTTATAGTCCCTACCATGATATTCTATATATTAAGTTTAAAAAAAGTTATAAACAGTGTTTAGAGAATTATCTTTCACAGCTATGAAATTAAAAAATCGTAAAGTTTCTACTATGAGACCTGTCAGACTGCAACATAAAATTCTATTAAAAATGAAAAGGAAGACAATCTTTCCCTGCTTCTTCATTTAGATGATGTTCCACCTGCAAGAAGGCAAGTGATGGAACTGACGGAAAGAATATGGGCATAAAAACATATATAAAACAATTAGCTTCTTGAGCAAACAACTAAACTTGAACAAGCAAAAAAATATCCTCTCTAATCCTGAGCACAATTTATTCCGAAACCTTGAAACTTTTCTCAGTGGAAAAAAAAAGACATCTTTTCTACAAAAAAAGAGACTGAAATCTGTATCTGTTTCTGTGAATTTTAAAGGAGAGTACAGGAAATAAGAGTTTTATAGTCTAAAACATGCAATTTTGTAAATTATGTTTGTTGGTTTATAAAATAATGGCCATTTTTCTTTCCTCTGCCAGAGGAAAATTTGGCTAATGTCCAAATATCTACTTCAGCAAATACAGTATAAAACTTTTGTCCAAAGAAAATTCCACCATGGTAAAACCAAAGAGGTGGCACCTAAATTTTAATTTAGAGTTCAGAATTTAATCTCACTATTTCTTTAGATGAATAATCTGTTTCTTACTGTTGGACAAGTAAAATATTAAAGTTTACTCAAAATAGGAATCTTAAAACAGCTAGGTAAGATCTGATTAAAAACTGAATATATGTGGGGGTTTTCTCAATCCAGGCACTTGCATATCCACATTGCCAGGCTTCTCAAAGAAGACAAGAACTATCTACTCTAATTTACTGGTTTCTTGTTATCACTCATAACAAACATATTTTGTTTCATACATAGGTATTTAACTTCTTTCTGCTTTGCTGAGCATAACATGTACCCTTAAGTAAGAGTTCATACTGAGATGCAGCAAGTAATACCTTGCCTGGTACATGTCAGGAATATTTTTGCCTTTTATACAGTCACATCACGCCAGTGGCTCGTTACCCTGCTGTGACCAGCTAACAAAAGCCTTTCCTCCCTTCCAGAACTCACCAACTCCATTTATATTGAAAATTACTGTTTTCAATGTAATCTAAAGCCCGGGTTCATTCCCCACATAACTGAGGTAACTTCCCAAGGTACCCATGAGCTGCCCCAAAGGCCACAGCTGGCCAGGGACCAGCACATCGGGGTTGGTTTCACTTCCTGCTGGGCTGCAGCGCCCTCTGCAAGTGCTTGCTCTGCTTTACAAGTGACAGAACTCAGACTGTTTCCAACTTAAAACCCCTCAGTCTGGGTCAGAGATCATTCCAATTGGGAAATGAGACGGAATAAAAAACAGGTAATCCTTCCCTGTCCCCGGGGAGGGAAACAGGATTTCAATTTCTTTTAACATAACTGAATCTGGAGAACTAAAAATAGTCTATAAAACTAAGTGAAACAATTAACTAGCATAGCATTTTCAGGACTGCATGACTACTGCCTGCCTGAAGGTCTTACGCCTTATCTTCAGGTGTCAACTCAGTAGCAATTTATGACTGAAGTGTCAAGTAGAAAAATATTATCATTTTTTGGAAGTGCATACATAACAGACACTACTGTTTTCCAGAGTGCTCTTCTCAGTATATTCTTTTATTAAGGCAGCTGGAGTGATGCTCAGACACAGAGCCAGCTAATAATACATTTCCTGTGTGTCTTTCAGCATTGGCTCAAATCGTACCATCACAACTTTGAAACCTATTAACTCAGAGCTGGCAGAAGAATGAAACACTTGAGGAAAAATTAAAAAAATAGGCACCTACCATCTACTTTGTGGCTTATGTATTATGTTGCAGTGTAAGATACAGGTCTCTCACACAGAAAATAAAATTAACACTTCTGGGTCCTACTACTATCCTACCTGAATATTTGCAACACTGCATGCAACAAGCATGAAACAGATGAACACGTCTCCAAAAAACGGCAAAAAAACTCATGAGGTAAGAAAGATTGTAATCCTAACTCAGTCCCATCAAAAAAACTTCAGGGAACACTGGGCCAGGCATGTGAGAACAGAAAAAGTGAAGAATTTTCTTCTTTGTGTTAAGGCACTTATAAACCATAACAGAGAAGAACATACAAATGTAAGGATTAAAACAAACAATTTCAAATAACATAAAAATGGAAAAAAGTATTCTCAAACTGCCTTCTAGTTTATGAGAGCATGAAGTCCACTCTAAGTGTCAGAACTATCGTACAACAAAGCATATTCCTGAAATAGTTCTAAATCAAATATACCAAGCTCCAGAGAAAGGAGTATAGCAGATATATTTCTACATGCCCAAAAAACATTTCCTAATTTTCTGGGTTATTTCAAATAAAAACTTCCTAATCTCAAAATCAAACACACATACCACACAGTTACACAGGCAAAAAACCATCCCCAAATCGTCACTGTCTCTGTGGGCCAGCAGGGGAGAAGCCAGTCTCAGGAAATTTCAGACCAGGTATGATCTGGACTGGCCACTAGATATCTTTCACACTCTTAAGTCTACAGTAACTAAGCACCATAGGTGCACACATCCAAGTTTGGGAGTCTGTTTTGTCATACTGACCTCTACTTCCCAGTCACTCCCCTTTTCTCCTGAAATGATAATGTGAGCTTTGGAAAGCATCAAGCTGAAGACTCAATACTAAATTTCAGAACTGAGAGCAAGCTTTTCCTCCCTTAATATACTGATATGCACGTTAAGTCGGTTTTGCCGAGATCTTAATTATTAAAATCATACTAATGGCATCACATTATCACGTAAATCTTTGATAATTTATTCTTACTATGAACCTCATCATGAGAGACAATGCTTCTCTATATATTAAGTTAGCCTTTCAATAGCCAGGTAATATTAAAGTAATTCCTTGGTAGAAGATTAAAAAATACATGCTGAATGTAATAAATTCCAGACTATCACATGCAGTTTGGTGTGCAGCCACAAAATAATGTTGATGATTTTATAGGAATAAGTTCCTCTTATATGTTTGTGATGGAAATACTCAGGACAATATGCATACCAAAATATTGAGCCTTCCCAAAGAGACACAGATTGCTAAAGCCTAAGTTACGCTTTCTCTTGGGCCACATTAAATTCAATTTAAAAAACCAAAATAAAGGTACCTAAGACTAAAGCAATCTTATTGAGCCTTCTTTCTTAATAGCTTTGGCTTCAGTTGCTTACAGAATAAAGACATACTTAATATTAACTCAGAAACTAAACTTTTTTCTAACAAAAAAACGTGTCTTTGCTAGCAAAAAAAACCCTAGGCAGAATATATTAAGTTAGAAATTAATTTGCATGACCAAGTTCTCAGAAAGATTCCATTTATAGACAAGTAAACACTAAGTTAAAAAATGCTTGAAAAAAATACAATTTTCACCAAATTTTGTTTTTTCAAATAAAAATGCTGTAATTGTATCCTTTTTGGAGTAAACCACTGGTGAAACAAGCTAACTCAGCTCTGATAATACTGGTTTATGTATGGCATATACACAGCCTAACCAGGCTGTTCCATTTTGATCTCTCAGGATTTAAATAATGATTTTCCTCAACAGCGAATAGCAAATGAAGTAGTAGAGGCTGGTGTACCAGCCAGTGGAAGTCCAGATAATCCTTTCCCACCACCCATCAAACCCGAATACTCACAAAGACAAATTCCCTTGAGGCCGTGTCACGGAAGTGAAGATCAGAAACCTCTGTTTCAGAAGCTGCCAGCCACTGGAGCGCTGCTCTGAGCTGGGGGTCCACTAGATTTCGTTCCAGATCAATATTCGCTATTGATAAAGTCTTTCGGATTTGCTCCAAACCTAACATTAAAAATAAAATCCTCAAATCTGTAGCTTTGTTTCAAAAAATCTCTGTAGTTCACTGTTTATAGACTCTACTACCTTAAAAACCTCAATTTACTACACACAGATAATATGGAAGAAAAAATCATGCTGGCCTGAAGTGTTCCAGTACTTTCACATAACGAAGTACTCTTTATCCCACTTACAACTGTGTGCAAACACAGCTGAGTATTACAAGATATCTAAACTATAATGTATATTCCAAATGACAAGGAATTTAACACAGCCTTTCATAAACTGAACAGCAATGGCTCTCACATGGTCCATCAGTTACTTACATTTCCAGCTGCTATTTTTTGCCATGCCTAAAAAGTGTATATTTCAGAATTCTTTCCTGTACTGGTCAGACTGCCTCTGAGTTTTTCCAAAATATACTGATGGTTTTACTGAGGCAGGTTCAATTTTTCAACACTTTTTATATCTTAAGTTCCAAAAATTAACACAGTATTAACACAGGAAGAGCAGCTGTGCTAGGAACACTTATGAACTACAGCATTGTTATCTTTTGTTCCCACACTGAGTTGCTGTATCCAGCTATCACAGAGTGATCCTTTGTCACACTCTCAGAAACAACTAAGCACGTACGTAGCGCTCTCCAAGTTATTCTTGAAGTCTCTACTTTCAGACTACTGAACTTGACTCTCTAGAAGAATGAGATATATTTGCAACAAAAACATACGTTCATGTTTGGTATGTTTTTTAGTTTTATAAAATGGATGTACATTTGGTAATAACAAGGCTTTGTTTCAAATTCTTTGGTGAACAAGGCACAATCATCTCAGAAAAAGCCAGACATTTTCTGGTATGACACAAACAGAACTTCCAAATCTACAGGAAAACAAAGGTTTTCTAACTAGCATACTATTTAAATGGTCCTAAAATGACAGCAAGAGAAAGAGCTTTTTCAAAACAGTAGTGAGATGGTGAAGAGATTAAGCTGGAAAAATTTCACTAGAATATAGAGCAGTCTGTTGCACTATAGACAGTAGGTGACAGTTAAATTGTGTAAATGAAAAAAACCAAGCACTATTCTAATGGAGCAATTTGAATATTTGAGATGCTGGAACTCTTTAAAGCTGAGACCAAAAGAAAGCAATGGTATATTGATAAAGTAGATGAAACCTACAGAGCAGAAAAGATTTTAATTATAATTATTCTGAGGTAAAATGCTCAATAATTTAATTTTATTTTATTGTAACTTTACAGTCACATCCGATCTAATAAAATTAAGAGATGATGTTCATTTATATACATTTTTCCAGGAGCTTAAAAGGAGGAGAAAAAACACAACAAAAAATAAAAACAAACAACCCCACAAACCCCCACACACCTTTCTGCTTACATCAAGACTATTTGAATATGTGCAACATGGCCGAACATCCTCTCTAAGCAAGTAGGATAGGTTTCTTGAAATGCTTATTTCATCTTCAGAAAATACCCAACACAAAGAAGAGCTCTATTACAACTTGCTCTAATATCAGCTCATCTTAAAACCCCACTCATACACTGTGTATTCATGTATTCATGCAGGCTGTTTTCATGTCAGTTAACAACCTTTGGCAATCAGACTGGAACCAGAGCACAGAGATCTTCAAGCCACAAAGCTGTAACAAGATTCTGGACAAACCCCATTTTAAACTTCACTAAGAAGAAAGAGAATATAGCAAAGGCATTGAATTCAAGTTTTTTCATTGTTTCCCATGACTCTCTCCCAAGGTTAATGTGTACAGTTTGAATAGCTTCTTCAGCATCTCAAACACAGCCATGCAGATGATTCCCACGGCTCCTTTATTTTAAAAACTAGTTATACTTCTTTTAAAAAGTTTTTAAAAGAGAAGTTATTCTATGCATATAAATTTATGCTTTCAACAAGCTGATCAGAGTTCCCTACCTTATGTTATTAAGCTCGTGTGAACATCAGAAACTAGTATTTCCCAAAGGCTGTAAATTTCAATGCATTAAGAGGTGTATGTAGGGTATTAATCTACAAATACATTCTGACACTTGGCTGACATCCATTATGATGAATAGGGATAATAGGGTTGTCACCTTGTTTTGCAGACTACAAAAGCAAAGAAGAAAATAACTAATGTAGAGTGCACAGGACAAGAACAGTAGTATATGCTGGAACTGACATTACCTTCTACAGCATCCTTGGAATCTTCATCTTTATCTTCTGTTCCATCACTGTATTTAAAAAAACAAACAAACAAAAACACGAATACAATCCAATATATGCACAACAAATGTAGTAAATCCTAAGATTGTAATGAAGTTTAAAGGACAGGAAGATCATAAAAGAATGAAGGAGTGATCATGAAAAGAAGCTTTGCTTCTCAAACCATTCCATGATGGAAACAGATTTATCATCCACTTCACACTTAAAAAATTGAGAAGAGAGAAACAAGAGAAGGGTGTTAAAAAGGATTGTAACATGAAGATATTTAAAAATAAGAAGAAAACATTGATTTTAATAGTTTTGCTTCACATGTGAAAAAGTTGAACCATCTTATGTCACAGTTATGAATAGTTATAAGTTACTTAAAGCTGTAAGTCATAAGTGTTTTATTAAAAAATCAATTACTAAGCAATTTTGAAAGTTTACACAAGCTAAATAATAATAAAAAAAGAAATCATGTAGGAAGCAAGCTGTAGTTTGCATGAAAGAAAAGTAAATCTAAAGACTTGTAAAACTGCAGGCAGGATCATGCAGAAAAGGGACCTTTCATTTTGCAAGCAGAACACATTAATCACTTTAGCACAGCAAAATTTAATCATTCAGGATGGATTAATTAATGAAAAAAATCATACTGTGATTAAGCGACAAGAGTGTGAATAATGTATCAGCATAAAAAATGCACTGTATTTTTATTTTCCAAAATGATTATTTCATGCATTAATTATGAGGAACCCATCTGGTTTATATTTCTCAACTCAACCAACCTGTCTGATGTTGGAAAGGATAAATTCTCCTCATACATATCCCCTTCTAAACCAAGACTGCTCCAGCTACTGCTGTTACCATTACTGCCAGGAGAAGAAGAGAACACGGCTGAACTAGAAAAGAACAATAGCTCAAACTAGAACCTTCATTTTCCTTACAACTGTTTTGTCAAGACATTAAATGCAAGAGCACCTAAACTTCCTAAACAGGTTTGCTGGAACGGAGAACAAACCTGACTGTCAGTGCTACTCAGAGCAGCAATGTGCCCAAATACTGCAGAACTAGTAAGTTTCAGTATATAGGTGAAAGCATTCATTTGTACTCATTAATTTTCCAGATCAGTGCTAGCAGGAATTCTGTCCTCAGGTCTAGCCACATTGCTCATCATTTATACAGGCTCAACAATTACTCATAGAAATATGGATTACGACTGCAATATTTGCTTAAGGACTAGCTAAGAGTTAATAAAATTATACACTGTGAAGACAACTGCACAATCAAATCCAGTAATAATCTCCAGCAGCCTGAAGAGAAGGAATTCCTAGAGTAAATAATTTCTTGGTTTTTTCAATTTTGAATATTGTTCTGCAAGTGGAACTTTTAAAAATGGGGGGGAGGGGTTATAAATCTGTGAAAACAATACTATCAAGATTACTTCACTCCCAGTTCATAAAAATACTTATTTATCCCACGACTACATTCAACCCAATGCGAAGAACTGAAAAAATGGAGCATATCATCACACTCGTTAATTTTAGTCATTATAAATAGCTGAGTTTGTTAGGCCTGTGATTATGTACAAGATTGAGCTACTCATATGACTAAATCTCTGTTCCCCAACTTCATACCTCCCCCAGAGCACGTCTGGAAGCCTTCCAAGAACAGGACTACTAGATATCCAGCATTCTTTGAGAAAGCTAGATTATCTACTATGGATGGTATGAGAAGTATCTATGAAGTAACTCCAGAGAACAACTGCTGCAAGAAGATGCTTTCTTCACCTAAGTTTTATGTGACTGTTGAAGCTCTTTTCCACTCATACCACTCAACGCAAATAGCAAAACAGTCGAAAGTAACATTTCAAGAGACTAATTTCTTTTTAAGAGTTTGCCGTTAACAGTATCACCTAACAGTATCACCTATACTGCTTTCCAGTATGCCTGCTTGGATCCTAATTTCAAAATTTTGTTTAAGGATGCCAAATTAAAAGTCTTTAAAATAAAGTTCTGTAACCACAGAACAAGTAATAAAGAGAAAAAGGCATTATAATGCTTCTATAATGGTTCATGCAGCTACTCAACATTAGCCAGCAGAAGAGCAAAAAGAAAAGCAAGAGGCTTCTGCTCTGAATTATAACTTAACCTGGATGCTCTGATGTATCCCCTGGAAAAGCCTATGTCCATGCCTATGCTTATACGCTTAACAAAAAGCAGAAGATACAAGCACTCCCCTGCATAAGTAACTTTACCAAGTTCTCTAAAGAACATTCATTCAAATGGAACTGCCCATGGGAAGAGGTGAATTAATTCCTTCTTTTGCTTTGCTTGTGCTTGGCTTTTGCTTTATTTGATAAACCATCTTTGTCTCAACCCACGAGTTTTCTCACTTTTACTGTTCCAATTCTGTGCCCTATCCCACCTTGGGAGGAGCGAGTGACTGGCTGTGTGGACACTAGTAGCCAGCTGGGGTGAAACCACAACAATGGTGTTATTACTGAATCTTTTCTTATTACAGGTCTCCCCCGGTATCTTTTTTACTCAGGGTAATAACCCCAGATCCTGTCATTTCCACCTGCTAAACCTCAGCAACACAAATGAACACACAGTCAGTTCTGTAAAATCAGCTGATCAATTTGCATATGTTAGTTTCTCCTGCCAACACCTCACTATCTGATTATGCCTCCCCTTCTGTGAGCTAATTTAGGTCATTCCTCCTCTAAAGAGCCACAGATTTTCTTCCCAGTTATATAAATTACCTTCTTTTCATTTATATCTATTTTGGGGATGATAAACAAATAACATATACAACATAGATATGGCAGGTCCAGCAATTTTTTTATCCTTTTTTTTCCCAGTATCCACTAACCTATATTTTATTCTCTATTTTTAACTGCAAATATGCTGAATATTCTTCCTCATATTTTGAATTTCATCATGTAAGTCTAACTCATTTTCAATCATTCAACAGATTATGTTTTATTAAAGTAACTCTAAGTTAACGTATTCTTTTACAAAATAATTAAGTTCTATGAGTGATAAATTATCGTAGTGGTTGGCTTAAACTATTTAGTTAAGCAAAACATGAAAAATATTGCAGAAAAATAATTAACTGAGCAGTTTCACTTTGGTACCAAATAACCTACTTGTATGTTACATAAGAAAGCACATCTCTCATACTTCCTTTAACCTCAGAGATGCTGGAAGTACTAACTAAAGAAAAAACCTCTCCCCCAATTCTGCTATTCTTCAACAGAAATGCTGGACTTTCTACAGTAAGATAAGTGTTATATCAATCATAAAAAACTATGTTTACTCATTCCTCATATATTCCTTACATAGAAGCTGGGGCCACAACTCGCTATATAATTCTCCCTGGCAACAGGCAGACATTGTAGATTTTAGAATTTCCGTTTTAATATTTGTTAGCTATCAATCAGCCAGGTAAAGTGTAGTGAGAAGCTACTACCCTGAACAGGTAAGTTCCAACATCACACACCTGCAAGCCCATGGTTAGCAGTATATACACATTCCACCAATATCAGTTAGAGCAGTTTATAAATACCAGTACCAAAAAAGACAAAAACAGCTGTAAAAGCTCCTCATGCAAATTAAGACAGTATTACTTATTTTCAAGAATAAATGAATTTATATAAAATGCATTCTCTATGATTAAGTTTTAATATTTTAGAGCACAACTTATAAATGGTACTCTCAGGTTGTATTTTACACAGGGTAGTTGTTTTTAAAATGCTTCCATCTTTTGCTAATACTTGCATTTTATATGTACAGTTTTACTTGATGTGACTCCCTGACGTCAATGACAATACACACTCCACATATTTTAAAATATGAAGATTCATGGCCAACAACATTTAGTAAGAAAACAAAACCGTAATATTAGAGCCATTTTTAATAAAAAATCATTGTATGCTCAAAACAAAATCTCTTCTCTCCCAAGCTCCATAAGAAAACCACTTGATGACAAGTTATTTGATGTCAAGATAACTGTTTAACTACACTAACATGTTTATAGTTACCTGTCACTGAGGTGAAGAAAACTGCTGCTCTCATCAGGATGTTCATCTTCAAAACTCAGATTGGACCAACTCCCAGTGCTATCATCACCAATACTAAGACTCATCTGCTGGCTAACAACAGATTCAACAGAGTGAAATCCTTCTCTTCCAACAGAGCTAAACAAAAGTTTAAGACAAAAACATCACTGCATTTCACGCTGATCTGTGTTAGTTCATTCAAAGCAATTTAACACCATTTCAGAGTCGTTAAATTCCAAGGAAAAAGAAAAGAAGGGGAATCCCTTAATTTGTACCCTATCCTCAACACAAGAAACGGAGCAACCAAATTAATCTGAAACATCAACAGGCTTAGATCAGGGATTGCTATTTGGAATTCTTTCACTAAAAGTCAAAAGGAGTGGCACATATAATTCTCTCTTTTGGAAGATTATTGCCTTGTAGCCTTGCAGACTGTGTATCAAGGTACACTTTCCAAGGAGAAGACTTACCATTTCTGAACTTGTTCACCATAGGACAGTTTGGCTATTTTCCCCGGCCTGCTTTTGGTACAAGCAGCTAGGTGGTCTGCTATTGTAGGCAAACTGCTTAAGTATGAGCTGGTGTCTAAAATATTAGGATTCTATTTTTTTAAAAGATTTTTCTGTAGAAAAAGATTTGTCTTCCTCCTTCAAGAAAGTGTAGCAATGCATGGCTTGTACAGAATTTTTCCCTCAGGAAGTAAGTTTAATTTTTTTATCCAAAAAACAATCAATCAAGCATAGTCCATAAAAGGTAGTCTCTAGAAGATACTTCAAAAAACTGATTTGAAGAAGTTTGAACTCCTTACACAAAAAAATTTACAAAATGAGAACATGCAGTTATGAACTAACTTTCATGGGCAAACTGTGATTATCTATATACATACGAAGCAAATATGTAGTTTGAACTGAAACCCACCAGGGTAGTACAAAGGTCATTTTTTCCCCATTTTTATTTACAGTTATACCAGCACTACCAGCAGTTCTCTACACCACACAAGGCAGCTTCTCAAGAAATATATGAATTACCTAGCAAACATTAGATGACAATGTAAAAAACATTTATAAATTTTGTCAGAGTAAAACTCTCATATCGCCTCCTTGTCACAAATTTACTAATAAACAATATTTCTTTGAATCTTGTGTTTTGTTGTTGACATATTCTAACTAGAATTTTTAAATGAAGTGTCATCCTTGATACTGTAGGTATAGAAAAACATCACCACGTGACTACTTTCTCTTTTGTCACACACTGAGTAAGGACTCAACTGTGTTGTGCAGACTGACAATATACGTCTCATGACCACTTTTATGCTGTTAGTATGTATGTGTTTCATATCAAACCTTGAAAAATTTAGTTCAGTCCCACTGTGGCCTTCACCCACTGAACACAAAATAACCAATTTTATTGTCCATCATGATGGCCCTCAAAAAAACCACACAGTAGAAATATAAATATTACTTCTAATTTAAAAATACAACATGGTAAGGATTGCTCTCGGACCTGAAGGGGAGATTTCACTCTGAACACTGCACAGTCTGTTTTAAGAAACAGCTGTTGTTTGTCACGAATTCATTGTGGCATGTATTTCCTATTTATAGGTCTATTAAAAGGAAAACAGTATGTTACGCTTTGCTAAATACACAAGAATTTCAAAGTCAATTCCTTAATTATTGTATTACTATTCTATAACATCTTCATTCATGGCTAGGCTTCGTGAACGAAGATTTGGGACTATTCTATAACATAAATTGTGGTCAATAAGTTGTTTTTTCTTAAAGTAACAGGTTGGGCTTTTTTTTTCCCCCAATAATAAGGAAACTACTACAACACGGCCATTATCAAAATTAAGCCTTCACACTACAAAGCGATGGCTCGTACAGCCAGCACCAGATGTTGAAGAGGAAATACAAATAGGGAGGAAACCTGGATTTTGTCACAGCTCACAGATCAACAAAACCTGTAAGGGCTAGTATTCTTTACTGCAGCTAGTATTTTCAAGTTGAAATGATAAGTTCCACTTATTAGTCACCTACTGGAACATAACCACGCTGATATACATAGAAACCTTGGTTTCAAGCTCACACAGGTGGAAAAAAGCTTTTTTTTCCTAGTTCTGAATTATTTAAATATCACCAGAAGAAAAAAAGAAAACATTCAGAAAGTAAAGTGTGCATTTCTAAGAAATCATATATTAAAATTTCTTCTGAGCACATATTTGTATTAACGATCCTTTTTCTGGTACAAAATGCAACAAAAAAGAAAAAATTAATATTACCTTATGGTAACTGCCTGACCAATATTAGTCATAGCTGATGTCATTATTTCAGTAGTAAGGCTTTCAGCAAAACTGACTCCATCTTGTCCAATACCACTGTCAGCTGTCAGACTTGTGTAACTCAGCTCTCTTTCTGCTTTCTCTATGGCCGCAGTAGCCCCCTTGTCCGAAAACACTGTCCTCTGTTCCACATCAACGTGAATTTTGGGAATATCAAGCTGAAACACTCTTGAATTCCGATAGGCACCTTCCGATCCAGAATGAAGTAAATGCCTCACTGGAATGCAGGATTCTTGTGCAGGTAGATGATGAGACATACTTTCTGTACAGTATCGATGTTCCTTCATACTGCAGCATCTACAGACAGTTCCAGAAAAAGGAGACAGTTTCTCAGTATATGAGAGCTTATCGCCACTTCTTCTGTTTTCAGCCACACGGAGAATAGCCGACTCTAAACTCACTTCTAGAGTATCATCTGCTACTTTTCTAGCATATTGTTCTATAGCTTGAATTATGCCTTCAGTGTAGCCATTTTCATTTATACTACCTGTACTATGATACAGTTTATGATCTGGGGAGAAAGGAAGAAATGTCCTAGAAAGTCTTGTTTTAATGAGATCCCCTGTGAGTTCATCAAATTCAGTCTTTTTATATAGACAGGAATCTGTTAGAGACTTCGGCAAAGACACTCCCGACATTTTCAGTTTCTTCCTGACATCAGAAGTGATACTGTGAGCAAGGGATCCTGAAAAATGCAACAACTCGGTACATTCTGTTCTCTGTGTGCCAAAACTCCTTTCATACGTTTGGCCTTCACAGCGATGAATGCTGCTTTTCACTGGCTGTACTGCATCTTTATTCACTGCTTTGATCTGCTCCAGCTTACCATTTACCTGTGCATTTTGCCCAGGAAATGTCTTTCTGTTATATCGCAATTTCGTTTTTCTAGCAGCTTGCTGCAAGCCCGATTTGATAGACCTGTAAGCAAGTCTGCTAGCATACTGATCCATTAACAGTTCAGCACTACCACCTTCTCTTTTCAAAACTCGAATGACGTGATCTGCATATTCGTCAGTCACACTTTCACAGCTCGGGTACTTGGAAGTCAAACCTGTCATGCCCGAACCTTGTGGTAAAGAAAGTACAGATGAACCTCTCTCCCCCAGCCACTGGTCCCGCACTGGACCAAACCCTTCTTTTGAACTACCATCTTTATCGCCTTTTCTCAGATAAAAGCAATCCACTTGGCAGTTAACCCGCTTCAACCTCAACAGTTTACAATGTTTTGATTTCACTACTTTCTTGGCCTCGTTGATGACTTTTCCTGCCATATCACCTGCATAATTCCATAAAGAATTGCATGTCTCTTCTGGGATATTTATAAATGCAGTATATCCACATATTTTCTTTTGCATACCTAACTGAAACTGCCTACCAGCATCTCTTTCATTTGTTTTACCATCTAAACGGGAAGCAGCCATTTCAGTCGCTATTGAAACTATATGGCTAGCTAAACAATCTGCATACTGAATTGTTTTTTCCAAATGCTCCCCTTTCTCAACAGGCATTTGAGAATGATCTTCATCTTCACTACTTTCCACTTCTTCAGAAAGTGACCGCATGAGTTTCAGCATAAATTCCTCATTTTCCAAAGAGTCATGTTCAGCTTCAGAAAAATCAGTAATGGATGGATTGTAGGGTGTAGAAGGTGGTGTTGCAGGTGCAAATTCCTTTGCTAATTCTCCCTTGAGTTTCTTGGACAGTTTTCTTAGGTTCCTTTCAGAAGTACCTTCACATGGAACTAAAGGAGTTGGTGGGGGTGTATTCGGCATTAAACGTGTATTTCCATGTTTGAAACTTGATTTTTCTTCCATCTGCAAAACACCTTCACTGCCAAACATCACTGAAGAAAAGCTATTTGCATGCAGAAAACAATCGGCCTGCCTGTAATTCAAAGCTCCCACTGATAGTTTCTGGGTATCTTTTTTTTTTAAGGGCTTGCTTAAGCATGTTATTGAACAGCTTCCCATGTCAGTACAGTCCTCTAGAACATGCTTAGCAAAAGTCACAGTGGAACAAGGTGGTGGTGACTTTGAGGAAAACCTATGTCCTTTTTGTTCCTGCCAACAATCTTTGTATTCCGAAAAACACTGAACAGAATGAGTTGGAGTAAGAAATTTACATGGATTATTCAAAGGCAACTGTTGTTGTTCCACAATTATAGAAACATTACTTTGTTTCTCAGCCTCTTGCTTCTTTATCACACACTGTTCTTTTCGATTGGTATCTCCGTAGGTCTGTGAGCTCATATTACATGTTAAATTCTCATTAGTGTTACATAACACAGTTTTACTTTCATCCACAGATTGTTTTATGACATACTTGGCCAAATGATCTGCAAACATATTCTTGGGGAAGTCTTCACCAATACCTTGCACATAAGGTTTTTTATCTACTATTTTTCTTGTTAAAAAATCTGTATACTCTTCTACTGCTTTTGTTACTCTAGATGAGGTTATGGCTTCATAAGCTTCATTTACTATCATATCTACCATAGTTCCAGAGAAAGTATTAATGCCTTTTGACCCACTTGTTAATTCTGAACTACTGTTCATTCCAGACCTGTTATTTGTTATTAGTTTGGTATCATTTTGGTTACAAAAGATTGATGGAGTACTTTCAGTACTTGGATCGTGATCTGAAGTTAGATATATATTTCTGAAAGACGAGACTTCCTCCTCTCTCTTTCTGCTTGTGAAAAATGGATGAGTGGAGTCTTTGAATACTTTTATATTGTCATCGGCATTTGGAATACTGGATACTTTTGCTTTGTAAGCATCAGAGGAAACCTGTTGTTGACAAAGAGCTCTTCCAGCTAAGGGCACAGGTATTGAACTTACAAAACCAGAGGTGCAAAACAGAGCTTGCTGTACTGTATATTCCTTCTTGGAATCTTGGATTGGCTTTAGTGCTATCCTATCATTAAAATTAGGAAAAACTGTGGAAGTCTGTGTTGACTCTAACATACTTTCTGCGCTTACATATTTAATATTGTCCATGGAAACACTAATGGCTGCTTGTGTTGTGAAGGTCACATCAACCTGAGATAGTTCAATAAATGCCTCCTGAATGACAGATTCAGACAAATCTCGGGCATAGGATCTTACCACTTTGTTTTCGTAATCAAATGATGAAGGCTGTGAAGCTGTAGGTGTTGATGGATACGAGAACTGGCATACTTCCATGATTCCTTCAAACACAAGTTCTTCAGCAAGGTCTGCTGCAAACCGTGCAACAGTGTTGGTAAATATTTGTTTCTTTACGTGACGCAGTTCTTTCAAAGCAGCAGTTATAGCTTCGCTCACCAAAAAGTTTGCTATCCCATTAATGGCACGCTGCTTCAGGGAGATTGCTCTACGTCTTCCAATCTCATAAAAAGCCATCTGAAAGACTGAAGAAGTCAACCTAGCAGCCAAATGACAGAGTGCATTGGTGCATGAAGAAACACCTTTTTGCAGGTCTTTAAATGCACTGCCAAAACTTTTTTCAACCAATTCAGCTGCAAATTTCTGAATGCTATCTCTAATCATAAGTGACTTATGTTTAGATTTTGCTTGTTTATCTGGTTCCCTACTAGTTTTCATTTTGAGATCTGCAGCTTGCCTTTTTTTCTCTTTCAAAGCAATCCTTTTGTGCTTCGAATCGTTTCCTGCACATACTTTTTCTGATGAGGGCTCAGAAGAAAAAACAGAACCAAGTATTTCAAATGAAACACTATCAGCATATGCTGAGTAACTATTATAAGCTGCATCATGGTGATTTTGACCTGTTCTATCTCCATCAAGATTACTTCGACACAAACATTCGGAAGAACCACAGCTCCCTAGTGGACTGAAAGCTGACGTTCTAATAGGGCTGAAGAAGCCTCCATTCTCTTCCCCTGATGTTTTAACTGGGCGAGGGGAATCTGGGACCTCAAAGATGCTGCTGTACGGTGATTCTGGCTTACGAGGCGTTGGTTTCTTTACATTGGCTGGGAGAGTCGGACGATCAAAATTGAATTTCTGAGGATTCATTGTAATGCTTGTAGAAGACAATTTTTCATGTGCAGTCCTCCTTTTCTGGGAGGGATTCCCTAGGATGGGATCCCTAATCATTTTACATGAGTTTTCCAAGGCTTGCTCCAGCTCATCAAACTGATCAAAACTATCAAAAAATTCACTTACTTCTGAGTCTGAATCCTCTATACCATCTTTCACTACTGGAATTTTTGGCAGCTGAAGTTTTGCCTTTAAGCTTTTTTGATACCCTTCTTCATCTAAGAAGATGATGGGGCTTGGGCTGGAGCAGTCTGACTCAGAGGATTCAGCTGGAGAGGAAGAAAACAATGTTTTACGTAAAAAATTAACACCTTGATCAGAAGGATTATATGGCTTATAGAAACTCCTTTGTATCCAAGGATCAGAAATTGAGGTTGTTACTGAATTCTTTACTGAGGACAGTTCCTTAAGTCCCAAAATATCAATCAAAGTAGAAGATCTGGCAGATGACTTTTGATGTGCAGAACCTACAAGGATCTTTGAGTCAACAGCTTCTAAACATTGAGCAGGGATGGTCTGTGAAGCAGCATCTCGATGGTTTTGAGAAGCAAAGCTGCATGCACCTGAAAAAAAGGTAAAAAAAGATTGCTTCAAAACCAAGAACTTCCACAAAACTGCAGAAAACAGGGCAGATTTTAATGGCAACTGCTGGGTTTATTATTGTTGCAAAATGCTAGCTTATCCTTCATGATTAGAGCAACCTTTCATTTTCTTCAAATCCTATTACACAAATCTAATCGCTCACAAATTAATGTATTTTTAGCACATGAAGTAGAATAAGATTCTATTTGATATACATATGACACTGAGATTAGAATTTTGGTTTATGAGTTGGTAAACTGTGGTGAAAAGAGCAAAAAATTAATTTTTCAATTGCCCAATACCCTTTTACAAAACATCATCAATGGAAAAAAATTACTATTCATTTACATTTACTTTCATATTAAATCCCAACAGCCTAAATTTCAAATACCAATTTCTACAAGGATATAGCATGCAAGAACTTACCAGCACTTTGTATCTTTGAAGGTTCATCTTCATCTAAGTGTTCGAAAGCAGTAACAAAATCATCCTCAATTGAAGAAACTGAGTGATTAGTGTCATCATCTTCTCCACGGGATGTCTCTGTTTGATGTTTTTGCGAAGAGTTTATTTCTACTGCATATCTTATGCCTGTGGTATACTTGCTCAGCAAGGTAAATATATAATCAACTTTGATCCTTGGGAATGAAGGAGACAGTCTCACCACACAAAACACTTCAGCAAGCTGATTCTTGAAAAAGAGAGCAACAAGAAAACAAATATAGCAATCTTAGAACAATTCAATTGTCAAGAGTAGCAAGGGATTTCTTCAATGCATTTTTTATGAAGAGTAAATAATTCAGAAATACTTTAAATATAAGAAAATGAATTAAACAGTTTGTGTAGAGTGACAGTTAGAATCACCCATTTTCATAACTTCTGCATTCCCAATATTTCACTGCAATAATGTAATACAACCCTGATAATAGGTTCCCAAGAATCTATTAAAGAACGCATGTGAAAATTTGTAGAGGAAGACAGTATTTCTTCAGCACGTTTATGCTGAATAGTACTTCAGTTTATAGGATATTTGTTTCTTCAATGTATTTTTTATCTTATATGCAACATTTGTAATTGGAAAGAATATAATTTACTTGGCAATAATGGGAACAGTATCAAAATAAAAATAATGGAAATTACATCATTAATAGCATTTACCATTGTAATTTTTTTTTTTTGTAAGACAGGAGTCCACTGGACATTCACGTAATTTTTCACATCTCTGTTTCAAAAAGAAAAGTCTGCCGAAGATGAAAGCTGTATCTGAGCAGAGCAGAGATGGGTAACTTGCCAAATTTCATATTCTTTCCAAATTGGCAGTGAAAGGGACTACAGCCTAGTAGAAACATGGGATCAGTACCATAATTAAATATTTGTTGAATATTTTCTGTAAACAATACAGCACTGTTTATTCTGATATTTTCTGACATTCATTTTCATGGAATCACAGAAATATAACATTAATACTACTGTGGCTAAGATGGCCTGAAACCAAAAGCAAGACAAGGTGCGATATGACTGAACTCTTTAGGAGGTGAAATATAATGCTTCTGACATGCAAGAAGACAGAAAAATTTTACCTGATGTTTCATGACAAAAGGTTTTGCCAAGGTTTTCTTTACATCTTTTAGAAATATAGCCTCGTTTTCTTTTAGTTTGCGCAACTGGAGCGATTTCAGAACATCTGGAAGCTCTACAGAAACAGCTGACAACTCCTGATTTAAATATACAAACACATTGAGAATATCAAGTCAAAAAAATAACTTGTAAATGACAATGGGTTTGATCTCATATCCCTCCTAAATAGTAACAGCTACTAATTTTGGTAAAGTTTTTTTGGATTCCCTATTTCTTGCTCCATACCCCACTTATTCGCTCTAACTGTGGGGTAAAGCTCGTGTAAACAAGCTTTAATTCAGTCCATACTTGGAAGACGCTTAGAAGTCATAGAGGAGAATCCTGTAAGTGCTGAAAAGCAGCTGCACATCCTACAAACTACACAACTACAAACACTGACCTCAGCTAATAATGGTTCTCAGTGGATCTCTACATGCTCTTAGTGTGCTTTATTGGAATGGTGTTCTAGGTCCCTATTACAAAAACACGGACAAGGCACTTCTTAAAGCAAGACCTTGGATAACCTTTAGATTTACCTAATATAGAAGAAGCCTGTGGAAGATTTATAGGTTTTTTTTCAACAGCCCAAACACTGCTGATCCCTACGGTTCAAAGCAAATCTCCACTCTGTCCAATTTTCTTTAAATTCCATCCAATTATAGACAATCAAACAGTTCTTATTCATCCTTGAAAGAATGTCTAGTGTTATTATAATTTGATTAATAGGAACACTGATATAACTTGGAAGACAAACGGATTCAGAGTTTCTTTATTCATTTTTAAACATCAGCAAACTATTACAGCAATCTCTATCAACGAGGATCTAGACAGAGTAGAAGTGAGGAATTGCACTGTGAAGATGCATGTTATGAATTATACTGATGTATAAGTTGTACAGGAAGACTAAATCCTTAGCTTGTGAAAATCACACATTATAATCCTCCCAGTTTGCTACACTCCACCTTTTAAAATAATATTTCCTGATCTAATTCTCCAGAACATTATCTTAAGGCATAGCCATAATACTGACTCCTGACCCCCCCACCAGCAATTCACAGCTAGCAGTCAGTTCAATAAAGTTTTAGCTTCACACATGCAACCCTACCATATGAATAAGCACAACTCAACTAAGGAGATTACAAACCAAAATACTGATACACACAAGTTTGTAACAACAACAAAACCCAAACCAAAAAAGCACCCACAAAAACTCACAACCAAACGAGCCCCTTCCCACCTAAACACCTCCCCCAGTCAATCATCCCCTTCCGCCGCATTTAAATAAGTTGTTCCAGACCATCCTAACACACAGACTGACCCAGGTAATATTGTAAATACATACAAAACACCAATTATCATATTAAAATAATTATTTCCAAGCTTTCAATGACATTTGAAACTTAGGCTTTTACATGCTCAAGATACATCTGTTTCATTTCTCAAACACCAAAATTCCTCAATTTAAAGAACTAGGTACTACTTAGAAGAAAGCACCAGCTATTATTTTCCAATATAGACAGATATATTTTGTACCTGCAAGCAAGCAGTACCCATCTCTTCAGCAAAACCTACAAATGTAATCTGTAAAATAAATACATTAATATAGTTAAGTACAGAAAGAACTTTTTTGTTTCCTGCAGGTATTTAAGAGCTAAAAATTCAGCAGATTGTAACAAAGTTTCATTCCACTGCCACAATAACCATAACTTAGGGTAGCATAGCTTACTCAAACAGTAGCACACAGTCTTTCATAAAGACTAGTAATCCTATACTATTTGACTTGTGAAAGGTCAGGCTGAAGAGCATATACAACATTTAAAACCCACTACACAGAAATTTTTCTAGTGACTGGTACATACAGAGCAACATATACAAACCTCATTACATCTGTTAAAATAAACACGATTTTGCAAAGATCAGTGCTCATCTGTCCTTGCTTCGGGCTGGGCACATATAAAACAGTTCCAGTCTGAAATCTGTCCATGCTAAAATAAACTGTTACACATTTGCATATACTAAAGAAAGCGTAAAGCCAACACATTATACAATTTGCCATGTAAATTGATTAGCCTGAGGCCAAAACACAACGGATTACCGAAGCCACATGTTTGCACGCCATATCCAAGTAGACAAACCCTTAACTTCATTTCAAACGTCAGATTTCTTCAGTTCTCACTTAGTATTTCCCTAACGACAAATCAATAGGGTATCTGCATGCTTCAAAAAATCCCAAGGCATTTATTTTCAAAACACGGTTGTCAGAAAATAAATGTTGTTTCCATTTTGTAGATATGGAATAAAGCACAAAGACTAAATATTTTCACTGATGTTTGAAATTAGTTTCATATGGCTTGGGTTCCATTATTTCAGAGCACTACGAAACAGACTGAATTTTATGTATTAAAGCCACAGCTCATAAATTTGTAGCAACTACTCCCATTACTCCAAAGAACATCACTATGTTTATATTAATTTATTATTAACTGGTTCAGCTACCTGTCTGTATATACACAGAATCTCTGAGAATTACAGAGCTAGAAAAAGAAATAGCTGAAAAAACAATTCTATTTTAACTGTATTTGTGTTTTGAATATGTTCTTTCGAAATGTGACAAAAAAAACCCCTCAAACTTTCTTTCAAACTGGAATCATACTATGAAAAATTCTGATGTCTTTATTTCAGGGGGTCTCATGCTGGGAAAAAGATCTCATGCCCCCAGAAAACATCTTCCCACCTACATCCACTCATGTCAGCTATGACAACATCATAAACGAAACAATGCTTCACAGCAGCATTCCAAATCGCTCCAGACAAATTACACATCTCCACCACCATCTGTGTTAACTGTGAAACAATCCTGTTTGAGCAACGTTACCTTTCAACTCCTACATCTTCTCTTCAACTCCTAAATAATTCATCTGCACAGTATCTTCAAGACACTTTTCAGCTTCTATGTCTTTTTATCTCTACAGTACCTACAATGTAAATTGAATTCCTCCACAGAAGCAGCAAAATATCAAACAATTTAAAGGACTTGGGGAAAAAACTTAGTTCTCTGAAGAACATTTTGAGAGGCTTTAGAGTTTATTGCTGTTGGGGTTTTTTTGGCAGTTTTGTTTGGTCTTTTTAACAGACGTCTTCTTACATGCCCCTTCCTCTTCCTCAAGATAATGATTCCAACCCTTCCCTGCTATCATGGGATAATTCACTGCACAAGACAGGGCAGTATGCAGGAGTAACAGCTTCACACAAATGAAGAATAGTATGTATACTGAGTGGTCAGCAGACTGCTGTCAAAAAGATCACACCCCTACTGAGTTTGCCTATTTTTGCCTCAATGATGATACTAATTTGGACTGGCACAGAAAAACAAATCACCTTTTAATACCTTGAACATGTCTGAAGTTAGTACACCAATTCAAAAGCTGTTGGGGAGTAGGTCAGGGAAATAAAAAGGTCATCAGTAACACAAGACCTTTTTTTAAACCAAAAATAGTGTATGAGATGCCGTATTTGAAGGTTATCATAAGCCATGGGTACAGAGGAAATGGATTAAAATGGTACAGGAAAACCTACATACTGGTTTGCTGAAGTCTGAGTAATTATCTTTGCAGTCCTAATAATACTCCATTAACATCATTCTCCACATCTTTCCTATATTTCCATAAGGAAAAAATACCTGTTCTGTGGCAGGTTATTGACCCTCTTACACTTCAACCAGTGGGCTCTTAACTGTTTGCTCTAATAAGGTAGCTAATATAGTCAACTATTTTTCTCCATAGGGACCATCAGTGCAGGCATATAAAACATAACTGACATATAGCTGGCAACAGAAGACAAAAAATGCTTCATAGATTTCTAAAGCATGGTCCATCTGGTCAGATATAGACAAGGTTTTGCCATAGGGTTTTGGTTTTTCTTTGCCAAGGTTTTTCTGCATAGCTCTTCTTCTTTACCTTCATCTGCCACAGCTTTTCATCTTTCACAAATTTAGCTTCCTGCCTGCTCCCCAAACGTTCCATAGAGTCTCAACCCCTGACTGTATCCAATCACAAAATCTCTGGTGTTATCCAGGCAATCGTAATTCCTCTCTGCCAGTCACACAGTCTGCCTCTTCCCTTCCTCCTGCTACTCCTTATGCTATTACCTAAGTCTCCCTAACCACTTCCTGATTTGTCTTTCCTTCACTTCTCCCTGTCTCAGCTCCTCTGCATGGCCAGTTTAAGTCATCCTCTCCTTCTCTAAGCTCCTTGTCAGGCCTGTCAACTACTACTTAGAAGTCTTGAAAAACACTTAATACAAGTTACACAGTACACATTGCTTCTTACTTTTTTTCTTTTCCCTTTGGAAAAGTTGCTGTTAGTCTTGTAACTCAAACAGTTCTAGTAATTCCTCTTTATAGCTTGAGATTTACCTAGACAGTCCTGCATTCTGTTCAGGTCTACTTCTCCCCAGACCTTGTCCAGCTTTCAGCCCACCTGTATTCACATAAAACAAGTCTAGATCTGCAATTTTAAGCTTCAGCTTTTACTGCTAAGCACAAGGCAAACAAGAGAAATCACTTTAACTTTTATCTTCAGACCTGGATCAAAATGTTCTCCCACTTTGTTAGGATACTGTCCACGCAACCTTGATCACAGCAATGCTCACAAACGCAATACCACCCAAGTCATCTATTTACACATTCTGGTTTTCTAGTTTCACAAATCCTCCAAAGCAATGTCATCTTGAAATGTCACAGCTTAAGACTACAGTGATTGAATTCAAGAATGACAATACAGGGTACAGATTTTACAGTCAGTAACTTGAATCATAGTTCCTGTTTACTATCCTGCAACTTCCCATACTGTTTCAAGCAAAACTGTTTTCTATCATAGCCACAAAAATATATATAAATGGTAACATTATGCCAAACCTCAATAAAATTCTCTTCTTCTTCCTGATTTAGGCATTCCTCTGCTGATACCTTGCATAACTCTTTCCTGCTGTGTAGCAGTGACTTCATAGAGTGCAGTATACCTTCACCAAAACTCTGAAAAATAATTAAAAGAAAAATTTTTTTAAAAAATGCATTTTCAGCTTCAGAAACACGGTCCATTCATCTCTCCCCTGCCCCCCATAGGCTTCCCTACTCTAATTACTATTTCAAATTACTTTGTATATAAATCATCAGGTTTGAAGTTTAAATTCACTTTAGGATATGGAACTGAAACAGGTAAGTTGTTTTCTTCAAGCAATACTTTTATTCCAAAATAGGTTCTGTATTTAAAAAAAAAAAAGAAAAAAGATAACAACACACAGACTTGGAAAAAAAGAACAGATGAATCCAAGAAGAAATCCAAACACCATCTACTCCTTGCATTGAAGCCTATATATGGAATTTCTTCAACAGCTTTTCCTTAAATAAGATGAAAAGCAATTTTAGCCAAGAAAAGTCATGTAGGTGGTTTCAAAAGTCAGAGGGGAAGAAAACAAACAAGCAAATAAAAAAACCCAAGAAAATCCACACACATTCTTCCCAATTCTCTGAAAGATGCGAAACAACTGTAACTTAATTCCATGTAAACACTTCTTGTTATATTTCTTATAACACTTACGGTGACATGCAAGCACCCACAGATGGCTAAAAAAGGCTGAAGAATCCAAGACTTTCTCCTAGTGTAACAAAGTGCAGAAGGCAAATAGGACGACAGAACAACAACAAAACTGCTTCACTCAGCTCATAAAAGAGGCAATATCCTCTCAATTGTTTTAGGAAGTCAGTAATTTTTAAAATTTAAAATTGTCATCTTCTCTAGCAAGTTGTAAGGTTAAGAAGACAAATAAGATCATCATATGGTTAAAAATTGTTAATCCATTTAATTATTCTCTAAAAAATAAAATTCTCTCTGTTAAAAAATGAAGTGAGAAATCACTGTGTCCAACTTATGACAAGGTATGTTAAATCTGCATAGCTTCTCAAAAAATAGCAGAAGTGCTAGATAAGCAAATTTAGTCAGACAATGTTATGCCTTTCTGATACTCCCGAAACAAAAGCAATCCCTTTATATAAAAGGTGATCTTACATATTACAGTTAAACCTCAAGAAAGATTTTATTTTTTTCCTATATAAAAAGCAGTATCAAGTACTACTACATAGGAAGTCAAAGTATTAGAGCAGGGCCAGTGTCACCATTTTTGTGCTCGTGGCAACACAAAATTAGGAAAGCATTTCTAGAATGAATAGAAAAAAGTAAATCAGAACATCAGGATCCTTGAAATTACCAAAATACATTTCAGAATGTTAGCAAACAAGGCTAAGACTACCAACCTGACAGTCAAGGCCAAGTGACGCTAAAGAAGTCAAAGCAGTAACTGTTATAGAAAAGCTACAGCTGAACTATTTTAAAAAGTATTTTATTGGTTCATTTGAAATAAATTAATGAAGTATTCGCCAAATTTCCATTTTTATCTATTCTCTTGCCCCCACATGTTTAGTTGTAATTTACTTCCACAGTTCAGTAATGTATCTTTGTACTTTCCAAAGTATGCTGCCAGTGTCTTTCTCTGATTCTCTGGATCTTCCAAATTTACAGGTGGTTGCAATATTACTCAAAGACCGCTCCACAGCAATTCCTTCATTCATCTTGTACAAAAGTAATTTGTATAATTAGGGGGAAAAAAAAAAGTCGTATGTCGTGACCTGCTAATTTTCTGCAAGCCAACATTGCTCCGGTTTGAGAAGGGCTCATTGTTATTCTCTAGTTGGGTTTTCTAAAGCTACAAACTATTATATACACCTTATTTACAAGCAAGTACTCTTCCCTAGTTTTACATCTGAAAGGCAGAATAGGTAACTGTGAACCAGAGAATGGTATGAGGAACTACTGAGGTGAAGCAAAATTCAACATTTTGGAGAATATTAATTTGAAGTGGGAGAAGAAGAAAGATGAAACAAATGTAAAAATTTCCCTAAGGCCTGGAAGAACCAGCATACAAGACTATATGCAGATCTGGTAGCCCCTGGTAGCAGTATGTAATCAAAGAGATAAAATATCATATTTAAAATGAGGAGCAAGTGATGCATGCTTTTCAGATCATATTAACGAATATTAAAAAAGTTCAGAATGTGAAAATAGTAAAGATATGGAAATTAACATGCAAAACACATACACATAGAAAAAAATCTCACTTATCTGTGACTTTCATAGATTATTTAGATTGAAGTATATGAAGAGTTAACAAAAACAGATAAAGACAGAGTTTACTAAAAGAGCTGGTTTTGGAAGAGAAGACTTTGCCTGAATAGAGATAATACAGTGATGATTTTGAGAATAGCTGATGTAGGTCAGTAACCAACTTCTTCAAAATTTATCTTCAGACTGATGTCAAGCACCATCATCATTAATAATTTAATGAGGAAAAAAAGTAAAAATGAGATGAAAACTGATGATAATTGAAGTAAGCAGGTGTCATCAGTAAGAAGAATAGCAAATCATACAGGAAGAATCTGCCCAACGTGAGAGCGTTTCAAAATGCAACCATAGGAAGCATAAAGTTATGTCCTTAAAAACTAAAAGTCAACTCAGGTCTTTTATTTCACAAGCTGGGAAATAAAAGACCTGAGTTGACTTCTTGATTGTGGTATAGCAATGAATGGTCAGTATGATACAGCACTGAAAATAGTAAATGTGCATCCTTTAGTGAAAGAGCTGACATCAGTCACTGAGAAGGACATCCTGTGTAATTGCACATACAGTATTATCCACATGTACAAAGAAGATTAACTCAACAAGCACAGAAAGTAGGACTATGAAGGATAATCACTGGAATCCAGAGGCTTTCATACAAAAGCAGACTAAAACCTTAGTTTACACAGTTTCCACAAACCAAGGCTAACAGAGGACATAACTGTAAAAAATTGTAACAGTGAATATTAGCAAAAGAAAATAAATTATTTAAGTGGAAGAATAATGACATCCATGAACAAACAGGTATAAATTTGCTGCTGAGTAGCTTCAGCCTGAAATTCGTAAGATTCTTAGCTATTACCGCAGTGTGGCTCAGAAAAACTTAAAACCAGTAGAAGGTTTGGTGGGAGGGTTAAACTCCCCTCATTAACTGAGAGAGTATATTTAATAACTTATTCATATTCTTATCCCTATCCAAGTTGTGTTTGTGACAGGAAAGGACTGGACTCAATTTTTAGGGAAATCCTCCTATCAGACAATATAAGTAAGTTCTCTCACAATCCCATACCAGGAGACACGCAACTACATTAAAAACTGAAAACTAGCAAGTTCCCAAGACTATAATCTCAGTTTAGGCAAGGACAAGAGGTCATCTTCAGCAAAAGGAGGTAATTTGTTTTAATAAATAGTACAACTACGTCCAATGTACATTGACATATGGGCAAAAAACACCCAAGCAATATATAAGGCTCTACTTGCTAAGTCTGTGTACTCCTTTCTCACAGAAATTCTAAAGTCACATCTTGCAAGAAATCCTATGTCATTCTTGAGCACAGATTCAAAGTTACTAAGTTATATCGGGGAAAAACGCAAATATCATCAAGGTGCTGAGACCTGAACAATGAAAATCCTTGTCACACCTCTCACTCAACTGAGCAATTCAAAGATTTGCATTGTCCTCTTAGCAAATCAAGAAGTCATTATCTACAGATCCTTCACAGTACACTGGAGCAAATTCTACAGTATTTGGTCTCATGAAGTGTTTTAAAACAACTGTTCTCTAACATTTCAAACAATCTGTAAGACACCACAATCTCTAAAGAAATTAAGTTTGGTGCTGGAGAATCATGCTTACTCTTCTCTTAAGCAACAAAGCTCTTCCTGATTTCATCATGTGCTGTAAGATTTTAATGGACTGAATATTTTGAGGCAATTTTGTAAAAATAGAAACTTAGGCTTTAAATGTGCACATCACAACTTTGCACTGACTTTCAAGAGCTATTACTGCAACAATTCCTGTTAACTATGACAAAGTATTACAAAGAGGACAGAAATCAGACCGCAATCTTCTGTGAATCAACAGAAGATGAAACAGTGCAATTCCGACCACCCTATTGCCTGACTCTACAAGAGAGAAAGTTCCACACTATAATCTAAACAGCCACTTCTCAGGGAAATATCAAGAGGCAGCCACAGATCAAAACATTAGAGCCTGGCTGTGTGAAAATGTAGAATTCTGCAAGACACTAGAGAAGTGTCAAATTCACGTTTCTAGAACCACACAATCCAGAATGCTTAATGGCAATTAGAGCAGTTCACAGAGCTAATATTTTAGGCAACTATCAGAATCAGTGAGGAATCACTGGTCACCGCCATTATCAGAAAGATGTTTCTGTAACCCGTAAGTTTAAAAACATGGGGGTGATGGGGAGGGTGGTATTTGTTTTGTTTTGTAAATTGAAGCAGAAAAACAAATAAAGAACAGATTAAAAAAGTCCTTTAAGAATGCAAAATTACTTAACTGTAATTAAAGAACTCTTTGAGCTGGAAAGTTCTCATAAACCAATGAAATAGAAGCTTTTATACTATGTGTCTTAAAGTGAAAGAATATCACCCATAATTACAAACTGCTTAATATATGTCTGCTAACATTCCGTGTCAGGACCTGGAACAACTGACTGTCTCATAATACTTTCCTTTGCGTTCAAATAGTTTCTACAGGACATATACCACAGACACAGTTTCTTTAAAAAAACAAAATCTGCTTATGAAATAGAATAATGCAATTTTCATGTGACAAGATGCCTCCTTCCTCAGTTTCTCCTCCTACCACTGCAGCAATTTGCAAATAAAAAAGTTATTAGTAAACAGAAAAGACCTATGAACTCACCTCTGTTCAACTACCTTGAGAAATACAATTGGATAAATAAATTTCTTCCTTTAGGATAAACTGCAACTTTTATTCCAATAAGCACTTACATAAATTGCAAGAAAATTTGAGGAAGAGTATTTATGTTCTCTAAGCTAAAGTGACAAAATTTAAAAGAATAAATAAATAAATATTATTGAAATAAAAAAACCACTAATATCTTTTGTAAGTGCTAGACATATTTTCTTTCTAAATGTTCTGTAAACAGAAGGGTAAACCAGACAAGAAACCAAGATCTAAAGATACAGATATTACCAGGAAGCCCTAACACAGACTTCACAGAACTCGATGAAGACTACATATTTGTATTTTAATTTATCACATATAAAATAAAAAAATCTGTTCTAAAATAAAAGCTATCTTTCAATAAACAGGGCAATGTCTAGGAAATTAATGCATCATGATTTCATCATGTCATCTTGAAAGACAAAAGCATGCACCTCTTCCTTAAATTATGCTCTCTCCCAGTTCAATTACACTAAATATGCCAAAGCATAAAGCAAAGGCAATTTCTTTGCCTCCTTGAAATGTCAGACAACCACAATTAAAACATATTAACGAAAAACCCCATACTCAGAAAACCTCAACCAAACCAGTTCATTTGCTTCATTAAAAGGCCAAAAAGCTCTAAAATATTTTTTTATTTAAATACAGATAATTACCTTTTTCACAGATATTCTTGGTTTCATTCGATTGCCCTGAGCTCTGGCATACATGTCCATGATCTTACCAGTCTTAGTATTTGATGAAAGAAGTCAGCTCAAAAATACCTACAAAAAACAATTATATTTTATTATTTTATATTTACTCATTTCGTTTGTATCCACTTTGAAAATGCAAGTAGGAAAAACAAGAACCAATAATAAAAACCAATTAAAAAGCATTTTAAAACTGAGAAAGATTAAACAGCACATCATCCATACTGACAGTTTCCTTTAAAAAGTACTGCCTTAAGGACCAGACAGGAAATATAGAACACACACCTTGCAGTAAGTTACATAGTTCAACTAGATTTCAAGGCTGCGTGGGGGGTGGGGAGGAACATTACATTAAATAATGTTTCACCATCACTGATACTCTTGTAAGTCTATCAGCAGATTCCTGTACCTACTATGTGCTGGAACTACCCTTCAACAATCTTGAGAGGCAAATGTACAACTTACCCACTTAACCACCTGGCCTAGTCATTTCTGTCAACTGAAGGTACTACAGGCTAACATGGATCAACATTCAGTTCTCTGGCCCTGCTCTGGGCAGTTGTCTTTGCTGGCAAAACACAGCAGACTAAAGCTGAATTTACTAGCACTTCAATGAAGTACGTCACAAGAGTTTCTGCTCAAGTCAGCTGCCCTTATTGATCTTAAGTCTAGTTCTAACAAGAACATAAAAAACAGCTACGAAATGAAAACATTTTTTTCAAGTTTCCCTCTTCAAGCAGTAGCAATGAGTCTAGTTTGTTTCATTCATCTCTACATCCCCCAAAATAGGCAATAAATATAGGGAGTTATTAAAGACAGAAAGTATGTGCTGGGCTTTTAAGTTCTGTGGAAGTTTTAATAATTCAGTTTTTCTCATAGTCACACAATTTAACCAGGAAAAAGAACTCCTAGACTGCCCAAAATAAACCAGGCAAGGAGCAAATGCATGTAAAAATGAAGGCTAAATAAAAAAGCACCAAGATATCTGAGTATGGGTCTTCTTCGCACAACTGACCAGTTAGGTTTTCTTGATCTTATCTCAAGCACATATTTACCCTTTATATGGGAAATAAATCTTTATATGGGTTTGTTCTTTGGTATAAGTAACTTAAATAAGATTAGTAGTGTCATCAAGTAACTGTATTCTTCGCCTTCCTCCACCGCAGCACCTCTTCAGTAAAACCTCTTCCAGAGGCTATTCTCTACAATAGCAAGAGATTATTATTAGGCACACCTACTGACATTTCACCTTGACTTCTGCTTTCCTTCACAAAAATGAACTTCACAGAATCTTAGGAAAAAAGTTACATTTATGCAAATTAACTGCAACATTTTAATCTCTGGAGCACAGCATCTCTCTTAACTGGATGTCTGGTTTGGAAAATTAAGCCAATGACATGAAGCAGCTACACACACGACAGATCATATACTATATATAAATATAATAAATACAAGTAAGAAACTCATTTCACAGTAAACTATGGATGGAAGATTAAAAAACACAACAATTCTTCTGCTGAAACTCGATGTGTTTAAAAGAAAAAAAGCCACAGAACAGTATCAAGCAAGAAAAAGAAATTCAATTGTCCCTACTACTCTATCTTAAATGGCTAATCCGCTATAAATCTAACCATATTGGGGGAATACTCTTAGACACTCCTTGTCCTAAAAAAAGTCACCTATGGAAAAAGCTGGTTTTCCACATAGGATCAAGTACCTCTGTTCTACAATTTTGGACTGATCACTCCTTGCAGCAATTTTAACAAAGCCCAGCATAGTACACCATGGAGATGACTTTATAACCATGTTGGGTGAAGTATTTACTCAGGTACAGTAGTTTACAGTTACACTGCCTTCAGGCAGTAGGTTAAGTATTTTTCTATGTCATCTGCTACTAAACTCTAGAGACCAGAGAATCAACACAACCTGCAGTGTCACCTACTCATGAAACCAACAGACTTGTAAATCACAGACTCAGAAAGATACCAGACAGGAAGGGTATTGGTTTATCAACATAACACCAAAACCATTTTGCCTTGTCTGCACCCAGTCCTTCTGCACTTGAATTACACAGGTTCTCCCCACCACCTACAGCATTTCAGCTGTCTGTCATGCATTTCAGAGAGATCCAACAATGCAACAAAACCTGGAGGTTTTATTTTTAATATATAAAATTATTATCCATTTTCAAAATAACAATGGTCCAATCATCTGAGAGGTACAGAAACTTTAAAACTAACTGGAAAGGAAGTGAAAGCACTGACAAACAAAACATTTGCGTAAATAAAACCTACAGTTTAAAATTGCTTTTACTTCTGCATACTGAATTTGACTATTAAATTTAATTTCCCCCCTTACTGTAAACTCAAAAGGAAGTAAATGGCAGAAGTATCAGATGTAAGAGGAACAGGACTTTCCTTTTACTGAATAATGTATCAGTAGACACCCAAAAAAAAGGAAAAAGTTGATCACACAAATAACTGATAAATATCCATATAAAGTTTAACCATCTCTACCTTTTTAGCAAGTTGGATCACCTGAAGTGCATGCAGCATGAACAACACACAGGAGGAGCTGGAAGCCACTGTGCTGCTAGAAGGCTACAACTTAGTTGCCAGTATTGAAACCTGGAGGGACAAATCCCATGGCTGGAGTGTAGCTATGGATGGCTACAATCTGTTAAGAAGGGACAGGCTAGGAAGGAAGGGCTGAATTGTTGTCCTCTACAACAAGAAATGGATAGAACATGAAGATCTGTCTCTGAAGAACAGTCATGAGCAGGCTGAAAACTTATGGGCAAGAATTAAGAAACTGAGGTAACAAGGCAACCTTGTGGTTGGGGTCTACTACAGGCTGCCTGATCCAGGGGAGCCTGCTGACAAAGCCTTCCTGCTCCAGCTACAGCAGGCATCATGCTCACAGGCTATTGTCCTGAGGGGGGACTTCAATCACCCCAACATCTACTCCAAAAGTAGCACAGCAAGCTATTCCAGGGGGAGACTCCTGGAATACATGGAGGATAACTTCTTAAGAAAGGTAATAGACAGCCCTATCAGAGGGGACACAACACTGGACCTGTTAGTCCAACCTAAATGAACTAATCAGTGATTAGAGATGAATCTAAGATTGGAGATGCCCTGGGCCACAGCGAACATGCACTGGTGGAGCTGCTGCCCTGATATGGGACAGGCTAAGACTAAGTTCAGGACTGTAAATTTTGGAAAAGCATACTTCCAGCTGCTCAAGGAGTTAGTCAACAGGGCCCCATGGAAACTGTCCTCAGACACACGGCAGAAGGAGACTTTCCACAGAGCACAAGAGCTACCAATCCCTGGGTGTAAGAAATCAGGAAAGGAAGGCATGAGACTGGCATTGCTGAGTTGAGACCAAGGTAAGACCAGCTGAGGTCAACCTAAATGGCAAGAAGGAAATGCACAGGCAGTGGAAGCTGGGACAGGTATTCTGGGAAGAGTACAAGGATGCTGCACAGTTTTGCAGGAATGGGGTCAGAAGGTCAAGGCAAAGCTAGAGCTGAACTTGGCAAGGGATGCAAAGAATAAGAAGGGCTTCTGCAGGTATGAAGCCAGAAAAGGAAGGTCAAAGGAAGTGCGTCCCCACTGATGAACACAAGTGGCAAACCGGTAACAACAGATGATGAGAAGGGAGAGGTACTCAATAACTTTTTTGCTTCAGTCTTCACTGGCAACTTCTCTTCCTACACCTCTCCAGTGGATGGACAGGGAGAGCAAAGTCCCTCCCACTGCATGAGAAGATTAGGTTTGTGACCATCTGAGGAACTTGAATGTATGTAAGTCCATGGGACCTGTCAAGATGCTTTTCAGAGTCCTGAGAGAATTGGCTGATGCAGTTATTAAGTCATTCTCCATCATATCTGAAAAGTCATGGCAGTTAGGTGACTGGAAAATGGGAAACATTGTACCCATCTTAAAAAAGGTTAGAAAGGAGGACCCTTGAGACTACTGACCTGTCAGCCCCACCTCTGTGCCAGGGTGCAAATCCTTCTAGAAACTTTGTTAAAGCACATGGAGGACAGGGAGGTGATTTAATGAAGCCAGCATAGCTTCACCAAGGGCAAGTCCTGCCTGACCAACCTAGTGGCCTTCTATAATGGAGTGACTGATCAATGCACAAGGGAAGAGCTACAGATGTCATCTATCGGGACTTCTGTAAAGCCTTTGACACAGTCCCCTCCAATATCCTTCTCTCCAAACTGGAGAGATATGGATTTGATGGGTGGAATGTTCAGGGTTGGTTGGATGGGCCAATCCAGAGGAGAGGAGTCAACAGTTTTATGTCCAGATGAACACTGGCAACAAGTGGTGTACCTCAGGGTTTCACAGTGGGATCAGTGTTATGTAATATTTTCATCAATGACACAGAGAGTGCACCCTCTGCAAACTTGCAGATGACACCAAGCTGAGTGGGGTGGTTGATGTCCCTGAGGGATGGGATGCAACCCAGAGGGATCTGGATAAGCTCAAGCAGCAGACTATGGGAACCTCATGAGGTTCAACAAGGTCACATGCAACGTCCTATGCCTGGGCTAGGCAAGCTCCAAGTATTCATACAAGCTGCGGGATGAACAGACTAAGAGCAGACCTGAGAAGGAGTTGGGGGTGTTGGTGGACATGAATTGGCAATGTGTGCTCACAGCCCAGAAAGCCAACTATATCCTTGGCTGCATCAAAAGCAGCATGGCCAGCAGGTCAAGGGAGGGGATTCTGCCCCTCTACTCTGCTCTGGTGAGACCCCACCTGGAATACTGCATCCAGCTTTGGGGTCCTCAGCACAGGAAAGACATGGACCTATTGGAGTGGGTTCAGAGGAAGGTCACAAAAATGATCAGAGAGATGGAGCACCTCTCAATGAAGACAGGTTGAGGGAGTGGGAGTTGTTCAGCCTGGAGAAGGCTCTCGGGAGACCTTATAGCAGCCTTTCAACACTTAAAGGGGGCTTATAAAAATATCAGGGACAAACTTCTTAGCAGGGCCTCCTGTAGTGGGACAAAGAGGAATGGTTTTAAACTGAAAGAGGATAGATTGAGATTAGATATAAGAAATGTTTTACAATGAGGATGGTAAGGCATAGGCACAGACTGTCCAGAGGCTGCAGATGCCCCATCCCCAGAAACATTCAAGGTCAGGCTGGACAGGGCTCTGAGCAACCTGATCTAGTTGAAGATGTCCCTGCTCATCATATGGTGGTTGGACTAGATGGCCTTTAGAGGTCCCTTCTAACCCAACCATTCTATGAATTTATAAATCCATTTTTCCACTGATATGCTGAGAATACCATTTTCGTCAGGCCATGTAACAAGCATTTATATATCCCTATATAAATGCTTTTCCATATACATATATCCTTATTTGAGTATATGTAAGGATCAAAATTAAATAATCAGCTTACGGGAATCCAACGGGAAATTTGCCTCAGATTTAAACCCTTTATATAAGTTTATCCCCTGGCTAAATTTATTATAAGTCAGTATGTATTGACAATCTTTAGCAGGCAGAAAGGAAGAAAATTCATCTTTTTTTGTAAAGTGCAAATGTACTGAGTAAATCTCTTTAATAGCTATAGGGGCATATTTGGACATGTGCACACCTATGTTAAACAAATAAATTTGAACTGTACAGGCAATAAATTTGAAATACATATAATATGTTCTCATTTAAATAAAATTTCAAATAAAACACTCTAGACAATTACAATACTATATCTAAAATTATGTTTTACAAAAGGGCTTCTTTAGTAGTACTACAGCAAAAATATATATCTTTCTTTTAAAGAAAAGTACTTTTTTTTTTGGTCTTCAACACAAATGACCTGAAGCAGCCTCGAGAACTCTACTGATGATTTACAGAAGTCAGGCTTAATTTAACAATGAACTTTGAAAGATTCATTCTAAATATGAAATTTAAAATACCTTAAAAACAACACTCTAGACCATCAAGGTTGGAAGAGGCCTGCAAGATGATCCAGTTCAACTGTCCATCCAGCACTACCACTGTAAACACTAAACCACATCACCCAGATCCAGACACCTCTTAAACACCTCCAGGGATGGTGACTTCACCACTTCCCAGAGGAACCACTTCCTCTGGTCCTCTCACTATAGGCACGGCTGAGGCTGAGGAGATAACCCCACCTCACTACAATCTCCTGTCAGGGAGTTGTAGAGAGCAATGAGGTCACCCCGGAGCCTCCTCTTCTTGAAACTAAACAAACCCAGCTCCCTCAGCTGTACCTCACAGGATATGTTCTCTAGTCCTTCCACGAGCCTTGTTGCCCTTTGCTGGACATGCTCCAGCACCTCAATGTCCTTTTTGAAGTGAGGGGCCCAAAACTGAACACAGGATTCAAGCTGTGGCCTCACCAGTGCCGAGTACAGAGGGACAATCACTTCTCTAGTCCTGCTGGCCACACTATTCTTGATTCAGGCCAGGATACCATTGGCCTTCTTGGCCACCTGGGCACACTGCCCAGGCTCATGTTCAGACGGCTGTTGACCAGCACACCAAGTCCCTTTCCACCAAACAGCTCTCAAGCCACTCACTCCTCCCCCAGCCTATAGCACTGCATGGGGGTTGCTGTGATCCAAGTGCAGGACCCAGCACTTCGCCTTATTGAAACCTCATACCATTGGCCTCAGCCCCTTGATCAAGTCTGTCCAGTCTCTCCGCAGAGCCTTGCTGCCCTCCAGCAGATCAACACTCCTACTCCACTTGGTGTCATCTGCAAATTTACTGAGGGTGCCCTTGATGCCCTCATCCAAATCATCAATAAAGATGTTAAACGGGACTGGCCATAAAACTGAGTCCTGGGGAACACCGCTAGTGACTGCCTGCCAACTGGATTTAGCTCCATTCACCACAACTCTCTGGGCCCAGCCATCCAGACAGTTTTTTACCCATCAAGGAGCTCCCCCAACCAAGCTGCGAGCAGCCAGTTTTTCCAGGAGGACACTGTGGGAGACAGTGTCTAACACTTTACACAAGTCAAAACAGACCACATTCACAGCCTTGCCCTCATCTTCTAAGCAGGTCACTTTGTCATAGGAGATCGGATTGGTCAAGCAGGACATTCCTTTGGTAAATCCACGTTGGGTGGGCCTTATACCCTGGCTGTCCTGCATGTACATATATAACCTTACCAAAACAACTGCTACTGAAAACCAAATTAAACAAGTCTACACTGACAAGGATCCTTCTCTATTTTTCATTTCTAATGGCTTATCTGTTTCACTAATCAGGTTGGCAGTCTTGAAAAAGTCCATTTATAAAATGCAAGTTGTCCTGACCGCAGCCACACCCACACTAAGAAGGGGGGAGCAAAATACATCATTGATGGTGAGCATTAATGACAGGTTGGGTCCCCTTTCTCTTGTTTGGTTCTAATTCTTCTATATTGTATTTTTGTCACATATAGAAGCATGACATGAATACAAAGCCTCAACAATCTCAAAAGAATCCATCATTCTCTTTGACTAGATCATCACTTAAAGTCATCACCCACAGCTTCCCCCCAGTCCTGTGTCTGGATTCTCAAATACATCCTGGGAAAAAATGTTATTTGACGTACCAGACATATCCATTAGCCTAGATTTTGTGTGCGATTAACTTTAAATTTCTGTACTTTATTCTGTTGTGTATTTTGTACATAACAGAACTATACCAAGTAAGTCAGGGGTATTATTTTTTAAGCTACAGCATTTTTCTCAAGCCATCTTACTTCCCCTTCAAGAAAACTTCACCAAAGAACATCTTGTTTAGGAGGTACTTTTGGAGCGTATATTGTTTGGTTTGGGTTTTTTAAGATTATATCATACCAAATGATTAACACAAAACAGGAATGATCTAATCTATTTTATTATTTTTCCACACTGAGTAAGTCTTTTCACCACTTCAACTGTCAACATATTTTAAAGAATCCCTGAAGGATATGGAATTACGAGGCATCAACCAAGATGGCATAATTCAATTACTATGCCCCCTAAAAAAATCACCTTGCCTACAGACCAAGAAATACCACTGGACAAATGAGACCAATGTTATTTAAAAACACTTAGTTTCTCAAGGATTAGTTAAATATTGGTAGTATCTATCAATGAAGTCTAATTGTACAATTCTGAAATAATCTTACAAATACAAAGCAATGTAAGACTCTTCCCAAGTGTAACATGGATAAAGTCAGAGCACTGTGTCACCATTTACTTCATTATCACTGATCTTTTCCAGATACAACCTAAGGGTTTGGATTTTTCTCCCTATGTCACTCTGGCAATACATCACAGCTTCAATTAGAAGGCTATAATCTATATACAGTTGGGATCCGCAGTTCACGCTTTTTTTTTCCTTTTGCATATTGGATTTTGGGGGCAAAATCAGAGAAAGGTACTTTAGTTGTAAAAAAAAAAAAAAAAGAAAGCTAAAGAAAGCCCCTTAAAAGAGCCAAGAAAGCAAACGAGGAACGCTCGCTGTTCTCCTCCCTTGAGAGGAAAGGAACTGAGAGGAGATGTGGGGAGGAAAGGGGAGGAGACACTTTTAAAAAGCGAAATGTAGAGAACAGGGTGAACTTACTTAACCCGTGCGCACCGACCACAACCCAGTCCACGCAGGAGAGAACGCGAACTCACGGAGCCTCCGCGCACCGACCACACCACCACAGGCAGGAACCAGTCCGTTCCCTGCTGAGGCTGCGGACAGACAGACAGACCCGGCCCACAGGGAACAGCGGGGCGGAGCGGGGGTAGCTGCGAACGCGACCCCCCGGCCCCGCGGGTGCCGGGGCCGAGGCGCTGCGTTACCCCCGCTCCGTGTCACCCCCGCGCTGCGGCTCAGGGGCACCCCGGGGCCCTGCCTCAGCCCCTCCTCCGGTGACCGGCCGGGGCCGCGGGAGCCGCGCTGCTCCAGCGGATCCTTCCTCAGAGAAGGGAAAGGAAGGGCGGCGGAAGATGTTCTGCCCCGCACCGCCCCGGGAGCTCCGGGGCCACCTGTGGCAGCGAGCCCCGCCTGACAGACAGGCCGGCGGGCTGCGCCCCGCCCTGCGCGGGGACGGCGGCGGCGGGCCCCGACCCCCCGCCCCCGGGCGGCGGCGGGGGTGGGAAGCAGAGCGGGCGCTCCGTACCTGTGGTGGCCGTGGCCGCGGCCGCCGCCGCTGCCGCCTTCTCAGCGCGCGCCGCGCGCGCCACCGTCCCCGCGCCTGAGCGGCACCGGAGCGCGCGGCCCGACCCAACGCCCCCGCCACCTCCTCCGGCCCGGCCCCGCCCTGCCCCGCCCCCGGCGCGCGCAGCCGCTCTCGCGACGCTTCCCGCCCGGCCCCGGCCCCGCCCCCGGAGCTGCCGCCGCGTGCTCCCATCGGCGGAGAACCCGGGCCCGCCCCGGAAAGAGCCGCGACAGGGCGGGGGCGGGGGCACGCAGCGCGCGCGCTCCCGCCTGGGGGTGAGCGCGCGCCACCGCTGCCGCGCCGACCGGGGCCTGGGGAGGGAGTCTGCTCGCCCTGTGCCAGTCCAGGTCCCAGTCCGTGCCCCCGTCAATGCCCCAGCCACTCTCCGTGCCCCAGTCCCTGCTCCTGTCCCAGTCCATGTCACTGTCACTCTCCCTGTCCCTGCCCTTGCCCTTGCCCTTCTTCCCGTACCTGTCTCTCCCAGACCCCGTCCCTGTCCGAGTCCCCGTCCGTGCTCCTGTCCCAGCCCCTGCCCCTGTCCTGTCCCGCGGGGTGTGCCCAGGCACGGGCACGGCTCTTGCAGAGCCCCGGGCTGTGTGTGCCTGCCAGGTGGGCTTGGCCGATCCTGCTGCTCGGGATGGCCTCTCCCGGCAGGCTGGCATCCTAGGCGGCTGGCTGCCTCGGGTTGGAGGGTACAGCGTGGTTTTAGTCAGACGAGGCACAGAGAAGACTATCAAACCCTGCCTGGAAATCCTGCGCCCTTCCTCCTTTCCACATGCCCTTTTTAAACTCGGTGCTGCCAGATTCCCCTGGACACCAGGTGAACAGTTTGGCCCCGCACATACGCAAATAATTTCAGCATCCTCATTAGTTCGGATGATGTGCGTTTAAGTGTAGGTGCTGTTGGGGCCTGGGATTGCATTTTGTTTGCATGGAAACAGTAATTTCATGTAGCTTCCCAAAATAACTTGGTTTTAGCAGCAGCAGCTCCTTCAGAGACTAACCTGACAATAAGGACACAAATGAGGAAGTGTGTTGGACAATACACAATGGATTGTCTTAGCTATGTGCACTAACAACTGTGTCCGTCCCAGAAAGAGAGACTCCTGGAGTCGGGACAGGTCTTTCTGAGGCTCGGCATGTCAGAGTGAAGCTCAGGAGGAGGAACCACGGAACTGGAGTTCCACTGTGGCTACAGGTGGAGACAGGGCAGCATGTGCTTGCAACAGCTTCTGAAAGACAGAAAAGAAAGAGCCCCCAAAGCTAAATTCGGCAAAAAATCCCGAACTTCATATACTAGGGAAGGGGTTAGGAAAGAGAAAAAGAATCCTAAGGTGCTAGCCTTGTAGCTTTTTTAATACTGGGCCGTTTCAAAGTACAACCTGCTCCACTTTACAGAGAGAAAGACAAACAAGCAGAAAGACTGCTTGTGCCTACCTTCTGTTTTCACTTGAGCTGTGGCTTTTATTTCTATTTAGTCTTTGATCATGGGCTGTTTCTGGTTTGTGCAATCATTTTAGGCACTTCAGAAGTCAGAGGGTGCATATTCACTTACTAATTTTTGCCAACAGGTAGGTGAGCTACATTTTAATTTACTGTAAAAACTAGTAAGCTGTGGACAAAGCCAACACACCATGCAAACACTAGATAGATGAAAGAAACAAAGGACTGGTTCTAAAATATGTCACACTGTGTGGCATAAGTGGGACAAATAAAATGGTTCTCATATTCCTAGGAACTGCAGGTCCCTATGGGATGGAGAGACAGTAAATGAATAAAAACATCAAATTTAAATCAAGTTAGTCATCATTTCAGTGCCCCTTGATACCAGCCTGACTTGGAAATACACTGTCATTTGAGTAAAGACATTTTAACAGTTTGCACATCTCCAGATAACCAACAAAAAACTCCTTTTGACCAACTCCATCACTAAAAACACTTTTCAGTTTTCATGAAAGCTAAAAATTCTGTAGGAGGGTTTTGTTCTTTTTAATGTATCATTGTTTTTCATGTATCAACAATATGTAAAAAAATTCCAAAACAAAATAGCTCTGGAAGCTATGTAAACATGAGAAAGCATACTTTAAAAATAAATTCAAGCCTTTTATTCCCTTTGTTTTATTATTCCACTTAGACTATTCAGAATAATGAGTTCCTATGGCTCCCTGCCAAAACCTCGAGAAAAATCAAGATTTATCCTCATCAGGAAACTATGAAACATAACCCACAGCATGCCATTGTTTGTCAGAGAAAATGTTATTTTTTACGCAATAATAAAAATGGAGATAGTTCTGAAATAGTTATTTTAAAAATTTTTTTGGTTTTTTACAGTTGATTTAAATACTGTTTATGTAAAAGCACAGGAAACTTCTCTGGTCAGCCAACACTTATTAAAATTTATATTAATTATGAAGAAATAGAGTGTTGGTTTCTGGGCTGTGGTATTTTGTGTCCTGCTAATTTTATATTTTCAGGGCAGGGTTTGGCCACTCAGAACCCATTCTGCTGACCCCAGCCAGGGAACAGGGAAGCTAGGGACAGCCCCACCCTGGGGCATCGGGACAGGGACAGATAAAAGCCAGGCTGCAACATCAGTCCACTTGTGGGGATCAGGATCAGGCCCCATGAAGGGGATCAGCTTCAGGCAGAGCTGGCCATGCATCTGTAGTGTTTTCTACCTGCTCATTTGGTATGAAAAATAGGCATCTTTAGAATCTTTTTGTCAAAACTACTGTTATGTCCCTGGTACTATCCTGACTCACTGTCTGTATCTGGCTTTTAAGCTTGATATCTTAGGATCACTGGCTTGGAGCAACTTATTCAAATATTATCTCAGACTGACCGATATGTCATCTCTCTCTGGTATTGAATGCCAGGTCTGTGAAAGGTGTTGAAGAACTGGTCTGTGACTTTCTGGCAGTATTCTGTCTGTTTTCTTCCTAGTCCCTTACATACATTTTTTTCCTCTGTCCAGGAAAACTACACAGTTGCATGATTGTGTCAATGTTGTTTTGTCAGGTTTTTTTGTGATACTGCTTCTGAAAAATGTGTCTCTATAACTAAAGCTTTATTAAGTTTGAGCAAGACTTGAAATTATATCGTATAAGCTACACTTAGAATAATAAGGATTGCCTTCTCAAAGGCAGATGCGTAATTTATAGTCTATGTATTCCTGCCTTCAACAGGAGGCATAGCATATCTTCCTGTCTTAAAACCTGTTTAAGCCTTTTCCATTGATCCCCTTGCAGCAAGCTGGGAAGGATCTGCCATGCTTGATAATATTCCACCCTTCTCCCCCCCACTCCTTCAAAAAAAAAAAAGACCAAAAAAAATTTAAAAATCTAAAGGTCATAATGTAATAGTTTTATTAATGACTACTAGTGGCTTCTCTGTTTATAACCTACCCTTCAGCTCCCCAGCCCAGCTCCCTGCTCCTGCATCTGCACTGCTTCTGGACTGTGCCAGCAGGAACATTTGTGAAATCAAGCAATAAATGAGACTGAACTGAGAAGAATAGAGAACAACCTGCTTTCCTTCCGTTTTGCTGATCCAGTTCACCAGCGTAATAAATGTGTCAGCAAGGCGCTGGGGATAGCACAGAAACAACCAAGAACAGGAACAGCTTAAATGGTCTTGTTCTGCTGCCGAGGGCGTACCCATGTGTTGACTTGCTTTGCCATTTAGGCCCTATTCAGTGTCTCCTTGAAAACACTCTTGACACACCTAATACCTCCAAAACTGGAACTCTTTGTCTCAGTGGGTAATTCTATTAGTCATCTTGTCATGAATCTTTGGCCTGGGCTGGACCATGGCGTTTGTCTCTGACAAGGGTTGGGTTTATGGCATTATAGTATAATGTGATGGCATTTTTTGGTTTCTCTTCACTGAATGTTTTATTAATCCATTTTTTACATGTCTGAGAAGTCATTTTTATTTGCATGTTTATGGATATCTTAATTCCTTTCTTCAACGGTGAAACCTAATAACCTTTATACAAGCTATATATTGCAGCTATTGCTGGCTTCTCTTTCTCTGGAGTTTGATCTGTGACCTGTGTTAAGTCATCTTTCAAAACAATATGCATAAGGGGCATAATCCACAGACTGTATACTGAATTCATCCCTCAGTTGGCCAGTTATGTCCTGCTGACAAATGAGTTCTCAGAGCCAACTAAATAGGCCTTTTAATGCAAAATGGAAAGCGTCACAAACTAACCTTATGAAAAGATGCATTGTGCTCCATAGAGACAGTTTCAAATGATATGAGATTATTATCCAAAGCCTTGGAAAGCTCTCTGAATTCACATCCTTTCTGTGCACTGTGTTTGCTTAGAGGATGCAATAAACGTTGTCACTGTGTTACACAAGAGCATACAATAATACTGGAGCTAGTTGGGAAGTGAAATTTTTATTGTACAGGAAATTCCAACTCGTCAATATTTTGTTTCATCAAGTACTGGAAGAAAACACGTTGGCTCTGCAGCCTTTCTGGCAAAAAATGGAACAATCATTTTCTTTGCCAGCTGACAAGCCTGGGAAGCCAAGAAACCAACTGAGCAGTTGGCCTGATGCCAGGCAGCTAGATAGCCAGTCAGCTGAGCTACAGTGAGAAGCCAGCTTGGCCAGCAACCACAGCCAGATCACAGCTAAAACTTCTGTAGGAAGTTTTGATGGAACCAGGACAATTCAGAATGTACAGTGCCAGTCTGTTCAATTAGAAGATGGTTAAACAAACCCTCTTAATAACCGACTACTGTTGGGAAAGGATGTAACTGTGCTGCACTTTGTGTTCCTTATGGATTTCTTCAGCTTTTGCCTTGTGAGTTATGCACACATTTATTACTACTATGAGCTGATTAAATCAATGAATTTTCCTTAAGGATTAATGATGACACCCAAGCCTATGAGGGAGTTTTCAGAGTGTCCTTCATTGCTAGTTTTGTAATGATCATTCAAATAACATTGCGTGCCAGCAGTACCTCATAGTATCTGCTTGTGTATGTCTGCCTACTAACCAGAAGGTACAGTTACTGCAGGCTACACTGAGAGACTGAAATAAACACTTGTCTGCTATCAGATAACACACTATCTCATTGTCTTCAGTCCATATTTGTGAATGAATTTAGGTTAAGATGAACTTGCCAAAAATGCAATAATGAGGCAAATACCTCTTCTGAACTAGGGAAAAAGTACTGATCTTTACTGGGTAGTTGGTAATGTTAAGGTCAACATCGATACAGAGAGCTCCCTTTTTTGTCAGAACTAACTATGTTCAAATGCTGTTTGCTGAATGTAACCTTAAACATTACTGCAGAATTCTTGCAATGCTCCAGTTACTTTTCCCTTTTGGTGTATTTTTGGAAAGATATCAGAAAAGTTTGTAACAAAAATTACATCTTTGTCTTCCCACAGCTTACAGTTATGGTATCATCATAAAAGCTGCTTTTTTCAAATGTTTAGATAATTTCTATTGTAGGATAAATCTTATAATTTCTTAAATCTGCAGATGCTGTACACCCTATACACTTCTCTTGTTTGTTTCTGACTAGTTGCTGCATGTGATTCCTTCTTAAAGCCCAGAGATGTCATACACCATCATCACTACAACTGTGGTAACTCCAGGGAACAATGAATTTCCTTGTAAATGTTTAGTGGTAATTAAATTTTCTACAACTCCATTTATTTAAGTAGTCTCTAATATTCCTGCTGTGAAATCAGAGGAAAAACAGATGCTTTACTGAGATGCATTTCAGATCTTGTTCCTTCCACATATAAATAAACTTGACTTATTTTCTCTTTCAAATTCAACTACTGCGGAGATGCTACAGCATCTGGATTCCAAGTAGATTTATGTCAGTTGTTTGCTTTTCATTGACCTTTATATTCTCTAAGCATAGCACAGTTTATTGCTGTTTTTACAGAGTTTATTCTTGAACTGGAAATCGTTTGCACAGTAAGTATTTTCTCACAATGACAATAGTTTATTGTAAAGTTTATGGTGCACTTTCTTCTTCATTTCTGCTGCTGCAACATATCTTGAAATGTGCTCTTCATCCCAAATGAAGTAACTTGAGCATATGTTTAAGGTTTAAGTCAGTCTCAATATGATCATTTGGCTTGCCTGGTTTTATATTCCACACACAAATAACTCCTGCCGTGTGTCATTTAAGTCTTCCTAATTCTTGATTTCCTCAGTATTGCCACATACTCAGAGCTTATTTCAGTTCCCCTCTGATTTAGTCTATAACATAAATGCTCTTTAAACATGAGAACACTTTAATTACAGTGTTATTTTCTTTTTCCATCAAAATATTGACTGGAAACTACCAAATCCTTATACGTCTTGGTGATAACTTTTCAACAAAATAGGAGTATTAATAGCTTCTGCCAAACTTCCTTTTCAGTTTTCTCTCAAAAAAAACCCAAAAACCAAACCAAAAAACTACGAGTGACAAGGAGATAAGGAAACAATCATCTGTACACTCCTTTCCAAGGACTTCTTTTCAATTCACTGTTCAAAGACAGAAAATCTTGGCCAAAATGAAATAAAGAACAGAAATATCGAAAAGAAATCCTGTGAGTTCTTCCCTACCACCACAAGATTTCTGAGTAGCTGCCTTCATGGAAGGCTATTTCATTTTCCCAATGAAATTTTTCTGGGAAAATTTCTCAGCTCAGAAATGTTACAGGGCCTATGTTACAGGCCCAACTGAGAACCAGACAAATTTAATTTTTAAACTAAAAGTTAAACCACTTAAGCCAATCAGAGCAAAAATTTGGAATGTGAACAATGTCTGAAATGTATTTCCAGAACACATCCAGTTTAGCTGAAGTGTTGTGAGTGATGATTAGCTCATGAACTCCTGATGTATGGGGTCTGTTGGTCAGTAATGGGATGGGCAGGGTAGTGATAAACTATGCCTGAGTCTAAGTAGGAATGATTTTTTTAAAAGTCAGCATCTAGAGATATGTGGATAATGATCACAGTAATGTCTATAATGTTCTATTATTAAGTCAAGGGGCAGCTTGAAAAAACCCAACAAAACAGTCTGGCACCAGAAGCAACTCCATGACTTTGTTTTGACCATTAAGACAACAGATCTAAACTTCTAAAAACAAGCCTTCATCTTTCTTTGTTGCAAAAATATGATGTACAGAAAAGAGAGTACCTGTTGCAGAGCAACAGAAATGTCCCATGGTGTTATCAATAGTTATAGCTCACTTGATTGTGAGAGTAAATTGAGTTTTTCAAGACATGAAATGTAGCTTAAAATTATACATCTTGGTAACATCATGTTTTACTGGATAGTTTAGGCCACGTACCATAGAGGCATTAGTTATTCTTGTAATTAATTAATGAAGAAAATTAATTTTTAACTTTGTTGAAAGGTGGCCACTTATGCTTTAAAGCTGTGGAAATATATATATATTTGTATATTTATAAATATATAAAATCAAAACATTTTTTATTAGTCAAAAAGGAAATAATCCATTATCTGCTTGCTTAGTTGCAAGAAACTGCATTAGGAATATTTGAAAAAGTAATAAAAGTGTTTTAAAACCAAATTATGTGAACTCAACAATGTGGCATCATTTACAACTGATAAGACATAAATAGTAACTGCCCAGGTCATATGCTGCATAGTAAAACAGATGTGCTATAGATAAATCAGGTTTGATCCTGAAAGCTGTGTATTACTTTATTTCTTTCCTTATCTGTCAAAAATTTTCCAGAAATACCAGTAGCTTTTAATTTCATCAGCTTTGAATACATGGAAGTGTTGAGGCCTGTCCCTGCAAGTTGGTTATCTTGAGAAATTGCAGTCAAAAGGTTTCTTAGGTATTTTCCTGCTACTAAGAAGTTCGGTAAGGATTGACTAACCATGATTTTCTGTTCTTTAGGGGTAGTGAAGATGGGGTACAGCAAAGAAATTAGTGGGTGAAGCGTCGATAATACCCATATTTCTTTACTATATGCTAAAAGGTCTATGATAGTCATAAGTGTTAAACCATCTAGTTCTTAATGAGGTGACTTTAATAGTATAATAATGTCACTGAAGGGTAAGTTACAATAACATACTGATGATGGATTCTTTAGTAATATACCCTTTAAAACACATCATACCAAAGGAGAAAAATGAAAATAGATTTCCATTCTCCTACAAGCCTAACTTTACTAATTTTATACCAGAAAACAAAGTTAAATTGACCTGATTTAGCTTATTCATTGGCAAAATGGTGTTGATTTTTCAAGACATCGAAAGGATTTCTTTGTGGTTGGAAGCTGATTGATATGAATTATTTGTGTGGGGAAGAAATGCAGGGTTTCAGAACAATCACTGAGGATTTCTCGTGTGGCACCTTCAGGAAATAGTGTGAGGTTCTGTTTTCCCATCCTGGTTGCCTCAGGCTGTGGCAAGGCAGGTTTGCCTGAAGGCACCCTTTCTCCTCCTGACTCCTTCATTATCCAGGCAGGGGGAATCCTTTGGGCTTTGCGGCTTTGAAAAGCTGATTTTTCTCTTTTGAAAAAATACAAATTTTTTTATATGAGCGACAGTGTTAGAACACACAAGGCCACTCCTGATAGCTAGTATGTGATGGGGGAAGAGCCTAAACCTGAGAAATGAGCCAGGATTCAGTGTACAGATTATAGCTTCCTCTTTTTTTGCTTGTTTTAATTCACGGGTTTGAGAGGTTTTTTGGTCCCCTTCTGGCTTAAGTGTGGCAGGGGAGGATAATCTTCTCTATAAATGCACTTGAAGACACTGCAGAAACCTGATACATATGGATGATGTTAAGGCTGAGTTTCCAAGTAAACTTTATTTCAGTTTTATGGGTGATGAGTTTTAAAATATTATTTTAAAAATTGAAATTAATATTTATAATTAATAAAAATAATAAATTGCAACTTAGCTATATAGTATATTTGAGGGGAGTGTATATATGTGTATGTGAGTGAAAAATACACACTGCGCTACAGAAAATACATTATATTCTTTAAAATAAAGTGTTCCACTGAGGCCTCTAAATTTTAGTGTGGATGTTTTCCAGTTCTTTTCAGGAAAGATAATGATGCACACTGCAGGTGAAGGAGACTTGTCAGAGCTAGGAGTGCTGCTCACATTATGGACTGAGGAAGAGAGTACCATATAGAAAGACCATTACGGTCCCTCAGGCTCCAGAAGCGTCTGGAAGACAGAAAGTGAATTTTAAGCTACTGTGCCCTACAGCCTCTTCCCTCTCTGTTTCAAAGTGCTTCATACATTCTCCCCCAACAGTGATCTCCAGAGCAATCCTGATGTGGTGTTGTAAAGCTCTTTGTAAAGTATCTCTTCTTTCGTCAAAAAGAAAAACCCAATTAAAAAGTACTAATGTACTGTGTGTACATAAAGGACTGCTGGTTCTTGGACTTCATTCATTATACATAAACAAAAAAACCAATAACCCTAAAACCTCTCTGACATCCATCTGGAGAGTGGTCATATGCACCTCTCTTTTCATTCAACATCCTTTTACCAAGGGTGATACAGAACTAATGTGAGATGATCCTAAGTGAAAAGTAAAGTTCTGCCAACAGGACAAAGCACTGAGAAACACGATTACAGGGCTTTTTCAATTTGAAAGAAGCTTGTTTAGACTACTTCTTCTATTAAAGTTCCTACTACAGCAGAAGTGTCAGCATTTCTAATTCAGACCTAACAGTCCAGCCCATATTCCATCTCTGACAGTAGTTAACAAAAGATCTGTTACAAGAAGGTGCCCATTATCCAGCGCAGACCAAATATAGAAAACATTTATTTATAACTTCTGTCATTTAGTAATTTTCTCAGGTTTTACAGTCTATGACACAGGGTTTCTAGAAATGTACTTCTTAGTGATACAGATTGATCCTCTAGCTAGTATTAAATTTCCTTTTTTTTTCTTTTTTTAATGAAAGTAAGAGCTCTGCACTTCTTTAAAATCAGACTAGAATGAAAAATTACTGATTTTTCACTTTAACTGAGGAGAATATTGTCAAATACATTGGCAGTCATGCAGGGCTGCATTTAGCTATGCTATACCTTATACAAGGCTGAGTAGCTCAGTATTTACAGTTATAACATATGCACAAAACACCCCAAACTCACCTCTCACCAAGAGATTTATCCAATTTATCCAAAGCAAAATTCGTGCAGGATTGACCTCCAGTAGAATTTAGACACACTATGAGAAGTGCCACAGGACCGTTAGTAACAGCATTTGGTTGGGTCTTCTCCTTCTGTCTCACTGGTAGGAGGAAAGGAATCTCCACATAATGCTGGGATAAAGCATCTTCCCAGGACACTGGTTACATGTCTAGTCATACAGCTACAGAATTAGTAACATCATTCCAAGCTGTGCTTTTCAGCTTTCTTTGGAGATGTCACATTCCAGTATGGATACTACTTACCTCATGACTTTTTAATAGCACTTGTAAAGGACTGGGGCTTTTTTTTTTTTTCTCTTACAGTGCATTGGTGTCAGTCTGGAGAAGGAGGAGTTGTCAGTGTGTCTACCTTCATTCTCTTTTTCTCTGGTGAACCTGAGGATGTGGTTTCTGTGAGCTGTGGTAGTGGTGAAAGGGGAATATTGTCCTTTCTTTCCCTTTTGTCATTCTTCTTTTCTGCCAGTACTGCCCCCTCATTGGGCCAGTCCTGGTACTAGATCCTTCCGTAACTTGGTTTAGTTCATTAATTCAGCAGATCTCTATAACATGGTCAAGTTTATTGGCTCTTCTTGACCCTATTAGGGAGTTCGTGCTGGTTGACAGAGAGATCTGACAAAAAACAGTGCTGGGGCTAAGTAAGTAGCAGAGAGCAAGAAAGGGAACAGGCATGTAAAATCACAACCCAAAGCTTCTGTTCTTTTAAGCTGCACTATGCCGTAGAATGTTTTGAAAAGCAGGTGAGCAGTGCCATGGTTTAAAGGGAGTGCAAATGAGGGAGGGAGCAAACCAAGGTGTTGGCAATGGGTTTCTTGCTGTGCTGAAGCTCTGCAAGCACTAGGTGGCCTGCTTTTAAAGGAAATGGGAAATTCCATCTGTGTCTGTGTGCTAAAGAGGATTAAATGTACAATTTGCACAAGTTATGCATCTATTTCATATATCATGCTATTCATGCTAAAATTTCATGACCTCTGTAAAATGCTAATCGTGTCTGAAGCAAGAGACACCACCAGTGTTGGTGTTGGATGCCCTGAAAGACAGTGAGGGCCAAAGGAGAATGGAAGGTAGGGGATACAGCTGCTCTGCAAAATGTGGTGTTATCAACAAGCTTTTTGCTCCAGTTTTATTTTTCACTATCAAAAGGGGAGGACAAGAGGAAATGAAGGGATTCAGAAAGAGAAACTGCATTTTAGCTGAGGTATTGAATGTCTTCGGGGAAAGTTCTCCTAACAGTTATAAATTGTGTATCTCTGAAAGAGAATGACTTCTATTCTAGGCCAGTAAAAAGAGTCAATGCAAAAAGAAAACTTTGATTTACTATAAAGGTCTTGAACCACTAAATAAATTTAAACAGTCATTTAATATTGAATACAAACAAAGCTTTGGTGAAATAGTGAGTCTAACAAGAAATTGCAACAGCATCATTATACACATCTTATAGTCACTGATGCCTTACACACCAGAGTCACTCAGTGCCCAAAACTAAGGTGCAACAGAATTTTAACATGGTATGCACCCTAAAATTCTCATTTTTCTCTGTTTAATGCGGAAGGAGGGAAACTGATGGCAGCAACAAGTGAGTCTGGCAGCCAGAACAGGAGCATTAACAGATCGGTAAAATGTCATGTAACATCTTTCCAGAACCGTGGAAACCCCTTCTACCAACCCCTTCTACCAACGCAAAGGCAACCTGATGGTCAGGCTCCCACAGGTCACAAAGGAAGGAGGTTTGCAGAGGATAGGAGTCCTCTCTAAATTAAGGGAAAATATTATTTCTTTCCACTGCCCCAGGGATTCAATCTGGCTATTAGCTTAACAGATGTAAAAGTACCACAGGGGTTTATGTTCCAAGCTTTTCTCCATTTAATCCAGCAAGGGAAAAAGTCTTTAATGAAAATCCAGATTGACCAGCCATCTAAGAAAAGACAGGACATTGAATCTTGTTTTCAAAATATATACATTTTGAGAGGGGATTTATGTTGAGAAAATAAGCCATGATGTGTTGTTGATCCTGCTAGCAAATTATATGGGTTAATAATTTAACTTCTGTTTAAAAACTAGTACTTCATCAAACCTTAATTGAGCTTAGTCAGCCATTAGCTATGGTTCTTATTGACTGAAAAATACAAGGGGATTGATTGTCCTGACATAATTAATTTTTTTTCAATAACTTAGGCTCATTTGCCCAGGCTACTCTTTTCGCAATTGTCAGAAGATTAAATTAATATTTCTACCAATATTTTAAATAGACTTAAGATTCTGGGAACTACAGAGCAATCATTTTCATGGCTGAGACAAAATTATATTGAAAATTTTAATTCTGAGGAGATTTGATTTGTAAAGCAGTATATACCTTCCTAAGACAATTTTGGAAGGTTTTACACTGAATCTGTGAAATTTATGCAGTTCATTTCTTAATGCTGTGATGGAGCAGAGCTGGCGCAGATATTTTCTCCTCCATCTTTCCCTGTGTAGCTGTCTACACCCTTTATAAACTCTTAAAGGATTATATTTGATTTTTATTTATATATAAACTCATTCAATTGTTTTCTTCTGATAAGTAAAATAACAAATGACAGATGTGACTTTAACTGGCACCTGGAAAAATAATTTCAGAATTCAACTGGATTTTACAAGGCAATCAATGCTGTCTGATGCTCTCCCTTCTTTTGGTCTAGAGTGTCCCTCCTGTCCCAACACTTCCTTGGGTTTATGGCCTGTGGATTACCTGAGAGAAGATGCTCAAAACATGGTGGCATGGAAGGTGGAGGTCCAGAAGAGAGATAGTGAGAAATAGAATGCCAGAGCAGAATCACATAAAGCTCACCTTGCTAGAAAGTCAGCGCTTATAAAAGAAAAACTCACTTTACATCATACTGTTTTATTCAAGTGCATTGGTTTTAATTTTAGGGGAGGGTTGCCCACACAATTCCAGATAAAGGCACTCTCCTCTGAACTTTCACTGTGCCTCAGATGAGGAGTTTACCCCAGAACTCATCTGCTCCTCCCAGTGTTTATAGAAGCTGGTGAAACAGAAAAGATAGCCTGAAACCATTACCTACCAAGTTTTTTGTGCAGGTATTTTGAAGTAACCTGTGAACCTACAATCCTTAAAAAAGGAGCTTCCCCTCACTTCAAACAAACCATGTTTTTGGAGCAGTTCCATGGCATCTCCAACCTCTTGAACTCTTTTTTCTTTTTATTCATCTGAAAATAGCCCCTTAATATTTCTGATTGACTGAATTAATGCTTTTAAGCAAAGCTAGTTGGAAAATAAGTCATCAAGGTAAAATCAGAAGTACATACTCCTACACCACTTGCAGGCTCCTGTGTGAACAGTTGCTGACTTGACCTTGAGAGTACTGATGGCTTCAACAGTGGGTCAGAGATGCTGTTCCCAGGACGTCTCAGCAAAGTGGTGCTCCCTCAGAATGAGGTAAAACCCACCGTCCTTTGAATCATTATACCATTAACAGATTATTATTACCAGGGACAGTGCGTTAGGGATTCAAAGATACATGTCTAATTCTTAATTAATGAATTGATCTACTCAGAGGATAGCATGACTGCCAGGAGAACATGTATCTGCTGTCACATTGATGTTGCTAGGCAGCAGACAGATTTTTTTTGATTGAAATTGAAGAAAGGAAATTGTACTTGGCAAAGTGTTATTGGGAAATGACGGTAGGTGAGAAGGGCTGAAAGCTTTGAGCTATGGGAGAGGCAAATAACAGCGGAAGGGCAGAGGGGAGGAATGAGTTCAAAGGGGCAAATGCAGACACAGCTGTGCGCTGCCGTCAGGGAAAGGAAATGGAAACTAAAGTTAAGAGCAGAAATCCTGCTGCCTCAACGAGGTGTCTGCTGTGTCCCAGGATATCCCAGGATGTCCCATTTCATCACCATGATATCTATCATCTTTCCCTCTATAAAAAGAAAGATGCACTTCTGTGTAGATCCCCTCAGTTCTCATCTGAAGGAGGACACGGGCCAGCTGCTGCTCTCACTCATCTATCGTGCATTTGGCCAGGACAGAAGTTATTGCACCTGCCTTGTGTTTTGTCATGCTTACAAGACAGATTCAGTCCATGACATCTTCCTGACATTAGACGGCTGGGGATGATCAAGGCCATGGGTCCACTGATATATTTTATTTTCACAAAGTATGCTTTTAAATATGATCAGAACCACATTTATGTAATTAGGAAAGAGTCTGCAATCACTCCAAAGGAAATGGGGCAAACAACTAGTTTAATACACAACCAGCTCAGGCTAATGCCATACTCCCACATCTGCTTCCAGAAGGGGCAGATTTTAATCTGAACACTTTTCTAAACTTTTAGTGGCCTGAATGGCATAATTTAAAAATAATTTTCATTCCCCACTTTTTACCATACTCTACTTACCAATATTCTAATATTCTAATATTGACATGAAATGAAGGAGCTGATCATACTGCATCAGTTTCATTTTTGCCCTTGTAGTTTGTCACACCATCCAAACTAAACCTCTTTAAATAATTTGCTACTAGATTTTGTGTAGACAAGACATCCATGCAGCCCTTTTTGATAAACTGTCTGGGCAATAACTCGGTTAGATTTGCTTCAGGACTTTTCAGCTCTTTCTTGTCTACCACTAGAAAGAATGGTAGACTATTTTTTTTTCAGATTTTTATTAATTTAGTTGTAGAAGTTAAAAGTTAGCACAATTTCAGAATTCAGCAGCAGCTATTTGATGCCACTGACACAAACAGATTGATTATATGCCACAAGTACTAAAATATGGTATGAGCTCACCCATTTACCAAACTTTTCTTAAAATTACTAAAAACTTCTGTCAGTGCATCTCCCAATTTAAGACTTAAAATCCAACCACTTTTTTCATATTCTTTGACTTCTTATTCACAGAAATCTAATTTATGGGCAAGACAAACTATGGGAAGCCTACCTTTTTGTTCAGTTTAGCTGCTAGAAGCAATCTTGTAGAGTTCATGGTGTCCAAAAACCATCACACGCAGTCTCCCCATGTACTGCAGAGTGCCATCCCCAGTGGTGTCCCCTACTTTACCCCATTAGCTACTTCTCCTACTATAGTCTCTCCACAGTTTTTACTATTTCAACCAACCATTTCAGCTTAGTTCATGAAATGGAATGCTCCCAAAACACACCCAAAACTGAACTACGGACTTCAATCCTAAGCACCTGGAATTCATGGTGCATTAAAACCCCCAGCACTGACCTTTAAGCATTCTGGGTTATCCATAAAAATGCCTCTCCAACGCATGATCACTTCAGGACAATAGAATCCCAACCACAAGATGACTGCCTTCATCAATCACAAGATTATTGCCTTCTTGAACTGACTTAGGTTCCTACACATTTTTTTTCCCTTCTGTACGTGCCATTGATTGTAGTTACTTTCATATCATGTCTTGAGTTAAGTACCAGCCTAGTACCTCACTGACCTACACAGTAGCTGATGATTGCCTGCAGAACTGCCCTCTGGAATCAACTCAAATGAGTGTTTATCTGGGTTGGTGTTAAGAGAGGTACAGTCTACACTACTTAGGAAAAATGTGTTTGCTTTACTGACACTTACCCTGGAAAAATGGAGCTACTGTATATTCTGTTTTAACAACTGTTGTTACTATGGATGCAAATGCAAATCTGTTTTTACACTTAATACACTGTATGCCAGCAAGGTCTAGTGGAAGATCCCTGCAAATGTAAACACTTAACATGCACAGTGACCTACTTACATGTGGGTTTGCACATACCCATATAAAGTATGTATAAAAGCTGTATTCAAAGCCTGTAATTTAAAACAATTTTCAGGCAGTCTCTGACAGACTGAATAGAAATGCTGCTCGACAGTCATTCATCCAAATTTTATTTAGTTTTAACATAGAGTTTTCTTTTAAATTACAAAGGCTTACACCATGCCAAGGAATTGCCATTGTATTGATTTCTTGGGGAATTTTGGTTTGAATTTAATGGCATTGGTAGCAGCCCATATTTTAAGTGGATAACATCTAAAATTCAGTGTCATGATGTTCAAGGATTTCCACTGATTTCTAGACACAAAAAAAAAATTCAAGGACTTACATACATTGAATGCATTCTGTTTATTTGAGAAGGAAGATCTCATATGAGTGCCCATTATGGAAGGCATCTCTTATCATGTACAATAAAATCAACCATTGCTTCCAGCAGAATACAAAAATACACATCTCAGTGACTTCCATACAATAATAAATACATAGTCATGCATCCAACAATAAAAAGGCACGGAAAACTGGTCACTTAGTAGTCATAAAAATTACTAGCTATATTAACAAAGCCACCCAAATTATCTGTACAAGGAAATGTAACAATATATTCCAAAGGTGAAAACACATAAAACATCTTTAAAATAGTATATGCAATAAATACCTCAGTTGTTTTTATATATTAAAAATAAAACTGTGCCATTGTAAACAGTATGTAAACAAACAAAATTCACTGTTCCTTACCATTATTACAAGTAAATAAAGCCATAAGTTACACCCCTGCTCTGTTAGATATACTTCACTGGCAAGTTTTGTCAGGCAAAGTTTTACTCTTTTCTGCAGCAAATAGAGCCTGCTATGTGTGTAGTTTTAAGTATTAGAGCAATTGCTAAGCTTCAAAACTGACTACCCAGGACGTAGTAGGTCATCAAAGAGAACTGGAACTAGGAAAAGCAATTCTTGGAGTGTTACAGACAAAAGTAATTTATTTATACTACATATAATAGTGTCAGTAAAACTTAGCTGCTTATATAACACTGCTCTCCTACAGGTCTTGAGGGGGCTGTACAGAGGTGAAGAGCATCCTTATTCCCACGGGTGGAGAAAGTGAGGCACACAAAGGTTAACTGAGTCGCCCCCCGTCTTGCACCAGCTCCATGGCAGGAAAGTAAAGGCAGAATCCAGACCTCCAGCCACTTCTTCCTCATTTCCTCACATATCACATGGCCTTTCAGACAAATATACGGGATCTGAACTCTAGCCCTGAATTGCAGAAAGATAACCAACATGCAGAAGGAAAGGTGTCTACTCTCTTCGGTGCCCATCTGCTCCCACTAGCAACCATGGAGGCTTGCCAGCAACTGGAGTAGGAGCATAATAGGAGTTTTTTCCCCCACAAATTTGTAATCGGATCCACATTAGCAGACTGGTGAGCCCAGGCAGAGCCCTTCATATCCTCCACAAGCCTACTGTTTGCCTTGACTCTTTATTCTTTTGAGGTCTGTTCCTAAAGCCAACAAACTCCTGGGAAGTTCAACCAAGGTGCATACTTCCTTAGTAGAAAGGGGAAGAATGGGAATCTGAATATGATCCTTTCTTAAACAAAATTATAGGAAAAGATTCCTGGAAGTGGTGGGCATTTGCACAGATGTCTTCAGAAAGAGCCTCATGAAGAAGTATGTTTGCCTTGCTATTTCTTCAGCTTTTGATAACCTTGGCATAACCACCTCATTTTACAACTCCGACTATCCCTGGGATGACTATGAAACTTACCTGTTCCCAACATATATATTTCAAAGTGCATGACAGCTCTTGTTTGAAAATTATATTTTTAGCCTTAGATGAAGAAATTAGGATGCATCTATTTAGCTGTTTCACAGCCTTATGTCTTTTTACAGGAAGAATATACTTAGAGCACACACAATTAAAAGATACCCTGGAAAGGGATTTAGGAAGCACTGCATTATGGTGTTTTTCCTCCCTTGTGCTATTAAAGAACTGATCTTTCTGTGTCTAGACAAGTGATTTCTCTAATGTCAAGCAGTTGTCTGATATGCCTTACCACTTTATATTTTCATCATTTTAATTCATCCATGAAATATTAAAAGTCATTCAAAAGACCGGCTCTGAAGATACTTCCATGTCTTCATAAGATGTTTAAAGCCACATACTTACTATATAATATTTTTTTTCCCCAATAAGGTACTTTTGGATAAGGTACCTCAAGTGTCTCATTCCAGTTCCACAGAGCCAGGTGAACTGCACAAAATCAGTAGGTATACAAATCAGACAGGACTACTTTTTATTCATCAATTAATACTTCTTCATATTCACCTGCCACATTGCATTCCCTCTTTGGGGAGAGAGGTATGAAAGGTGATCTCTTCTTAGATCTGTATTAAATCTTACAAAAGTTATTTTAGAAGGTGTTTTCTTAGACATACTCAAGGACCAGATCAGTGAAAAATTCTGTACATTCTCTGAGGCATTTATTCCCACCTATGTTGTAGTTTGCAGGTTCTGTAGAAAAATCCAAATAGTAACTGCAGATTTCACATTGGGAAAAAATAAATATATTTCACTCATTTAAAAAAATTATCACAGTAGGAAAATAGCCAGTAAACAATAGATTCAAAGAGGTTTAATCTTGGCCCCAGTGAGATCAATGGGAGTTTTGCCAAGGATTTCATAAAAGCCAAAATTTCACCCAGAATCATATACAATTCTTTAGCTGACAACAATCATAAACATCCTGCCACTCCATTGTATAAGTTAAATATTAATAAGCATCTGTAAACATCCTGAAATTCATCTGATATAAAAAATACTATAATAAAAACAATGCAGCATCTCAAGCACTGTATAGTTTTAAGGTTTTTTTGGCTCTACACACAAGTTGGCATCATTATATTGGGCAAAACCAGAGTATGTATATACAAATATATGTACAGGTGTGCTTGCACATACACCCTACAAACTAGATACTACATATCCACACACATTCATGCACAAATACTGGCAAGAGAACAACATTCATAGGTGTGGCATTTAAAAGTCTAGCAATGATCAATCTGATGATCAGTTTTATGAGAGGAGCAATTTCCCCCTAGCCAAATCACCTGTAGGCTTACATGTAAAGGCTAAAATTGAAATACATGAACAAGCTTCAAGGAGGACTAAAGTACTGTTTAAAGACAAGCACATGCCTAAGTCCCAACAGATGTTTGCAAAGATGATGAATTTTCTCATGGAGTGAACAGGAACAAGGGGAAAGAAAGGGCAGAAACTACTGAGTAAACACCAACTTTTATCTAAACCAGTACAAATCAAGTTATATGTTTTCCTTTTCATTGAATTGGAAATCATGTGTTTCAGCTTTTTGCTACAAACTGCTATTCAGACCCAAATATATGAGTTAGGCAGAAAATTAGGTCTCTGCAACACTTCCACGTGCACTTTATCCATTCACTCATGCACATTAAGTGGATGTTATTACAGAATTAACTAACAGCTGTACTTGAATAGAATACTAGCTTAAGTTACAAGCCTGGCTAATTACAGAAACCACTCATGTTGGGCTGGAATCCTCTCAGAACCTTTAGACTACCTTTAGATGAAATCTACCTCTTTTAAATGCCAGAACATACACTAAAAATATATTCATGCAATTCCATAGTGCTTGACATTTAAAGGTACCTGCTCTAGACATACAGATGTGATAGTGAGAAGTGTGTTAGTACTAACTAATATGTTTGCCAGCACTGTGAATTAAGAGAAGTAGCTGCTAGTATTGGATGACATGAAATTATTTGTGTGCAGTGACAGCAACAAAGAAGGACCTGAGGTGAGGTGCAGAGATCAGGCCCTCTTCACCTTTCAGAAGCACTTCAACAGCTTCTACTCTTTTATGTACAAATCCAATCTATTGCATATCTCATCTGCCACTGCAAATATTACCTTTCCCTTTGATGATCCCCTCAACATACATAAATTACTAAGGTAACTGGCAGTTCTAGGGAGGTCCCATGTTTCAGCTCTTTTAGGATTGTAAGGCTAGTGGCTAATGAAATAAATTATTTCAGGACAGGTTCCCCAGCTGTGCTCCTTGAGGGGAAAAATCGTTATTTTTGTCATATACGGACAACTGCATTTTTAAAGTGCACAATTTAAGGAGACAGTAAACCAGGACAGAAAGTAGAGACACCACAAGTGACAGATGCCTGTAGAAAACCCTCTGGAATCTGGCTGAGCGGTACAGTCCAAATGCCTATTTCAATAGACAAAGATGGCACCTTGTGAGAGGATTGTGCTATTAGGAACCTTCACAGTATCTGCATGCCTGTGTGCTGGTTGTAAACCTTCCTAAACTGTCCAAGTGGAAAATCTTGTACCCTTAAAATTCTCATTAAGAGGCCCTAGACTCTACTTGTCAGCACACGTGCTCTCCCTCACTGAAAATCAAGACCAAGCAGCTTCAAACAGCTTTCCTCAACCTCCCCATTCACAAAATAATTGACTGTGACTGCAAAGAGAATTTAGTCCCAAACAGAGCTTACTTCAACTAACAGCAGGAGAAAAACATAGTTATATCTATAACTCTTTCCCTGTTAATGACATTGTCAGGTTATTAATTAAAGTAAAATGTTTTTTATCTAATTAATACTTTAGTTTAATAAAATTGGGACTTCAAATGCTAATTCTCTTTCAATAGTCATAGTAGGGATTTGGGGCACTGTGGAGATTTTATTCTTGGCTTTTCACACAGTTTCCATAAAGAAAACAAACTATCTAATTTTACTTTTAGTTTATTTCTTCCTATTTTCATCCTCCAGTTCACATGCTCTCATACGGCTCTACCTGGATCAAACACAGCTTCCTAAAACAGTTGATTCCAATGATTTTGGAAAAAATTAATTCCAAATTACTTTAAATGTTGTACCATATTGCTTTTACCTTCAGGAGCTTTTCAATCCTAACACTAGTCTTTGAATCATATTATAAATAGATTTTTCCAAAGTATTTGTTCCATAGAATAAAACATTGACTGGTCACTTGCATACTTGTCCTACTAATAGCTACCATAATTTTCATTATTTTCAGTAGTCTTACATGGCCTGTAGAGTTAGCCCAAACATTTCTCTTTCCAAGGGCATTCCAGTAGTTAGTGCAATCATTAGAGAGAGCTTTCAGCAGGGATTGCAAGAGTATAACTTAAAGGATTTTAGCCCACCATTGCTATGGTAGGCTTTGGAGCCTGAAACCTTGGTCAGTCTTGATCTTGGAGCACCCTACAACTTTTTCCTAGCCTGTACAGCTCTTCTGAACAGAAACAGTAGAGAGACATGCAAGGATCTCAGCTTCCAAGAAGCTGGGATGTCATCCAGACACAGAAGCTGGGAAGCAGCATGAGAACATTAGTAAAGACATGACTGGAGTTAAACATAGATTACGCACCAGCTTCTTCTGCCCTCACTAATATAAGCAATAGGTTATATGAACTCAAAATCCCATCAAAGAGCTTACCAAGTTTTTGTCAACTGGGAGACAAGGTCTTGAATTATTTAAAATAGATGTTTGTAATTCTACCATGTACATATATGAATTTTCTGTTGACTGCTCTGAGGTAGGTCTTTAACCGCTACAGCTAAATTGATTACAATTTGTCCAGGAATGCTTTGGGGTCTGTATTCATCAGCATTTTGCTAGTTTGCAAAAGTGTTAACAGTGCTAATATTTTATTATTTATATATGATGAGGGAGTGACATTTTAAGTTTAATTCCATGGACTGAAAAAAAACACAAACCCTGCAAAATAATTTTTTTCAGTTAAAATATTAAGGGCAATCACTATTAAGCCTACAGAAGTTGCTATGAATTTTGGTATTAACTCCAACTGGCTACAGAAATAGTCTTCTGAAAGTCTCCAGATGGCTTTCAAATGGATTATAATTTCTGAGAAATAGACTGCGCTTCTGTATGGCAGAAATGAGCATTTCAAGTACATAAACTAACACTTAACAGAGCTATTAAACCTAATGCAACAGTAGTAGAAAACAACTAGAAAATTTTTTTTCTTTTTGTAAAAAAGATCAAGTTCCATACAATATTCCACATATAAATACAGGAATTCAAACAACCAGTAAAGATTTTCTATTGATAATTACCAAATGATGCTTTGTCAATCCCACTGATGCTACCATTCATCTCTGAAGAGGCAGCAGAGATATTTTAAATCCTGTCCAAACTCCTCAGCTTCCTCAAGTCATCAAAAACTCATTCCTTTACCTAAGACAGCAACACAGTCATGTACAGTTCCTGCAAACATTAAATCTTCGCAGTTAGAATAAGCAGCATCAAACCTTGATGGTAAGAAAATCATACCACAAAACATACAACCCATGAAAACAGAACAAAAAAAATGGGAGAGCTGCAGTTGAGAGGTACATATATTATCAGGGTGAAAAAATAAATTTAGAATTACTCATATAATTCTCTGTGGCTCTCACTTACTCATATGATTGACATGATAATTTCCTGGTTGTAAGTTAAATAAATTGCTCCAGCTTGGTTATCCTCAACAATTTACATCTCTTGTGACTTGACCTTTCACAAAGACTTTTTGCACTACTAATTATTAGTTACCAGAACTGTTGAACTTATGTGCAAGAACTTAATACTTAGGGGCACAGAGACAGAACTGCAGAAACAGTAGTAAACATTAGTAATGCAATCATTAATAGGAAGTATAAAGCAAAATGGAATCACTGTGGGGCTTTTTGTATTACATTTCCCCTGTGAAATATAGCTATGGATAATAGTTTTACAACTGGTTTTACAGTAGGACTATGGAACATCCTCTCATGTTTGCTTTACATATTAATTTTCCATTATGTGTGAAAAAGGTGTCTCCTGCCAGTCTTCCCAAAATGAAGACCAGATGCATTGAAAAACACTGATAATTTTACCCTTGAAATAAGATCTGTTAATTATCAAGGAATTATGAAATTTTCATTAAGTGAATTAGCATTGCTGAGTTCAATTAAAAAGTAAAATTGGCAGGTTATCTATTTATCTACAAAAATAATAGGAAAATATGAAATGGACCTTTATTTAAAAAAAGATCAATTCCTCTCATTTGAATTACAGTTATACAACATTGCAGTATGAATTTCTTTGGGCAGCGAAAGAGAGATAAAGGTGATTTCTATTTATTATTTACAGGACTAAGCATGTTTGCTCCAGTCCCAAAACAAGAAATACTGGATTGAAATAATCTGGGAGGGGTTTTGATCATACGCTTTTCATTTTACTGCTCTTCCAAGTTTAAAATACTTTTCTTTGAAAGAAAGAGACATGTAGGACAAAAAAAAAAGAGTGGTTAAGGAAAAATACATAAAAATGTATAAAAGAAAATTTGCACTTGCCATTATATAAGAAAAATTAACTTTTGTTTTTCTTTAAAGTATTGTAAAAAATCCCCAACACCTACAACCTCGATTTCATTCCGTTTCTAAGAAGAAGGTATTAGGCATCATAAAGGCAAAATTTGCATGACCCGAATCAGAAGTTGCTATGGCAATTGAATCCAGTGAACTGGGAAAATACTATTTGAAAATGACAAAACAGAAACATGCCTTTAGTAACCTGCTGCCATTTTAAAACATGCATTTCTCATCTTCCCCTCTCTGAGATGTTGAGTTTTTCATCCATATGAATATTATCCACTACAAAATAAATTCAGATTATACTGTATTCCTTTCATATTTTAACGTATGCTGACTGACCACATAAATCACATGTATTTACCTAGGAGGAAAAAAATTTCACCCAGTAAACTTTGTATAGTGATAGTCTTCATAAATCTAGCATGCCGAATCAGGCTTCACAAGATCTAGTATGATAACTCATTTTCTAAACAACTAACTGCTTTTAGGGATGTGTTTACTTTAGTTCTGTTGAAATACTGGGATGCATGCTTTGAAGCATTTTTAACATCAGGATTAAATTAGAAAGAATACCGTTCATTAAAAAATGTAGCTATTTATGTTCTTAGTTCTAGGAGCTGGAACTTTTACAGCAGTAGGGAAAAAACCCAACACTTGGAAATTAGAATAATCATGAGAGAGTAACACTGTGTCTTTAGAAAAGCCACAATTGTGTCTTTAGAAAACACAATTAAAATCCATGACCTCAGCAGAGAACCCCCATTAAATATTTTGAGCCTCCCTGTCAGATGCATTTGCACTTCATAGCCAACACAAGTCTAAGGCATAGAGTTGCATAAAATTTGCTCTCCTGGGCATCTAATAAATACAGCATAAATTATGCAGGTTTTTTTTCTACTCGTGTGTTAAAAAAAACTGCTTAGGACAATCAAAGTTAAATTCTTTGGTGGTCATTTAGAAAAATGAACTATATATAGATCATTGATCAGTTGTCCTATACTGAGGTAATTTGAGGAGTGTCATAAGAAAGTTGTTACAAACAACATTTGCCCATTTTCCCTGCCTAAAAGCAGCTCCCATTTTTTAATATACTCAGCGTACGCTTCTACAGTGACCTGAAGAGATCCCGTTCCATAGCCTGTTTTAATGCATTGCACATAGCAAGGCTGAAAGTTGTAAAGAAATCATATCCTACAATCAGGAAAGCAAAGAAAGCTCTTCTATGTATTATGTCCTTGAATTGACCAGGAAGATTAACTACGTAGTCTACTGTAACATCAATATACTAGAATGCCGCCACACATTAAAATACAGTGAAGCATATGGAGAACCAAAGAGAAAAGGAAATAAAACTCATGAAGATTTGACAGATGTCATCTGAACATCATTAAAGGGGTGAATATCAAGTACATCAAAAAAAACCAAAACAAAACAAAAAAACACAAACTTTCCATTGTTTACATAACTTTCCATTTTTTGCATATGCTTTTCATACAACAGCATGAAAATCATATCATTTGGCAAAGGCATTTTGCTTTGTTTTTTATGGAAAACATAATAGAACATAGCTTTTTACTTTTGTTTGTTTACCAGAATAGCTATATCCACAGAGATCCCAGAGTGGTGCCTGTTGAACCTACAGCAGCAAGAGCACAAAAAAATACAATTGGATATAAATTAAGCCTGTTTTGCTCCTTTTGATTTTTTTCCCATAAAACAATGAGGAGACTAGATTTTACTTTCCAAGGGATGAGTCCTGTCTACTTGCCAAGGACCAAGTCCAAGCATATGCATGAGAAGTGGAGGGCAAAACCAGGATGCAGTACTTGACATTGGCCCCTTTATACAGAGGAAATAAGTTTTGGCAAAAACAAATGAAACATTACTCACGAGGAAAACATACATAGATATTAAGATACTCTTTAACGTGCAAGAAACATCAAAGCTACTCAATTAAGTAAAAGTCAAGTGTGCTCCTTGTGCTGAAATGACACATTGCTAGGAACAGCAAGGAGACAGCAATTCTGTGCAACTTTTCTGTCAGGTGGTGCAATGTCATCTCACCTCAAACATCTAAGTAGGATTTTTTTTGGAGATATCTGAAAATTATTTTTCTACTAGATTAATACTTTTGTGAAAAATTAACCAGGAAATTCAATTATGAACCTATGTTTCATTTAAGTAAACTGTAAATAACCTTACAAACTCTGGTCTAGCGCAATTTCTAAACAAACATGGTTTTCATTTTTTTAAGTTGTTTACTCTCATGGATTACTGTCATACCTGTGATTCATCTTAGCATGCATAGTGTAAAACCTTAGACTTTGGATTTTCCTAATTATTTTATGGCCTACTGATGTAGGAGTGCTGTCAAGAAACAAACTGATGCCTTTTTAAAGAAATGCATACAGATGCGTTTTTAAATTAATAGTTAATTAGTAATGAGTAAAAGCTTACCCCACAAAAATCAAATCAGCTGCTACATTTTAAATCTCTTCTTATGTATGATAAATAAAATTAAATTTTCCTGTAAAAAATTTCATTAGTCTTTTAACCTGCTTTTTGAACAATACAATAAATAAAACCATTAGTGCCTAAAAGTTCAAATTTGCTACAGATGTTTAAGACAACTGAATAACTATATTAAAATGCACCATGAGAAAATTTATTATCATTTTCCATGCAGGAAGCCAATTGACATTTTTGTGAGGTACTGGTCTTTCAAAAATTCTCATAAGTTAGTTACCTGATAAACCTTCTGTACATTATATATTTAAAAATCTAACTTTACAGTATTTCAATCATATATAATCTGCTGAATATGGCATAAATGCTAAGTTTCCACACCCTTTGCCATAGAACACATTTTAGGCAAAACACAACACTGAAGAACAGAAAGTGCCTGAAACTGAAAAAAAAAATAAAATAAAGACACTCAAGTAGTAATAAATTAAATCTCATTCAAACTGATATAAAAGTTGTTCAAGTGTTTAAAGTATCAGATGTGTCATGCAACAGAACAACAGACAATTCAGGTAGGCACACCATGCATTATAGTTTGCATTCATGGTATCACAAGGTGTCTTCCCCCTTCTGTGTGGCCAGCAAGTGCTGGATACCTGCGGCACTGCCAGGCACACGTGTTGAACCTTCAAAACCTCTTGGTCTCCTACACAGGAGGTTTTACGGAGCTGTGCCTCGGAAGGATAACTGGATGACCTCATGCTGTACAGTGGCATCTTGCTGCAGCATAAAGAGAGGCATACTGAGCTGCATGTAAGCAAAGCAATCATTTCTTGATTATATTTTCCAGTCAGTGCAGTTCACCACCAACCAATCGATTTACCAAACTGGGCTTATCCAACCTGGCCAATTTGCACATCAAGAAAATGTCTTTGCAGAACCTATCACCTTTTCCTTTTTTTCTTTTTTTTTTTTTGGCACAAATCCTTTCATACTCTTGCAGCAAGTTCTTCACCACACAAGAATTCAGAGATGCTAGCCTGTACAAACACCAGTGCTGCTTCTTCCATAGAGTAAACTACAGAGACAGCTAAGTGCCTGCAACAGCTCTGCTTCTCCAGCAACTTTCCCTTCTCCCTCTAAGGAAAGCACCAGCATAATTACACTTCAGACAAAGGGGTGTTCTTTCCGAGCTCTTTAATTCCCTGGAGAATTCGCTTCATATGACCCACTTTCGTTATCCCCAGGTCCTACAGAAATGTAAACAAAAAAAAACAAAAAAAAAAGAAAGGAAAAGAAGAAAGTTTATTAACAAAAACTGAAAAAAACCCTCATTGATTACGATCTATCTATGCAACAGATGTCTAGAAACATGCTCACTGCAATCAACAGTAACCAGAAAGTGTTAGCAAGTGTTGACTAACAAAAAAAAACTGCTTAGAGCATACAATGAATCCCTCTCTGTCTTGCAGACTGAAAATTACTTACCTGCACTACTGACAACACAAGGCACCCCAGTATATATATAAACCATCTCTGACTTGACTTCTAAATACAAAACCCTTCACAATTTCTGGCAAAAAAGAACAATCTCCCCCTCCTCTCTAATGCAGCAATCAAATGCTTGGTAGGATGTGATGGATTAGAGCTTCTGTCCAGCAATGTCACTTGATCTCAGGCCCTATGATGTCTGCTTTAATCAACAAACACACGTATCCCCAGTTTCTTAAGGGAAAGTGGATGTAACGGCTACAGATATGTAGGACAACTTCCCTTTAGAGAGCAATAGAAAAGGTAAGCATTTGTTTTTCATTCCAAAAAGGTTCCATTTGCTAACATGGATCTTCCTGATTAGAGAACTGGAAGAAAAATTCTCAGAGTCAGGCAGTCACATTCCAAAGGAAAACGTAAAAAGCACAAGAGTAAATCTCCTTGTAGTGACCACTAAATCAATTCACTTCAGCTGAAACGTTTCTATTATTGGTTTCTGGGACCCATCTCGGTATGAGACAATAGACAGGATTTTTTGCAGCAAACTTCTTCCAGTATGAGTAACAGCTTTAGCAGCATCCTTTTTCAATTTTGACTGGTCCAATGGTCAGAGGAGCAGAATGGGATGCCCAGCTGTGCTAATGATTCCCCACTGCACTAATGAATTTTCAGCTCAGTTTGGTGGAAATCTGCTTCCCTTATCTGTAAAACCCAGCTCTAATAAAGTCTTTAAAATCCTTGTGTCAGTGATGTTGAGCAATTGGCAGAATCAAACACTAGTTATTTGTAGAATAAACCTTATATAAATAGATAGTGATTAAATAAATTAAAAAAAAACAATTTAGAATTCTAAGTTTCACCATCTATTTTTCTGAAATATAAATCCTTTCATTTTAATAGGAAGATTTTTCCATTTCAAAGACATTAAAAGGAAAGGAGCGTAATTAGGCAGCTTGAAAACATTAGTCTCATACAGAGTGGATAATGAAACCATATATATTTTTCTATACATACTCGACCTTCTTACAGCCACGAAAAACTCAGAAAATCTGTATTTTATATTACTTAAAATTAGCGTGCAATTAATTTTGGAAGAAAGGAAGAATGGGATGGTAAGATGGGCATGAATTAATTACTTGACTATAAAGGTAGCACAGCCAAGATTAAACAGATGGATTAATTTTCACAGAGTCAAGACTGAATCCTGATTATATTAGAGATGAAAAATACTTGGTTGTTTCTTCAGCTGAATATTATCAGCACTATAAATATGTGATCACCCTTTACAGCACTTTGGCATAAAGGTGTCAGCATTAAAGAGTTCAAGATACGTTCATGAAAGTCCCTAAATCAAGTGGTGTTCATAAATCTATCTGAAAAAACCTCCTAATTTTACACATCACATCAATTTATATTTTATTTTTGCTAATAGTCATCTCACTTATAAATGTGGTACTATTTTTTAAGAGAATTAATGTAGGTAGTAATGAAATTCATCCCAAAATGACAGCAATATTTATAATTTCAAATTTGTGTAATGTTTTCTTTTTATGTTAAACTTAATTTTCAAATGAATCAAAAATACACACACAACTACTGAAATCAGTAGGGAAAGCCCATAAAGATGCTTTCCAAACCACAACAAGCCATATAAGTTAAAGGTTAAGAACTTACAAATTCTTCAGAACAAACATTTTTTCATGAGCAAAACTTCTATTGGATAAGCAACATAGTGACATGCTGCTGGACTTCAAAGATCAGAGGAAAGAGTCATATCATGAAATTCCCAGAAAACTCAGGCACTTTTTCCACCAGCCTCGTAAAGCATCCTCAACAACACCTATGTTTCAGAGGCAAGAGATTTTGGTTTTATTTCTGTTCCAGTTGAAGTTGCTCTAATGCACATCAGAACAGCAAGTTTCAAGAGCCTCAACACAAATTCTGGGGAGCCCTTTGATAAATTCTGCTATACTTCCAAGGGGAAAAAACCCAACCAACAACTCAGAATTTTTATGCTTGTGTAATAGTTTTCAATTTGGTGGAAACCAGAATTTATATATTCCTGGCACTACATGCTATCTAGTATTCTCAAGTTTACTGCTCATGCAGGAAAGTTTGAAGAAATTTTTCACCTCAGACTAAAAGGATCTACTACATCAGCATATCAGAAAAAAAGATCCCCAAATATCTCTGCATTATTATGCATGCATGGGTTTCATCATCCTCTACATAATCTGTTAATATCTAATTGATATCTAATTAACAAAAATTCAATTTGAGTAAAATACAGTTTTGAAGACAAGACTCTAGCCAGAGTCTGAAGAAGAAAAAATAGCCTTTCTTTTTCCCTAGCTATGGCCTTAAAACTACAGTATCACCTCTTTCTGCTCTCCATTATCACTGCCATTTCCAGGCCATTTTTTTGGCCAAATGTACCACCAATGTTATACTAGCAAACAATTTATATAAACACTCCTTAATATCAACATCTTCCAAATGACAAATCTACTCTACTTGCATTCCCAGTGTAAAAAGCCATCTGGCATGCATGAAGGCTAATAAATCTAACAAAACCTTTTCCATGCAAGAACTTTTCCAAAACATGCTCCTGTGAAACACAGGCAGGAAGTGCCACAGTCTTCAACACAGATTTTAGCTTGACTGGCAATGCTCATCAAGGTAACATGTCATGGAAACCCTTCCTCCAAGGAAACAACATTGCTATGGAGCTCTAAGGAGACATCATCCTCTCATCCTCCCAAATGTGTTGCAGTTCTGATTATGACCAAGCTGCATGCAGAGGAACATGGTTATCAATGCTAAGAATGCCAGTATTTATTTCAGAAAAATCAGAGGCTAGTTTTCAGTGAGTTTGCTTGTAAAATAAGGTTTTAAAAAAGGTCACACCAAGCTTTCTTTCTACACTTTCTATAGCACAGTTCACAACACCCTGCCCGGCCATTTCTCAAAAAAAAAGAAAATCATATGGGTATAAAATTCTAAGATTCCCTTACATAAAATCAGGCACAGGAGGCTGAAGAAAGGGTATTACTGCAGGGGCTGGGCGGAAAGAGGTGTCTACTTCCTCTTGGAGGTGTTCTCTATTTGCCAGATGCCACACAGAGCTAAATGAGAATAGGATCTAAAAGCTATGCAGAAATACAGTAAGAGGTGCCCAATTCTTCAGATAACATATCTATGTATTTCAGCAATGAGTGCAAAGGCAGAGAGTTTCATCAAATCCTTTTCCATACCGATCTTTATCTCTACTTTTGACCACAGAAAGATAGGTGGGCCCAAAGGAGTCAATTAAAACATATTTTTCTTATTGCACACATGAGCGGTAATAGAGGTAAATCTACTGTACATGACTTAGGACCTTGTGAGCCAATGGCGATCCCATTCAGCTTGCCAGCAAGCACAAGCCTTGCAGTGGAGGAGAGGCTGGAGACACATTATAGCTTGCAAGAGCACTGACGACTTATCTGCACCACTTTAACAGACAAAGAGAGGAAAGATTCACAGGGCGGCTTGTGAGGTACTGCTCATTTCAATAGTATCACATTACACATCTTGACAGCAATTCAGGCCACTGGCAAAAAACTGCAGGCTGCCAGAGCCATCCTTAATTGGCTCCCTGCAGAGATCATGCCCCATATGTAGCCAAAAGTGCTAAACTCTGCTATTTAAATTCAGTGTTGTTACATGGAGTGAAAGACACGGTTAGCCAAAAACCTGGCCTAGTATTGATGATTGGTTAGAATCACGAGGGCATATGAACATGGCTAAGGCTATGGATGAGCTGCTAAAGTACAAAACGCAGTCTGACTAGGCCCATGAGAAAGTCTGAGATAGCAGGGCCATGAGAAAGCAGCAATGACCTTGTGTATTCTAACTTGGGCTGAAAAACAGGAGCTTGGAATTTGAAAAACAAAAGCACTTAACGAGCCACCTGTGTAAACAATGGAAGGCAGTTGAGATGATATCACCTATTAGTCAAGTACCAATTAGGAGCCTAATCTCTGTAATATGGATGAGCCTATTATACAGTGTATATTAAGTTGCTTTCTATCTTCAATAAACGGAGTTCTTGGATCCTTACATTAAGTGTCCAGAGCTTTCCTCGTGCGACAGCCTAGCTTTTAAACAGTGCTGATCTGGAAGCTCTCAGCATCTGCTAACGAGCACATGGGGCGATTCTGGAGCAAGATTTTGGTCAACACAGGACATTTCCTTGGCAACTTGTGTAGAGCAACTCCTTATCCTATGTGTCTCCAGGCAGTGCTAGATAGAGGGGACAGTAGGCTCTGTAGGCTCTCTGTAGGCCCTCTAAGAGAAGCTTTTAGATATTTCATGGCATAGACCTTTGGGATGGGGTTTTATTTACCCTGAATCGAATCAGCATGTGTCTTAGCGACAGGGATGACAGGTCAATGATTACCCTGCTGCAGATATTTACTCGGTTGAAGTGCCAGTCTTCTGGGCAAGCAGTCAAATTGGTACCTGTGAAAATAAAGCATGGCCAGAAGCCATGTCTAGTTTAGCACTGCTCTTACCCACCATTATTTATTGCAACAAGCTGGACTTGCAAATATATGCTGGACACGCAAACATATGCATGGTGTGATGCTGAGTTTCCCAGCTGAGTTTTAAGTTTGTTCATCACTTATACAGAACAGGGACTTGCAAAATCCATCACTGGAACATTGTGGTGGACTGCTTGGACAGTTTTCTATTCTAAATTTTGGCAGCAAGGGACTGTCCTGAAACTGTCCCTGCATGTCAGGAACTATCCTGAAAGAAAGGAATTTAACTTCCGTGGAAAGAAGCTTAGGCAATCTAATACTAAAGGGTAAAATAATACACAACAGCCAAAGAGATTATCTCAAACACAGCTATCTTCAGCAGCTGCCTTCTACTGCAAGTCACACAATGCAAGCACTACCTTATAAAGCCTACCTTATATTTCATGCTATAGAAGAAACGTAACACAAGGTAGCACATTTGTATGAAAATACTGTCTCTATGTGCAGACTCCTGCACTGTGGCTAGAGCAATGACATGCACTCTAAATGTAAATGTTGGCAATTTATACAATATCCTATTTCCTCTCTTATGTGCTAAAAGCAGTTGCAAAACACATTACCAAGAACTCATTAGTACTGAGTTCCTGGAAAAAGTAATGTAATGAATCCCCAAAGATATAACCTCTATTACATATAATGGATGCACTTAAGTCATTCTTGAAAAGGACCAGCAAGCTCAAATAACAGCCTCAGACTGCTGGGTAACATTTCTCCCTGCAAAACTTACCAATCTGACCTCAGAAGAAGAAAGTTTTACAATTTTGGAGTAAAAAAAAGGTGCTCCTTTTTAAATCTATATTGACAAAATCAAGCAGAGGTCGGTCAGGGATGAGAAAATCTATTTTGACACAAAAACACCAACACCATATAAGTCCAATGTTGCAATTTATTGAGCTGCTTATCTCTCTCACACCAGCTATATCCAATATATATATAGATAGATACAATAAATCACCTGGAGCAGATCAGCCCTTGCAGTAGATAGATTCAAAATTATTATCACCACCTTCCACTGATCCATACTGATCACATTTAATGGAAACAGTGAACTCTTGAAGATAACATTATAGTACACTGATGCCACTAGGATATCAAAGGTGCTTCTCCTATGCCTTTTGACATAAACTGCAATGCTATCATTCTACATAGAGCGCAAAAAAAAAAGGAAATTTCGGATAACACGGATATTCTTGGCTGTGAGTTCAAGTCAGCACTTCAGAAAGTCAGTCCCAAGGATAGCGCATATTAGTTTATTGCATATTTGCACAGTGTAAGCCAAGCTACAAGCAATGACAAGTGCAAGGAAAGAAAAAAAGTTGGTGTTGTTTTGTCAAAGAAAATGGTCAATAGCAGAAAAGTAGCACAAAGGAAATACCTTAAGATCTCGCCTTTCCAGATGTAAAAGCTCAGAGCCTCGGATGTCATGGCTGATGAAGATTTCTTTGTACTCTCCCAAACTGAGCAGATCCAGCCAAGCAGCAACTTCATCTGTGCCCCATTTTTGAACTACCAAAGTTAAGAGCAAAACCCCCTTAATTTCTACATGCTCAAATGCATCACAAGCAAAGGTTAGGCCAAAGAGAGTGGAAAACAGAGTAGAATTGCCGTGCTAGCAAAGGGAAAGGTTAGAGGTGTCATTTCCACAAAAACTTACAGTTTCCTTTTTACATGCAGGTTACAGGTTAGCAGTTAACAGGAGAAAGTATCTAAACAAAGTTGGGGTTCTTTGCTTTGCAGCCATGCTTTCAGCTTTACTCTGGTTTCTTCAGTAAAGCCTTTTTTTAAAACATCATGTCCCAACAAATTCACATTAAACCAGCTTAGGATCAGTGACACAAAATCTAATGATGTTCTGCTTTATGCCATTAATTTATTAGAAGCCATCCAGGGAGAAGAGAAGCCTTCAAAAACTAATTAACATGTAAAATTAAAACAGCAACCATACCTCAAATATAGCAATGGCAGCAAGCAAGTCCACTTTTAATTAACAGATTCTAGTATTCTTAATTAATAAAAGTACTCTTTAAGCTACTGTGTTACAAAGGCCATTAAGAAGCTCTCTATAAAACATTGTTCTCTAAGGTTAGTTGCCCACATTAGTCCTATTAAGACCACATTTATTAAAAAATTAGCTATGCTACTTCTTGCTATAATTTTGCAACTTCATTCAATGCCAATCACTTTATAATGAAGTGAAACCATCAGTCTAATCTGAAAACTACAGTTTGAGCAACAACTGCAAGACTTTGCAGATTATGACCAATTCATTAAAAAGATAAAGACATAGAAACAGTTTTAGGACCACCTGATCCTGGACATAATCTTAAGGAAGTAATTTCATGGATAAGAGTGAGAAGAGAGGAGAGTGGAGTTTGTTCAACTTCTAATTATAAAATCAATATTGACTATGATGGTTTTTTGTTTGATCTATGTCATTTGCTGAACTTATAACCCATCTGAAATTTAAGAATATCTGGTTAATTAAAACGGTGTGATAAAAGCTATTGCACACCTTCTGGAACTAACCAGAAAAACCTGAACTGGAGCTTCACAGGGAAACAACATGTTTACCTGCAGCTTGTATGGCTATGAGTTAATCAAATGGAACCACCAGCAAAGACACAGGTCCTGTTGCATGATAAAACTACCTAAGTATTTTCACAGTACTTCTTTGGTTCACTCGTAAGTATTTGGGTCCTATTGAATGCTTTCTAAATGCACTGAAAGAAATCCTTATCCTAATGAAGATACCAAGTAGCTCAGTTGCTTTTCACTCCGACTTCACTCTTAGGTAGAATGCATAATGTTGCCTCTTACCAAGAAAACCCCACGAAATCACATTTTCCATAAATTCTACTATTTTTCTTGTAATTTCAAAACACATACCAGGCTGAGAGCTGGTCTTATGCTTCTGAACTTTTTCTTTTTTAAACTTTGGCACTATACGAAACACTGTACTTCTGTTGTTTCTTTTAGTATAATCCAGAGGGGGATCCTGTATGAAATAATGGGCATGGTTACCTTTAATTAACAGAAAACAACAGTTAAATTACATGTTTGTGATAATAATTCATAGTTAATCTCAAAAACTAAGACCCAATTTTACTTCTGTAAAGAATAATGTTAAGATTTAACTCTCTATGTGTTTCATTTATTAAATAATTATTCAAAACCTTTACATTCACAAACGGGAACAAAACACCAAAAAAAAAAAGCCCTAAGCTTAGAAGCTTGTTCACAGCAGACAGAAATGATCCAGCATCACTACTGAAATTGCTTCTCTGGTAATGAAAGATTCTAACTTATTCTCCCCTGTCAAAAGAAAATTAAGATCACTTAAAATCAGGAAGTACTCATCAAACTTACCTCATCATCATTTGGTTGAAAAACATAATAAAGCCAAGGAATCTCAGCAAGTTTTCTCAACTCTATTTCCACACTGTGCAAAGCATCAGACAACAGTTCTTCATGGGGAGCTTCTAACTGCTGTTTATAAACAGGTCAGAAAAACAGTAATTTTAGTTTCATTGAGATTTAACATTTAAATCTAGATATGTTGTTACCACGCACAAATAGATGACTACTTCATGGTGAGTGTAAAACAAACAGTGAACACAAATAATCTTCCAAAATTACTTTCCTTGGGAGATGCATCAGACCACCTTGACACTACATTTTCCATGGTCCCAACCACAAAGGGATGACTGCGACAACTGAGATTTTTGGACCGCAATCACTGTCATCATTCACTGCATTCCAGAGTCTTTATAGAGCAAGAGTTATCTGGTACCACAGTCTTTATAGAGCAAGAGTTATCTGGTAACACCACTACCTAGGACACACTAGAAAAGGAAACTACCAGCAAAAGGGAGAGAAAACCTGAACAGAAGAGCGAGCATCTGGCAAATCTCTGTATGGAAAGTGGTGTAAAAAAATTGAGTAGATGGCAGTAAGCCTGAGTTATTTTTTGCAAATGTTTTCAGATAGGAGATTGCTCTCTCATGGTCAAGTAAGAGGAAATGGATCTTGCTGAAGATGCTTCATGCCCAAAGGTCTTACAGTACTGATACATTACCTGCACTATCCCTTCTAAATAGGTGAGACATGAAGCAATAGACACTGCTGCTGGCTGAGGGTGGGAAGAACTCCCTGACAGGAGACAAAAACGTCAAGGACATCAGTGAAGGCCAAAGAGTAAAAGAAAGCGGTGGCAGTGTAAAAACCTTGGGATTTGCTGGCCTATGGCAATTTGTCTCTAGCAATACTTTGAGAACTCCATGGAGGTACCTGTTTTCTTTAAAACTCCAGTCTGAAAAGTATTCTGCAGCTGTTTTGTGGGTGAACTTGTGTGGAAAAGGTAACACAGGGAGCTGACCCCTGGGAAAGCTGTTTTTTGCTGAAACACCATTTTGAAGTAAAGAATTGAATCCTAGAACAAGTTGCTTGGAATCTCTAATAACGCAATCTGAACATCTATTTTTCTCTTTAAAGTAAAAGAAGTCCCAAAACAGTGCAGAATATCCTTTTGAAAGGATACATTACATTACATTCTAGTGAATTCATTTTTTAAATGCAGTTCTAAGCGAATATTTGATCTATAGTGCCAGAAAAAGATTTTGACATTGCTGGGGTTTGGTGATAAATTGCAAGCCCTCATTAATTTATCCTACTGTAGTGGTTTGAGCCAGGTTTTTCCCCCTGAAACTGAGAGAGTGGTAACCCCCAGGGGGTGGTGACCCTTGGGGTTTGACCCAATCAGTGCTCCTGCAAAATATAAACATATCTCTCCACCGGAAGAGAAGCAGTGGTACTTGTTGTTAGAAGAGGAAGGGTGGCCATGTTGTAGAAGCCACGAAGAAGGGGCTCAGGGCCCCTGGGGGCTTTGCCCCCCCCCCAGCCCCCGGTTGGGGGGCTGCAGGGACTCGGAACAGTGTCAGACTGGACTGAGTGCCTGTGGCTAGGAGCTGGGGGAGTTTCTCCCCGGTAGGAGCAGTGGGAGACGCTGGGAGCAGCAGCGGAGACAGCAGCATCCGAAGAGCAGTGGCAAAGAGCCAACTGATAAGGACCACAGGAGCAGCAGAAGCCGGTATGCTGCATGGAAGACACAGAGATGTCTGAGGAGAAGGAAAAGCAGCAGCAGGAAGAGAATCGAGACCACGGCACAGACAGAGTGCCGGGGGTAAGAACTGGATAACCAAAACCCCCGAACTCCCTAGAGAGACCCCTCCGAGAAAGAGGAGGGGGTGGTGGACTGAGAGGAGTCCTAAAGTGCAGTATGCACTGCAGAGAGGAGCAAGAAGCTCAGACTATCCTGAGAGCTATGCCAGGATGGCCAAGGAATGTGTGTGGAGGGGGTGACCTTGGGCTTCCCCCTCCTTGCTGCAGCTTCAGAGAAGCTGGCAGCCATCTTTGAGTCAGAGCATGGGAGCTCTGTGAAGGGGCTTGATTTCCCCTGAAGATACCAGACCGTCACGAAGACCCTTGTGCTTCGTGATATGACCGTGGTGATGCGACCTTGTCTGGGGTTACGCAGCCCATGGAAAGACCCCCGTTTGAGGACGGGGGCCGAGAGAGGCTTGGAGACCTCCTTCGTGTGTGCTGGCAGAGAGCCAGCAACTATTTCTGCTGCATGGAAGAGAAGACACAGAAGAAAGCCTGCTGCCTAGAGAGAGACCTGCTGCTCAGAGACTGGAAGGGGTCTTTTCTTCTTCTTCTCTCCTGGACTTTTATTTGGAGGGAGAAGAGATTTGGCCCATTGTAAATATTATTGTCATGGTAGAGATAGAAATAGAGTTAAGATCATATGTAATGTATTATGGTATAAGTATTTATTTGTACAGTCCTGTAATATATTCCTTTCCCCCCATATTGAGTCTTGTGTTTTTGTCTGGAAAACCCATCTCACATGGGGTTGAGATGTGGGAGGGGGGGCTAGGAATCAGAATTGGATTTGGGCTTTTTCAAACCATGACAAACTTCTTTCCTTTGCTTCAATAGTTTGCAAAGTTACTGTCTTTCAAAAGAGAGAACATCTTTCATGAGAGCTTGCTGTCTAGTACAGCACTACTGGAAATATAAGCTCCTTTTGCTATTGTGTTGTTTTCTCTTCTAAAGCTCATAGAATTCAGTGTCCATAAACAGACTTTGATGTTTCTTTTGTTTTATCTTTTTTTTTCAATGCAAATAGTTCAGTTAATCTGGAGCACAGTAGAAGAGCCATTTGTCTACGAAGAAGATACAACTTTTCTTGTGTTTTCATTTTTGAGAAATTATTCAAGTCATCTATTTTCTATAAATGAATGAAGCAAAGAATTCTGTCTTTCTCAACAAACACTTATCTAACTGCTTGATTCCTAATTGCCTGGGGACAAAAAAAACACTCATGTGATGGTTCTCCTGAAATAAACTCAAAATAATAGTGCAATTCTGGTATGGGAAGAATCAGCAATTTACTCTACATTCTCCTCCTACAACATCTTGGTAAACCTTCTTCTTTCCAAGAAAAAATTAACATTACGAATGAGACAATGAAGATAAAGAGTTTTTTCAATTCCTTCCCAATTTAATTTTTTAATATGAAAATATTTTATTTCAAGTGAGCTTAGGTAATTTCTTTCAGTTGAAATGAAAAATTCTTAATTAAGGGAATTAATTTTCTCTTAATGCATTTGAAAACTGTGCTCTGCTGCAGACTGGAAATGCTTTTTAAAAATCAAAAATGGAAACAGTGCCTTTGGAAAGCATCTAGACAAAACACAGTATTTTTAATTTTTTCCAAACTTTGTTCCAGCCATAACCATCTGGGACATTCCACAAATTAGCTTCATTGTCCCATCTTGAGCTGCTTGGTCTCGTAGAAGGCATCCCTGCCCATGGCAAGGGAGTTGGAACTGAATGATCTTTAAGGTCCTTTCCAATCCAAACCATTCTGTGATCCTAAGAAGCAGCTTACCAAGTGCCCTAGTTTAGTTGCTGACCGGGGTTAAACCGTGACATCAAGTAGTACATGCAATAAAGACATCAGTTTACTGTTATCAGGAGCTTTGATCACAGAGAAGAGGGGTGAGAGAGAATTGAAGAGGCCAAAAAAAAAAAAAAAAGAAGGAGGAGGATATCAGAAAAAGAATGTTTGTCTTTGTGAGAGGAGAAAAATAATTTGGAGAACAGGTTATGAGGGGAGCATCTGATGCATCAGGCAACACCTTACACTTCATCATTTTAATAGTATGAGGGACCAGTATACATGCAACTTCAGCATTTATAAAATATATGGCAATAAGGTTAACCAGCGTCCCTTGTTACTGTGGCTGTGAAAAACTATTCTAAACAAGTATGATGTCAAATGAGTGTAATGGACATGTCTGGAATAGTATCTCAGTATCTTCCAAACAGTGTTTTTATTAAAAAATGGGCTTGATGTAGACTCATGAAGGCATTTGCACGGACCATAATGAGAAGTAGAAGTACAACATGTAAAAATTCAGAAATGGAAAAATGAATCAAATTAAACTTTGGAGCCTGAACAAGGGACCGGTTCAACAACACAATGAGATCACAACTGGCTGCAGAAAAGGTAATGTTTCAAGGGAAAGGTTTCCATAACATTATTTCCAGCCTGCCTTGATAAATTTCACCAGTCCTAGTGTGACATCTCCAACTTAAATGTTTTCTCCTAATTCCTCTTCCTAAACTATTCTAAAATTTTAAAAAAGTTCTTTCTTTTAATTCCCCTTTAAATCTGAAATATGGGGGATTAGTAATAGCAACTTGAAAAAACCAGCAAGATATTTTTCCCTTTTCTTGGACCAAAACATCTAATGAATAACTTTTCCTTTGAAAACATTCTGAAATAAAACATATGAATCTAATTTTTGACTATTTCTAGAACTTAAACCATATGACCTTTAGACTATATTCACTTTTGGTTACTCTAAAATAGACTCATACTTGTGTAAAAAGGTATGTGAACCTGCATCAGTAATTTCATACCCTAACTCAGATAAATGAAAATATTCCTATTAATATCCATTTTTAATTACAACACTTAAACAGTAAGTTAGTAATAAATCTGCTTTTGAACCTAAGAAAATGTAACTGTTCCTTATGAGTATGTTCTTAATGTAAAACTGGACCAGCATAGAAAACCTGACATCTTTATTCTCTTCACAATGTCACATAAAGAAATTTTGTAATTATTACCAGTTAAAGATTATAAAGTAACTCCTGACAGGTATTAGAACAAGGGTAATATTTACTTGCCCAGATTAGATCTGCAGAAGCTGAATGCACCAGTCTAAACAGCTCTCACCCCAGGTTCTCCTTAAACTCTGAAGATGGTCACATAATAGTACACTCTAGAAGTTCTCTTAAATGCTTTATCTCCAGGAGATGATTTATCTTTTTCTAAGAGAAGCCTCCACTGACTATTAAAAAGAAGAGTACAAGCAATGACCTAGCTACCTGACGTGAGGCAAGATGCATGCCAGTCTTGGACAAGAATTCGTAATCCATTCTTATCCAACCACAAATGCAGTGTAATATCCTCCTATCGATCTTACAGAGCTTCTTGCAGCACATCATAAATTCTGCACTGATTTTAAAAAATCAGCAAAGAAAAAATCACAGATAATCTGAAGGAAGGAATAAAACCAAGTGTCTTGTGATCTTACCAAAGGAACTCTTCCTACTAGCAGAGATTCCGTTTCATTATGCAAGGCCTTCACATTGACAGCTATCTCCATGGCAGTGTTTCTGGTAAGGCTCTGGGGAATAAGAGGTATAAACAATATTTGAAGTGATGCAAGTCAGACTAAGTACTTTGGGCTTACAGAACAGATCTTAAGTGCCTTCTCCTAGGAGTAATACATCAATTTAGCTCTAAACTGACAAATTCTTCAGTACTGAGAATAGAAACCAAAAATATAGTATTTATTTACAGTCTTTTGTTCAATTTTATTTAGTATGCCCTTAACACAATCCTGAATATCATCAAATGACCAGCCATCTGTGAGACGAATCCATGAGTTTTATGCATGACAAAGGCCAGCAGAGAAGTTGTGGGTCTCATTTAACAACAACTGTTGATCTCAATTTTTCACCTTATCCTTAGCAGAAGTAAGCTACTAGCCATACTTTAAGAAGCAAAGGGCAACTGATATATTTATCACGTGTAAATTTAGTTTAGATATAGATAGTTTCTACCCAATTATCTTTTATGGGTACAATTCCTGAAAACACCTAGATTGTCTAGTGGGAAGAGAGGAAAGAGGAAATGCATTTCCCCTCAGCCCCTTCGCATTCTCTGCATAGCACTTGAATAGCAATTAAGCATGAAAATTTCTCTGAAAGCATCCACAGAAATTGACCTTTATGTAGTAATAGAACTAGTTCAACCTTTGTCATGCCTCCACTCTCTGTTTAGGGACATGCCTACATAGTTGTCTGCAGGCAGAAGGGAGCTTACTCTGCCAATTCTTTTTGCTGTTTGCACCACCTCACTTGATTAAATAAGCACTGCTGCATCACTTCTGGAGGAGCACCCTTTGCTGTGGACCACCACTGCCGATGAAGCGAATTCTTGACTGCTTCCAAAAGGCAACAGTCATACCCTTACTATGCCCCTAATCCAAACTCCCTATCTCTCATTCGACTATTCACCCCCCCTGCAATCACACCCAGAAGGTCTGCATTTTAAGTGTCATTAATGTCCCTTTCCAATGTCCAGTGTTCACCTAAGAGTATCAGCTGGGGAGGACACTGATGAACACAGAAACTTCATCTTCTGCCTTCTCATGCAACTTGTTTTAATATGGGCACAGGGAGTACAATACAGACACGGTGCCACAAGCTTGTGCACCCACATATTATAGCTTATTTACTTATACATAAATCTCTGTTGTTCCTTTACCTCAGGAAACCTTGGGTTGGCTTTATTTAATGCATGTGAACATGCATTAACAGCATGAGCAAGCTCCTGCTCCAAGAGGCCATGTATTTTTGCTGCTTCACAGATCCTACAAAAGTATTAAAAAAGGAGAATATTTCAATATTTCTTTATTTCTTTAAAGAGTAATTCTTAAGTACAGAACATTATCAGATGAGAAAATCCAAAAATATATCTTTCACAAAACAGTTTTAAATAAATATAGTCCTTTATAACAAAAGTTGAAAGGCAAGTATCTCTTCAAGCAATACAGCACCTCATATAAAAAATATCCATCACACAGATTATTTATGCTGCTACAAAATAATGAGCCACATTTATATGTCTTAGAATACTAGTGCTATGCAAAAAAGGTACCAAAAAACATTGGGCCTATTAATTCAAATAACTATAGAGGAAAACTCTAGCACATTAAAATAACTTACTTGAAATTATCTTAAAAATCATTACACCTATTTCACAAGGCATATCCTTCAGATGTGACATGAAAATTGGTTGCAATCATTCAAGATTATGGGAGGTCCAGTTGTAATTACAATCTCTGGACCATATCTAGAACAGTAAAGTTTTTAAGCTCTCAGATAAACTTCACTTTGGGTAACTGATACACTAAATTATTCTTCTATGTCTACTTAAGTCACCAGTACAGTATAAAAAGAGTATGTAGCTTTTCAATTCCTTTCTTATATTATCAGTGATTTTGATGATAAAGATAATTTGTTATAATGATGAACTGAATACCAGCTTTACAAACTGTTCTATTTTTTTTTTTAATATTTTCTTTAAAAAAATCAGGGTTTTTTTTCATTTTTCTTTGAAAATGGAAGTGTCTTCTTTATTAAACTACTTGCATCTCAGGATGAAAGTACCTCCTGAAAATAAGCAAGGCTGTGGGATCAGTTTTATACCATCAGCTCAGTATCATCTCAACCCAGATAAATGACTGAAGTGCTCATCCTGCTGACTTCTAAAGTTGACTTCTAAAGGTGTTTTTTTTAATAAATATATATTTGCTTTTGCACAAAATGATAGGGTTCAATCTCTGTAAAGAACCTTTCCAGTTTTCCATTTACAGTGCTACTTCAGAAAGTTGGTTTTCACATGAAAAAAGTCCAACACAAACACACACAAATAAAATTAAAGAAATTCATAACAAAAGAATACATAAAGAAGTTGAGCCTTAAAAATAAAATAAAATTTTAAAATTGAAATAACTGATATAGTGGCAAGGAAACATTCATCAAAACCCAGGAAAAATATACACTTTTAAGTCTGTGTATTAACTTATTAATTTTACTGTACCTGGTAATAAGTTCTTCTGCAGCTTGTGAGCACAGCTGGATCTGTGCAACTTCTTCATCTGTAGCCAACTCAACAGCTTGCTGAGGGTACAAGGGAGATCGAATGACAGGTTTACAGGAATCATACTTCTGTTTGTCTTCCCAAGACTTCAGGGTGTTTTCAAAGGCCTAATAAAAATGAATTATACATTCAGTTCACAGCACTTGGAGTATTCTTACTCATTAAAATATTTTATTTTACATTTTATATTAATTTATATTATATAATATTTTAGTTTAAATTATTTTAACAAACAAACAACTGTTTTATTTAATTTTATATAATATATAATTTTATAAAAATAATAATTTTACATTTAATTTTTTAAAACTTAGTATAGAGAATAAGTCACTTCCGAAAGCTGTTTTCTATCTCCTCCCTGTTATCCTCAAAATGTGTCATCCAAAACAATAATAACACAAAGACAGTGATAATGGTTGGACTCAATGATCTTAGAGGTCTTTTCCAACCTAAATGATTCAAGGATTCTGTGATTCTCCAATGCAAGCACATTTTGTGCAGATAGCTAGACTGAAATCTGAAATTAATACTGGATTCAAACATTAAACACAGTGGGGAAAAGTAACAAATTTAGTAAATTAGAGTTCAAATTCCATTAACTCCACCCTAAATTCAAGATCTAGTCAGTGGATGGAGAACTGAGGGGCAGTTACACCCTTCACACAATAATCCTAGACAAGTGGCTTTGTGACTACGTTCTGCTTGTGTCTTTTCTATCTGAGACTGGATCACGGGACAGAGGGAGGATTAGTAGGACAGAGAGAGACAGAAGAGAAATGTGCAAAAAGACATTCTGGAGAATGGACATTATCGAACTTTTGTATTTATGCAACTGTGCTAAAACTTCCAGGGAGGGAGGGAGGAAGGCAAGCAAGAAGGCAGGAAGGAAGGAAGGCAGCAAGGAAGTAAGGAAGGCAGGTAGGAAGGAAGGAAGGAAGGAAGCAAGGAAGGCAGGCAGGTAGGAAGGAAGGAAGGAATTTTGACCATTCTTACTATGTAGGAATAAGAATACAGGAATAGCACTAATAAAACCAATAAAAGTTAACAAAGCTTTGCCACTTATACAAAAGAATAATTCTCTATTCATCTCATTATAGAAATTATATAACTGTAAGTAATTGTATGGGTTATATAAATAGTTATAAAATATTTTTGTAAGCACTGTTTTGTTAACTGAATCAAGTTATCACAGAAACCAATGTTAGCCGTGGTATCTCTTTCTGCAACATACTCTGTCTCGTGTTAGCATTTGAGCTCTGTTTTTATGTATGATCTTAATAACTCCCGGGGGCTGGATCCATGCCTCTCCATCAACTTGCACTGGAACCCCTTCATCACCAAGTATGGTGATCTTTACTGACCGACACTGGAAAAGAACAGACACGTTATTTTACAGAGCAATGAATACTAATGAAACTGACAGGCCACCTGAAATCTGTTGATTACTAGGAGCTGTGGCTTCCCTCTGGGACTGTCTCAAGAATGAAGGACTTTTATACTTCATTCATCATTGAAGACAATTTGTTGCCCGTTAAAAACAAAACAATGTCAGCGCTTTATTAACGTATAGCGTCGTGGTCATCCAAACTACCACTACTTGCCAGCATCCCAAACTGCTGGTAACCACGTGAGACACAGACCTGAGCAATCCTGTGGTGCTGCAGTTTGATGACTCTTGAGACTGCCATCTGCATGCTGCCAAATACTGCAACAACTTCTAAGATTTTATCATCGAACGATGGAGCCCCAAATATCTGCAAAGAAATTTTGATGGTAAATCCAGTGCTTAGATTGCATGTTCAGTGAAACACAGATTCATTTACAGTTTTGTTTTCAACATTTAAATGCTCTATCTTATTTACTGCAGAATAACTACATTGTCTCTAAAGTCATGGGAGTAAGACACCATAGACAATAGCCAAATATTACTGTAAAATAGCAATGCTAATAGCATTTCAAATATCTGAATGACAAGGCATATCCTTATATAGGGAGGATGACATGTTTCAGCATGCAGATTAAGAAATGTTTTTCAAGGCAAGATGAAAGGCCAATTCAAATCTCTGCTTGATTAATGTACTTAATATCTAAAAGGTTCTTGAAGGTAAGAGAAGCAATGATGTCTTTTTCCTCTCAGAAGTGCTTATCTGTTTATATTCTGAATTTTCTGGAAACCAACATCTGAGTCCACATTCTGCTTTGTTTAACACAGCTTTGACACTGAAGAGGATCTCTTTTTTGCTGTATGTAATTATCCACTGTAAATACAAAAACTGCTTCTGTATGGAACAAATATCCTCCTATCTAGCCAACATGCTGAATTTCCACAAGCTCACACAAAGCACAGGAAGTCTTGCCACCTGGTATCCTGTTGGGGAATTCAGCCACAGGACAAGTCTTAGGCTGGAGTTCAGCTGGGTCTGGCAGATGATACCACACTAAGGTCACTTGAAGCTTGGCCATTTTATCTTGATATGCAATAGGGAGAAATCACTCCAGTAAGAGTTTAGTGGGTAGAGATCACCTCTCTGAGCAGTACTTGGACTATCTCAGTTGGCACGTTGGGCAGAGTAAGCTGCATCAGAGACACCTGAGACCAGACTGGGGAAAATCCCTTAAAGAAGCTCAAAGGCACAACTAGTCAGGTCCTGCCTCCAGACAGAAGATTTTCTGGAGGCGAAGAATAAGATCCAGGACTGTGTAATCCAAATAGTGTCTGCAGCAATAGCTCAGAGAGGGAGAGGATGGGGAACAAGCTAAGGCAGTTTGGTCCCTACTGCCCACTGAGCTGGTGGGAGCCTTTATCCCAATGCAGTGAGCAGTGGCTTTGGCCAGGAGGCTGAGGAGGGCATCTCAGGGAAAGGGCTGCACAGCATAGTTGCCATAGTTTGTGCCACATCCAGGTGGCACATCCCATCAGAGCATTCCAGGATTGCACAGATAGATTGGATCTTGAGTAGATAAGTGTCAAAGAACAAAAGCTTTTACTGTCTCTAGAGTGTTTTGAAGCAAAAAGTTTCTCTGTCTGATTTTTTTTGCAGTTTCCATGGAATTTTTCACATGAGTATGCGAACATCTTGACAAGAGCAAAGATGGTGATTCTGTTATTCCAAGGCAAAAAGTGTGAAGAATTCTTGATCCAGCAACTGACACCTACAGGGCTAGTTCTTGTATGGGTTAAGAAAAAGCATTTGTAAAATGTCACTTATTTTGTGTTTCCATTTTAGCAAAAGGACTAAAAAAAACCACAACCCAGTCTTCTGCTGCATCTCTCCACCAGTAATAACTCTACTGGAAACCACCCTTTTTTTTTTTTTTTAAAGGCAACCCAATCACTATGGATCAACATTGACTCCTTTCCTGTTGCAGGTTATTTTCCAGCCGGTCTTCTGGACACCAAAAAACATGCGTTAACAAGCCCTGCTCAAGTCAGTCAGGGTGCAGCTGCCCTGCTTGGCTCACTGCTGATGTTTCAGCAAGAGTCACAGCTGTAAAGGCAGCATCTTTCATTTGTCCAGTTAAACAGAAATAGCAGCACTTCAGACCACCACCACAACCACCTCTTGAGGATCAATTATTCAAGATTGCACTAAAGCAGTGGATTATGCTCCTAACTCTGTCCAGAACAAAAATGTCACTGGGCTGGCACATCTGCTCACCAGAAGACTAATAATATCAGTAAAACTGCTTCAGGACACACATGTTTGCTGTATATCAGTATGAAAGCTAGGACAGTTCTCTCTCACTGAGAAAGTCTGGGGAGAAAAAAAAACTCCTGAACAGGGGCTGAGCAGGTGTTAGAGCAGCTTTCGAGTTATGAATAGGAACATGGAGTATATAAAAACTTGAGATATCCATCACCAAATATAAACAGAACTGCCATCCTCTAATATATACCAAAAATAAGAAAAGGACATTGAAACATGCTTACATTTCTTTTTTTTACTTTTATACATGTGTGTATATATATAAAGAATATATACAAGTATGCAAATATATATCTATTATAGAATATATAACATGCAATAATATATAATAATAATAGATGTTCATATGTATTATAAAAATATAATTCTGTATATTATTATTTAAAACTATATATACATATTTTTAATACATATGCACAGAAAAAAGGAAAGGATTAACATCTCACAAGAAACCCCAAATATTGTGGCAAAAAAATCCTGGATTGTCTACATTAAAATCACAAGCCAGTTTGCAACTACAGTTTTAGGTGATTCAGATCTCACACACTCTAATTCAGGACACACAGAATTAGGATAATCTGCTAGTAATTACAGTTGTTGCACTGTACATGAAGTTGATAAGCAGCAGTGACACTGCTGCAAGTTGTAAGACATGTATCCATGTAATGTAATGTTTCTTAGGAGATGAGAGGAAGAAGGGAAGAAAGGTACCTTAAAATATTTTAGAAGGTCATTGAAAATAAACTTAGAAAACAATTTACTACCCTCACTAAATTATCAGTCAGTGAATGCATCAGTTCCCATTTTCTGAATCACCATCCTTTAGAACAAAGCTGTTTAAAGAACAGGAGAAAAATTCAGATATAAACTGTGAGTGATTATCATGTCTACCTTGCTTATTGTTAGAATATAGCAAACAGAGGAATCTGTGCTTTAAGAAACCTTATTTACAGGAGTCTGTAAAACAATATAGAGAGAAATTATTTGTGTCTCTGTCTATAAAATCAGTGTCTAAAAATACTCATAGACCATTAAAAAATCCTAAAATCATTATGAACATTTTGCTGGAATGGACAGTGAAAAATCATGGGATATATTTTCAATTAAAAAAAAAATCAACAAGACAAGTTTAAACTGAAACAGCCTCCCCAAATAAGAGTTGTTATCCAAACTATATGCTACTACTATTGATATTTATTGCTGGTTTTGCCCAGAAGGTTACTTCTCTTTACCGTTACTTACATCATCTTCTTTGGTTCCACCCCAGAAATTAGTTCCACCAGCATAGCTGGGAATGTTCAGCACAGCTATGCCCTGCAGGCTTGGAAGAGGGATGTACTGTCCATCACACTGTAATGGATAAAAGCTCATTCAGTTTATAAATAATATGATAAAAGTAATCAGCCATCATTAACGCATGAAGCTTCAACAGAGCTGGTAGGGGAGGACAGAGTCATTAATAGGTCTGACACAAGACTATTCCCTCCAGGCAGTGAAGCACCTCTAATACAAACCTCTTCTCCTAGTCTTAGCATTGATTTTTGCAGAGCTGAAAACCAAGTAGATCTACGTGCTGTAGTATCTACAGCAGTGGTGTTCCATGACTCTTCAAAGAACCATTTTCACATTTCTTATTATGAAATTCCTCATGCACTTTGACCATGGTCTGTTTACCAAGGATTAAAAATCTTTTTGCAGTGAAGAAACTAATCTCCCTGAGTTCACACAGTAAGATCGTCATGAACATTACAAGAAGATTCATTTACCCATTCAGTAACTAGTCTTGCATCCTATATCAGCATTCCCAAAATGGCAACAGACTTGTTATTTAGGTAAATCCATTAAGCTCGGGGTAGTGTTTGTGTGTGTCAAAAATATCCACAAATATTTCGGGAATAGCCACAAATGTGGTTAATTGTCAGTGTTAGCATGTATTGTTGACTTCTTGTAAAAATAACTTCACCCTCCTCCCAAAAGTGCAAAGACAAATCTAGGACTGACCCTACAGTTGTTACCCTGGCTGTGGCTGGGAGCTGTTGATTTTGCAGGTAAGAGGTGGCTCCTATATCCAACTGTTCAGTTCTTTCTTATGGCTTTATCTCCCAAAACCCATAAGCAACTCCAAGTCCTACTCAACACGATCATGGGATGACATAGGTCAATCTCATATTATTTTCAGCCAAGAGTAAATTTACAGACATCAGTGAAATCACTCTTGACTTAGAGCAGTACAACTGCCTGCAGAGGTGAGCACAATGCTCTCAAACCATTCCACTGGGACTCAAAAGTGAAGTCCTGCAGCAGTGCCATAGGCATGGATTTGAAGCAAGTTAGAAATAAAAGGCTGTAAATGCTGGACTCAGGTGTCACTTTGTGGACCACGAAGTTGGAGGTCAAGTTGCCTTTAAGGAAGATTGCTATATTACTGCACATTGCCAGTCCCACAGAAAGACTTTTAAATCATACAAATGAAATAGAAATTCTCAGGAAATAAGGACAAAATCTGTAGCAACTTTATCAGGAGGAGAACGATATGCAAAATTATTTCCAGAATGTGTTTAGTGCTCTTTTTATGATTTAATCTCAGTAACAAGACAGAATTTAACATTTTAATCAAGATGTGACAGTATCCAAAATACAGTGTGATATTAATAGATGCTGCACAGCCGTTTGTATTATAGTGGAGGTCTGCCTCCAATTCCTGAATAAGGCTGATATTTTGTAAGACAACACTAAATATGAAATTTCTACTTGCTGGCTTAATTCCAGAAATATTAAAAAATAATTATGGGAAAGTCAGCAGTGAATATATTATCGAATCTTATTTGAATCAGATTAAAAAAATCCTTAAATTAGAATCCTATCTGCAGCATACATAACATTCTTTCCTGTTATTATATTTGCTAACTACTTCATGATTCTTTGATAATTACTCAATCCTTAGCTAACAGCAACCTGCTGCTACCGGACAAAATCCTCCTAAATCCCAGAGGAGTGAGAAAGAGTTCCAGTAACCTAAAATTATTCTTTCAACTTTAAAATTTACCCTCATATAAATATCATGAACTTCCATATGAAATACTTAGCATGAAATAAAAAGAGAAATTTTATATGTTCATTGTCAAAATCCAGCTTAGATACTCTTTGGGTGAAAATAACAGTAACCATCCTGTAGTCTTTTTCTGCATTTTGTAATCATTTATATCTCCTTTAAGTTCCCAGTATCATGAGGAAGATTTAGATTTGATGTTAGAGCTTAAAAGACAAAAAATAGTTAGCTATGTTCAGACATGGCATTTGTTGTTGCTGTGATAATATCTTGCTTCTTTTGAGTGGCTACTAGGGAAAGTCTCTACTGGTGTAGTTGTGCTTCTTGTGATGCAATTCATAATCGCCTCTCTTTTGTCAGCAATTTTTGATTATTTGTGTGCTCTCCCTATACGTGTAATCAAAATTTCAGATATATTAAAATGAACCTGAAGAATTAAGACTCCTTGTCTCTTTCCTTCTGTTTATTTTATGGCCATTTCTGTTGTTGCCCTTAAAACCTGGTCTTCCTTTTGAACCAACGAACATTAAGAAATATATCCTACCTAAGCAATTTATTATTTTTTTGTAACCTGGTAATTACAAGAAATGTTATACTGGGTATTTTGTGACCTTTAAGTACTGACATTTTACTCAAAAACTCCACTTGGAGAACGAACTTTTACATAGCACATCTTTATACTGCGCCTTTGAGGTCAGCTTGAGTTGATACAAGAACTCTAAAAGGTTTCAAAAAGAAGCCCACATTCTTCACAGCACACTGTGGAAGCAAAAATACTTATTCTGTCCATAAATAAAATTTACCTCAAGTTGAACTTTTTGTTCTAAGTTCTTGTAAGTTCTCTGCAGTAGCTCCTTTGTGCCAAGAACTCCATACCACATCATGTTTTTCGTCCGACTTCTGAAAGCAGGCAAAACAAGACTCACATATTGAAATATACACATTATTGTGCCTTGTATTTGTATGAAGAGAAAAATTTAAGAAATTCATATAAAGAGATAAGGAAAAGAAAAGAATGGAAATATCTTGGCTCTGTTACTGACAATTATTTTACCTGCACTTTTCAGGGTGCTCTTCTCTCTTGTTATTAAATTCTAGTGAAATTTTTGCATCTAACCCAATTCCAAAGTAGTTGTTCATGACACATTTTTCTGAATATCCCTCCCTGTTAAAGGAAAAGAGATAATTAGGTGTACATTTGTACAGAACTTGGACACACAGCCATCTATGACCAAGACTGTCATTGGTCTCAGAACACAATATCAACCAAGAGATTTTAAAAGATCTTTCCTCTGAATCTCCCTGAGGAAACCCACCAGTAGTTGAAGAGACAGGTTGTATGACAGCTCCTTCGCAACTGCAAGTTACTTCCCATAGGGCAAAGGAAAAACTGTACCACACCCCCATCCAGCACTATCTCAGCTATACCCAATACAACAGTGTAATACCATGAGAGAGCTTCCCCAGGTCCAGCTCTGAGACAGCAACAGCACACAACGCTGAGCACCCAGGTTGTGGTTAGGTTTGCTGGTGCTAGATGTTTGGCTGATGCTGCTGGCATTGCAAGGCTTTATTTAAAGGGAGCCACAGCCCAAAACCCAGATACCACCCATAAGTCTCTGCCAATGCTACACCCACTTCTGAGAAGCAGAGACAGCTTAGGACACAAAATTTCCACCTCACTGCTCCAGTCCTTAGGGGATCACTCTTCTTTCTCCACTACGAAGTGCCCAGACCTGCTTCAACATCTTGCTGGCGGCTGAGCTTGCGTTCAGACCGGCGGTTTGGGCAGAAAAACCCAGCTCTGAAAGACTACTGTCCTCCTCCTCCCAGTGAGCAAGGGATAAGTGAGCAAATGTCTCCTATTATTTCTGCTGCTGCAAAACAATTTTGCACTACTCATAACTAAATGGTACAATCCAATTTGTTTTCAGACATTGAGGTCTACTGCCAAATGATAGCAAACAAGAACTACATAATCAAAAAAAAAAAGACTGTAAATATGTAAAAAAAAAAAGCCCTTAAGAAAAGCAAAGTAAAGCAAAACAGTACATTTGGAAACAAAAATATTTCTTACAGGGAATCTGGATCCGGGTCAATAAACGGCGTAGCACCAAATGGATCGATGTTTGCTAGCAACATTTTGCTAATAATTGAACTTCCTGCAATGGAAGCAGCTAGACCAGCCCTCAAACCTGATTAAAAAAAAAACAAAACAAAACAAACCAGAAGGAAAATAATAAAAAAACAATTTGTATTTGATAAACAGACAAACATATAAGCCACATACTGAGAAACAAAATTCATTAAATCTGTACAGGGAATGATTGTGATTCTATCTCAATTTTTATCTATATTGGTTATCTTTTCAGGTCTCTGGCTCCTTTAAAGAGAAAGGCAGCTATGCTGTGGTGCAGTGGCTGACTCTTCATGTACCACCATTGAAAAAGAAAGTTACAAAGAAAATTCAAGATTTCGGGCCAACACTCACTGGCTGACATAGTAACCAAACGGGTGACCTTACATCCAAAAAGACTGCTAGAGCTTTTCATTTAGTTTAATCTTCATCTCCTAACTGTCCATGATTTTTCTTTGGTCCTATCCTTTGGAAATACTCCTAAGGAATACCCTTACCATTTTTACAACTGTTAGAGCCATAGTTTGACTTAACTTAATTTGTGGAAAGATCACAGCCTTGACACACCTACTTTGACTAATATCAATGTCATTCTACAAAACACCATGTAATGCATGTAAACAAAGAAAAGCTTTCTAAAAGCTTTCTCTTAAATTTGTCTAAAGAAAAAATGTAAGCTCAGTTCCATTATGTTTTAACTATACTAATAAAGCTAACTAACCCAGTCTTTTACTAGTGTTCTCTAGCATTAATTGAATTTGGAGAAGAACAGATTTTTTTTCATCTGTTAATTGCATTTGGGTAAGAACAGATTTTTTTCTACTGTTTTAACTACACAGCAGCTTTGTGTAGTTTCGGTTATTCACTTCCAGAGAGGTATCCACAGACAGCTCTTACTCAGAGGGTTGAACTTCACACGGCTTTGACCCTCAGCCACTTCATCTTAATCAACAGCCTGCATTGATCAGGATAAATGATAGAAGGATTTGGGAGTACTGGTGGATGAAAAATCAGATGTGACCCGGCAATGAGCACTTGCAGCCCAGAAAGCCAACCGTATCCTGGACTGCATCAAAAGAAGTGTGGCCAGCAGGTCAAGGGAGAAGATTCTGCCTCTTTACTCCGCTCTCTTGCTACTCTGCCTCGAGTGGTGTGTGCAGCTCTGGGAGCCCCAACATAAGAAGGACATGAACCTGCTGGAGTGACTCCAGAGATTGGACAAAAGGAAGAAGATTTTTATGATGACGGTGGTGAGACAAAGGAACAGGTTGCCCAGACAAGTTGTGAATACCCCATCATTGCAAGTGTCCAAGGTCAGGTTGAATGGGGGTTTGAGCAACCTGATCTAGTGAAAGATGTCACTATCCATGACAGAGGGCTGGACTAGATGATCTTTAGAGGTCCCTTCCACCCCAAACCACTCTGTCATTCTAAGATCCTGAATTTTACTTTTCACCCTCCAGAATCAAATGCAACACTTTTAATGCTTCTGGTGTTGTGCCAAATGATCAGAAATCTTCTACATTATTAAGCATTTCTTCCTATATGATACAACGCAAAGAAGCGTATCTCGGTTCAAATGAATTCAGGGCATGAAGTAAAAGTTGTTATTTGACAGCAAGCAGGGGACTGGAAGGCAATATTAAAGTGGCGTAAGGAACAGCAGATTTCAAAATCATAATTACCTGGGCAGATAATCCTCGTGTTAAGTACTGGGAGGTTTTCCTTGCTTGTAGCCAAAGCTGGAGCAGAGAAAGAACCTGTCTGAGAATGGATACCTCGGCTTGTACGTCGATCGGGAGATCTTGGTGCAGTTTTAGCTGTGCAGAAGAAGCAAAAGTTAGAGCACTAATTAGACCTATTATGACATTACTACATAGTTTTGACAGCCCTGAAAATGTTTCAAAAGGATTAATTTAATCTGTTACTATTTCATGACAAATGTCCTTCCCCCTCACACCAGAGTTTTTCTTCTAAATACAGGAAAGAAAACTCAGAAACAGATCAAGTGAGAAACAAAAATTAAAAGGAACAAGTGTGCACAGCACTCAACATGAGGAGTTCCCATTTATATTTCAAGCTACCAGCAGAACTATTACATGTATTAAATGTAAATGTGTTCATATAAATGTATTATATCACCTTAAAATGCAGTAGTATTTAATGCTGCAGTAAGCTTCTTATAAACATATTACTGAAATAATAAAACTGGAACTTAAATTCAATCTATGTTTACTTATAAATATAGATATATAGTACATTATTATTTATAACAACTTTAATATAGATAGCTATTCTAACACCCAGGCCACGGAAATATCTCATCAACAGCCACAGTATTTTCTTCAAGCAGCTAAAATGGGCCCCCTGCCTGCATCAGGGTTATGAAAACATCAGACAAAACTCTGACATCTTTATTTACAGCCATACTGAAAACTGCAGGGGAAGGGAAAAAGCCATGTTCATACTTGTTTTCTGCAGTTAGAGAGATAGTGGGGGACATCCGTTTTCCACCATCTTTTTTCACAAAAAACAAACAGGCAAACAAACAAACCGGCAATTCCCAAAATAATTAACTTATTTGTTAAAATTCTCCAGAAGATCAACCAATAAAATCTTGACAGGCAGCAAGGTTTGGTAGCCAATGTAACTGTTGTTGACAAAGGCTCGGAAGAAGAAAGGGAAAAAAATTAAGGTGAAAGAGAAGATATTCACAAAGAGTAACTAGTGGCTCAGTGAGGCGAGTTATCCCTTGGGATGCCTCTGGAGGTGATGAAGGATAGGCTTTGCAGAAGGCTGACCTCAGGTGCTGTAATTTGCTTTCCTGGCAGACCTTGTTTCATGCAGCCTGAGAGAATATGCCAGTGCCTCCTTTAGTTTGGGGAAAGTAATCTTTGTGAAATTCAGCCCAATCAGATACAGCCAGAAATAGGTGCCGCAAAGAAGAAAGCTTGGGTATTACCAAATGCTTTGTTATAGTATTTCCATGTGCATGTAGAAAGCTTTCACACAACAGATGGTCATAGACAGACACTTCTTGGCTACCTCTGCTCCAAATTATCTCACATGTTAAAACTACTTCAGCTTAGGACAACTTCAACCTTGACCATCTGAAGAAGTTCAGAACAAAAAAAATGAAATTATTTCAAGGTGATCTGATCTATTCCTCTCAAAACATGAAAACTAATTCAGCAAAAATAGAATTAGTAGGACTAGCACCAAGACAACAGCAGGAAAACAGCACCAGGAATGTGGTGGGAAGGATAGAATATATCCTTTTTAATGGCTGGAGCGGGACAGATCAGTTTATGTCAATCATAACTCAGCCTGAGAATAATGTGGGTGTAATGTATGAAGACATTAATGGAAAAAAAATGCTGAGTGAGAAAATCTAGAGACAGAAGGAATAACTAGAACAAGGATTTAGGCATTGTGTTCAAATCAATTCAGGTCAGAATTTGTGCATTCACTTTTTTTTTTTTAAGTGATGATAATCTAGCATAGAACAGTATGGCAAATTCTTCACTTTCTTGTATCCCAGGAGTAAGATTACACACCTTTCTGGACAACCTTCTTAAGTCAAACAGAAATTATTAAACACAGGACAAAGAAAAGTGGACGGATTTTTCTGGACTGTTTTATATAAAAGGTCTGACCAAGTGGACTAACAGTTCCTCCTGACTTTAATATCTGTGTAACAGCCATAGCAGTTATCACAAAATGCTACAGTATTGCATGATAGCAATACAACATAAACAATTTGTATCTGTGCATGGCAAAACACTGTAATAATGTCAAAAAATGAAAAGGAATAAAAATGGCAAGTGATAGCTAATGAGAGTTATTAAATATTTAATTGAAGGTATTAACATATGGAAAAACATTATCCTCATCAAATGACCAGGAAGATCCTCAGAGGGTAAACTATAACACTCAAAACAAAATTAACATTCATTTTTCGTAATACTTCTGAAAAATTCACAACACTATTCACACAGTCTGTCCTCTCTGTACTTGTGAGCAAGGCAGTTATATTAAACAGGAAATATCAACAGAGCAGCTGCTATTTACTTGACAGATGAGACTCATGGGAATAACTGCAATAAAGATAAACTTTTGCTGTGAATGCTTTGATAAAAATAATGGAGTTCTAATGAGTAAAACTGATGTTTCAATGCAGATAACTGAATTCATGTTGCATGCTTTGTCCCTGAACATCTATCGTCCACTGACAGCATTAATATGCACTCTATTTCACACAGATATATGAAGAACAATACAGCTTCCCATTAAATGCAGAAATTATACTACCAAGAAACAAGGAGTTTAATATATTTCTACACGTGTATATTTTTCTTTTATTATACAGTTATGGCAGTAGGATTGAGTCATCTGTAGGGCCAGCATCCTCTAAGAGCTACTACTGAAGAAGGACAACCAACATGCATTAATTCCTCTAACCAAGGGAAAAGGAAATGGAGCAATGAAGAGATAGTCACTGGAGAAAGCCTGACACCCATTTCTGGAGAAAATGTGAGTTTCTGGGTTAAGAGAAGTCCTAAAAGGCTAATGTCTTATTTCTAAGGTAGGATCTACTGACACAGGCACTAGCTTCAGAGCTTCAGAGCAGAGCCTCATGAGGACAACAAGTTTTGAGGATGTTAGTGTGGGTTAGGGTAACAAAGGGTGATGCAAATCCCAAACAACTTTTCTCATTTTGTCACAAGAAGTTGCTCACGAAGTAACTAGAGGATGGGCTTTGCTGTCCACCAGCTGCCACTGTTTCTCCATGTCTCACAGATCATCTTGTGACCTCACCTGCAGTGCATCACTGTCCACTTTGATAATATGGCAAAGACTGAAATTTCCACCTACACTGAGAAGCAGTTTTCCTAAAATTACTATGCAGCTTGGGACTCAAGATGTCTATGACTGAGACATGCTATTGCCACCATTACCTAGGCTCTAGCTCCTGCTCAGGTTCATGTAGAAAGGTGAGTGTAAACACCAGATTAATTGAGGCACTTCTCTCCCCAGCAAATACCTTCTCAACTTTGCAAACACATTCTAATCTCCCTCATTTTTTCTTCAACTTTTATTTATCAAAATCTATTAAAATTTGTGACTAGTTTCCAGTGAAACAGGATGCCAGTATTGTTAATTATAGAGCCAATTATGCTCAAAATGCAATTATAAGGAGACTGCATATTTTTATTTCATTCCTAATTTGCTCACTTGATGGGGACTCAAGTTCCTTTGTATCTTCCTCTTTTTCCTCTTCCTTGGATTCATCCAATTCTTTGCTGTATTCTACTGGAGATTGATTCACTTGTTCTTCACTGTGAGCATTCTGCTCATCCACAACTGCTTATTAAAAGAAAAAACAGAAAGTTTCAAGATTTTTTAAGAAAAAACACATACACAGAAAACCAGCTTTTCTTTTTTGGTAGCTTCAAGTCAAAACATATTAACAAAAGAGTTCTATTGCTAATTCAGTGAAAGAGTCTATCAGTTCTCTGCAGTTGATAAAGACTTGCTATCAGAATTTTTGTGGGGGGATAATAGTTAAAAAAAATGCACACTTTCACATGTGCACACACATGCATACATAAGTACTCACACCTGCAGACAGTCATCAACATTCGAACAAGCTGCATTTCTTTTCCTTGCAGCTTGTAGAAAGCACATAATTTTATCTACGTAAGAATGTAGAAATCAAATTTTATAATGAAAACTTATTCTAGTTAGAAAAAAAAACCAAACAAACATCATGATCCTATCATATTCTACAAATACGGATCAAAACGTTGCTGACGTGCACCTTTTTCTGCTTGTTCAATGATCTGCCTCACAGCCTTCTTCAAGCTGTTTGCTCGAAGCATTAACTGTTCCCTTGATTTGAAGAGTTTCTGGGTGGAAGACTTTGAGACACACTCCACTAACTGCTCTTTACTTTCAGAAAAGGATTCTTCACTTGAAAACTCCTCTGCTTCTTCTTCCACAATGGGGGGAGCAATGCCTGGGAGAATGGGAGCAGCCTGGGCTTCTGTGTGAAGAGCCTGGAGCAATAGGTCTAGCTTCTCATTTAATTCTGAGCACTAAAACAAAGTGGAAAAAAATACACACACCCCCCCCAAAAAAAAAAAAAAAAAACAGTGAACATGTGAACATTTTCAAGAGTTAAGATACCAGGTCATATTTGAAACTGTAGGTGTCTTTAGAGTCTATGTAATTCCTTATGTACAACCCAAACTGATGTTCAAGATTTTGGAATATCAGATTGTGAGTAGGTCTTCATGTTTGTTTTTTTTTCAGACATACTCTGTGACATTCAATCAGATTAGAGCAACTATAACACAAAAACCCTACACTCAGATTAAAATAACACACCATGCTAAACTCAGCCTGCCACATAAGTAGAGCACAGATTAGATCTGACTCCTCTCCTAGTGGCTTGCAGCACAAAAAGCCACCAGAGGTTTGCCCATACTGTGCATTATGGGTGCTCAGTACCCCATTTTGGAGAGATGATCCATGGAGACATGACCAGCTGTTAGACTGAGACCCACTGGGTTGTTTTTGAAAGAGAGTTGTACATTTAAGCAAGTTAGTTGCCACAGAGCAAAGAACCAGACACTGTCAAACAACTCTAGCCAACAGTAAGTATCTGCTCTCTCTAGGTGCACTGGAAATGATTTTCTGTGCTTAAATGAATGAAAACCAACACTGTCTGGCCTTAGAACAGTAAAAAAGAAAAACTCATTTTCTAAAATATGTGTTTCATACTAAATCCTTCTGTTGTCTTTTCCCCCAATGTTTTTGCAACATGATCTCTACATTTTGCAGCTTAAACCACTATTTTTAGCACTGTGGTCTCTCTCTCCTTCATTCTGACAGCATACTCACTCTTCATTATCCCATTGTTTTCCTGTAGCTAACTTAATCCCTATAACTCCTAATGCAAAAAAAATCCTTTCATCTCTATGTATGCTACCATGAACTTTATCTTTTACGAAGGAAGAAAGTCTAAACAGTTTATAGAGATTCAGAGATTAAAGACAGTTTGGAAATAACTGTTCTATGCAGTAAGAAGAGAAGAATTTCAAAGTCACTGGCTGAAATGAAAGCCAGGCTGGGCATCCTGGAGCAATGTGAAAATTAAACACGCATGAGCTATAAACTTTAAAAAGTCAACAACTTTAAACCTCAACATAGTCATAGGCTTACTTTAATGGCCATGGCATCAGCTTCCTCTGCATTTTCCATTGGTTTTTCGTAAGTCTTCCCTATTTTGGCAACAAAGTCCTTTACAGTTTCACATAATATTCTTTAGATAAAAAAAGGAGAGGGGAGAAATCAAATGAAATAAAATAGATATGTTTTGAATGTTAAATTCTTATGACAATGTATTTATATGCACACTGCTATAAACCATTCTTATTGGAAACTGAACTTTGTGATCATACTTGCAAATCAGATGACACTCTTTTTATAGCTTGCAAAATTGAAGTGATAAGCTTTAAAACAAAAACTCTTCCTCTCTTTTGCTTATGCTTTTGCACACATTGTATCTCAGTCTCTTGTCTCAAATAAACACGACTGATTTTATCCATTCCCTTGCTTGTACACCTTCCATACCAGAGTACTTAGCAAACTTGCATTCACTGTGATAACTTCAAACACAGTCATGCCAACTCCCATTCAAAGATGGAGCTTAGAAACTGTGGAGAAAATCTACTGACTTGAATGGAGTACTTAGATGAAAGCATATGGCCACACACAGCTCGTGCTCTTGAACCATAGCTGACCCTGAAGCATATTTAGTGGCTGCAATGAATTTCCACTGTGTGAATCAGGAAGACTTGGTTCTTATTACCTACACTGAAGACAGACTGCAAACTCACTAACGAGGTGCGGATAATTGCAAATACTGTTCATTTGGTTGACATTTATTTGACAGAAATTAAACAGATTTAACAAGATACAGACCCTGTTTAGAAACTGGAGTTGTAATAACATCCTGCATCCTTATTTTCTATTTGTGCTATGTATACCTTAAAAATGAAATTTTATTGACTTGGTCTTTTGCACATTGCAAAAGATAAGATTTTTTCATTGAGAAGGTATACACAGAATAGTTCTGGTTTCAGATGATGTCCGAGATTTGCCAATTCTCTCTCATTTTAAATTGTTTCAGTTTGGGGAAAAAAACCCCATTACTGTCTGAGACCACTATTGATTGAACTGATATAGACAGAGCTACAATAAAGCTACCTAAGCTGAAGTTCTGCTTCACACTGGTGAAGCTGTTTGTCCTCTTAAACCTATGGGTATGCATTAAAAAATAGCCAGAAGAAATGCAATGTGGAGTAGATCACATATTTGCATTAGTAATGCTAAGTTTCATCTTGAAGCCACACACTGATTTGGAGTGATTTTAAATCACTTTATAATAATATTGTGTGATTATTTTTTTTTAATTTAGTATTAAGTAATCCATTACAACTGCACCATACAAAAATTTTGCAGAAAAACCCCACATCCACTCTAAAAGATATAAATCAAGATATATTAAGCCAAGCCAGTTGGGCTAGCCATAAGAAAATTAGGCTTAGACAGAAGGCTATTATGGTGATGATGTTACACAGGGAGTTTATCCCACACATTGTACATGACACTGATTGACTCACTTGGCAGATGATATGACAACTGAGTGCTGATCAGAATTGAGAATTTTTGCAAGATGAGCAGCAACTGAGTCCTCATAAGCAGATATCTGAAAACAGAGAGAAGAGACTTCACTTTCCACACATTTCAGCAGTTTAACACCAAGTACTGAGTTTAAACACCTCAAAAAATAGCAGGATTTTCATTTCAGATCTAATACAAGGACAAGTGGCTGGCAGTGCAGATTCCACCTGCATACCGTATTTTATGTGCCAGATCTTTAATATTCAAAGTAACACTGCATCTGAGAACTTAATCCACAGCTCTTTTTCTCCTGTAGAGAAAACAGTAAGTTATTTCTAGGCTAAAACAGTCCATGAGGCAGAAAAAAATGTACCTTCTTCTCAGATTTATAACAACCTAAAGTATTACAATCTTACATCTTTTATTTCTAAAAGAAGCAAAATTTTCCTCAAACAAATTGATCAACTAAGAAAAAAATCAAATGTTTGCAGTTATAACCTGGAATTTTCTTTTTACTGTCAATCAATCCTCGCGGGGAAAACCATTTAGAGATAGTATTTACAAGAACATTAGGAATCACAAATTCTGAAATACTCAGAAAAAGATTTGGAATGGATCAGAAATGCATCCTGACACACCATATCCTATCTCAAAAAAGCTATGGATCCAGACCTCAATTTTTAAAGAAAATTCTAATCAAATTCCAAATCTAAAGCTAAAAATAAAAAATAAATGCAGTTCTGAAATATTCTGATGGCTTCTCTTAAAATAGCTTAGCATATTTTTGTCCTTGATTTTGAACAGGTTGATATACCACTTTGATTCGCTTGTCAGAGTTCTACAACAAAGGTTGGATTTTAGGAGAAAAAAACAGTTTTCATTTAAAGGGAAAAAACAAGAGATAACCACTGATCTGTAAGAATGAACTAATGTTTTTCAAATATCAGTATAAGATTTCTGCAAATCAAGTGAAATTAGTCTCCTGAAACTACTGGAGGAAAGGGGGGGGGGAAGAATCAGATATGTACTTCCATTTGCTTTTCAAACTGTGATTTAATACAATACCTGCTGTAAGGCTAATTATTATTTTTCTGAAATATAATAACTCAGTAAACAATGCAAAAAACCTATTGAAATAGAGATTGAACAAAGTACTCAAAAGCAAATGGTACTCAAGTAATGACAGGTAATACAGGCTTCAGAATTTGTTTTCCAAAAAAGAAGTTTTATAAGAGCAGTTCCTCCTTTTTTCAGAAAGGGCTAAAAAAAATTTCAAAGCCAGAAATAACTAGAACAAAATGATGATGAAGACGCGCTTGAAAATTTTAACTGTCTTGAAAAATTAGAGAAGATCAAAGCCTTGATCTGTGTTGCTGACACCAGAAGCAGAGTTATGTGCAAAGCAACCCTGCTAAAATCCCAGCCTTTTTGCATCTCTATATCCAGCAATCCATCAAAGGTTATAACCTCCTTGCCAATTAAAAGAGCCTGAATTATTAAATTATTCAAGAGCCTGCTGATTAATTATTGCTTCTCAAGTACTTTTGAGCTAAAATTGATATGCATTAGTTTTCTTAGGAATATATCATTTTCTCATTTTTAGTCAGACTTTTCATGCCAATTAATTTGATTAAAACATCTCCCTCTCTCTCAAAATTGAAATCTCATCAGATAGTACAAGCTCTTCTTTGATGATGCTTACGATTTCAAGCTCTCTGAAGAACAAAGAGAAAATTGGATCATATCACCTGATCAAACTCAAGCTGCAAAAAACTTCTCTCTTTCTTTAGGAATACAACCCTTGCCTCCAGAATGCTGAGGTTTTTTTCAATGCTTATTCCAAACTCAAGATAGCAGACATTTTGATTTTATATATAATGTATTTTAAATATTTATATATACATATATTATATATATCATACAGTAACATACTACCAAATTATACTATAATATACAAAATCATATATAATATATATTCATATATAATAATTATATAAAATATATAGTATTATTATATTACATAATTATACAATACTACATTCTCGCATAACAAATTATATAATATATAATTTCTAATACATATTAAAATATACATATATATTCAGGAAGAAATTTTTCTGACTGTTTTGCTGAAGACTCCTTACCTTCATTCCTTCTTGGCAAATAATACAGAACTGGAAATGCTAATTACTTGAGATACACAGCATGAACAGACATAAATTCAGTTCAGTTAGCAGATCACAAAAATGCTTCAATTACAAGTATTGTCAGCCCAGAAGCTCCAAGTTAAGTACATGAAACAACAGAACAAAAGTAAAAGTCCACCTGGCACTCCTCTGACTCTTCTGCAGTCACTGGAAGAATAGAAGGCTTTGCTGGTAATTTCAGTTCATATGACATTATACTCCACCTGAAAGAAACATAACAGCTTAAAGTTTCCAGCTCATTATTCTCTCCGACATATTAACAAAAAGAAAATTCACTGTCACATCACAGCATAACTTGTTAAAAAAAAAAAAGGCAGCTTAATTTTTAATTGTATACTATATGGGTGAAATAATTGAGATTAACAGTAATAATTTGTTCAGATTATTTGTTAGTGATTTGATTAATAGTCTCATTTGTGAAAAAATCATGGGACATTCAATAAAGGCAATAAAGATTTTCTAGAAAAAAACATTTACATTATAAAACAATTTGTGGAAACTAACTGCAGAAGTCAAAGGAAAATAGACGTCTTCCTAGAGAAAAAGTTCTAAGGTGACATTATTTTTTCATCTCAACTAGGGGAGGCAGGTAAGAAAACAAAGAAAATGGTGAAGAATCTTCATTGACATATATATATATTTTTCCCCTGGTAAAGGACAGCACTCAACAGCATAGATAGTACGAAACCACAAATAGCAACATCTTCAAAGCGTGCTGAAAAGAATAAGTAATCACTGCAGATGTCCTTGGGAGTAAGTCTACTGAAATTAGACTGAAAAATGAAACTGAGCTTTTTTTCAGTACAGAAAAAAGGAAACATCATTTAATCTACAAATCTTTCAGAACCTGACGATCAGTAACAAGCATTTCTCTACATACTTTGATTTAAAATGATCAAGTAGCCTGCAGAAAACCTTAAAATAAAAAAAGGACTTGTTTCTCTATTTCATAAAAATAAAGTAAACTTCCCTTTGATGACATTCAAGTGTTTGTAACTAGAGCAAGAAAAGAAACGCTCATGAGAGGGGACTGAGTGTACCATTAGCAAATTTGCAGATTACACCAAGGGGGGGGGGGGAGCATTGATCTGCTGGAAGGCAGAAGAACTCTTCAGAGGGACTTGGACAAGCTGGAGAGATGGTCCGATTCCAACAGGATGAGGTTCAACAAGGCCAAGTGCCAAGTCCTGCACTTTGGCCACAACAACCCCCTGCAGCGCACAGGCTGAGCTCTGGAGAGCATCCAGGAAGAAAGGGACCTGGGAGTTTGGATTGACAGGGAGCTGAACATGAGCCAGCAGTGTGCCCAGGTGGCCAAGAAGGCCAATGGCATCCTGGCCTGGATCAGGAACAATGTGGCCAGCAGGACCAGGGAAGTGCCTCTTCCCCTGGACTCAGCGCTGGTGAGGGCACACCTGGAGTACTGTGTCCAGTTCTGGGGCCCTCAGTTCAAGAAGGATATTGAGGTGCTGGAGCAGGTCCAGAGAAGAGCAACAAGGCTGGTGAAGGGACTCAAGCACAAGTCCTATGAGGAGAGGCTGAGGGAGCTGGGGTTGTTAGCCTGGAAAAGAGGAGGCTCAGGGGAGACCTCATCGCTCTCTACAACTCCCTGAAAGGAGGTCGTAGCCAGGTGGGGGTTTGTCTCTTCTCCCTGGCAACCAGCATCAGGACAAGAGGGCATGGTCTTAAGCTCTGCCAGGGGAGGTTTAGGTTGGATATTAGGAAGAAATTCTTTACATAGAGGGTAATCAGACATTGGAATGGGCTGTCCAGGGAGGTGGTGGATTCACCGTCCCTGGAGGTTTTTAAGATGAGACTGGATGTGGCACTTAGTGCCATGGTCTAGTAACGACAGAGGTGTTGGATCAAGGGTTGGACTTGATGATCTCAGAGGTCTTTTCCAACCTGGTTGATTCTATGATTCTATGAAAGGAACAGAGTAAGAAATACTCCTCTCACAAGCAGTGCTAGATCTTCATTGGAACAACATGAGCATCAGCATCTCTGACTTTTTTCAAATGGGGATTGCTGCTCTCCTATGGATGCTGCTATGGATGGATATCATGCAAAACAAGGACTGGAAAGGTCTCATTTTGACTAAGAAAATTAGCTCAGCATCTTGTCCCCAGCTGATGCCTCAGAAAATTATATGAAGAGTAAAAGCACACAAGGTGATTTTTCCCCCACATCAAAGGACAGAGAGTTCAGGTGTTTCCTAAATAAACATGCCACCTCTAATGTTGTTTAATAGCATGCATGGAATCCATAAAACTGCTCAAAACACAATTTCTTAATGCTTACAACTTCTTTTAACAGGCAGTTATGCAGCTTCATCAGTTATGCAATAAACTGTCACCTTCTGAATGTCTTTGGACAACATGCTTCCTAGTTCCATCAACCACTTGTTCGTCTGACTCTTCAGTTTAAAAAGCATGCTAATGAGCTGTCCCCATTGCTATCTCTGCCTCCCTCATGATTAAGATCTGCACTTAAAAACCAAACCGACCGAACACCAAGTCTCTAAGACAGATTTTAGGCCATCAGAAACCCAAACAAATACAATTTGAATCTCATGGTATATCACATTTAGGTTTACCTGTCTAACATTTTTGTGCTGGCTCGTTCTAGTTTTTCCAAAATCTGAGGAAGCTGCGTATCATCATCACAGGATCCTCCCCAACCAAGTACACGAGCAAGGTCATTTCCAGTACCAAGGGGTAACACTCCTAACTGACACTGAAACACAAACAGGAAAAAATCTACTACTGAGAACAAAGAAGAAAAAGTGATTCCAAATGCTTGTTATTTCAATCAACTAATATTAATTATATAGGATATCTAAACCATGTAAGTCAAACTGTGCAATTCCAATACAACTTGTCCTGTTAATACCAGTAAAAACTTTCATTTAACAGTAACTATGGAGTTTGGCCCATCTACAGAGATAAGACAAAGAACCAAATCAAGGAAAAGGTAAGCACACAAAATTAAATCTAGTCAGTATAAGCAAGGAAACTAAGTATGCACACTTGCCTGCTTGTGCAAGCTGAGCTTATCAATTTCTGATAAGACCCAACCCACACTTCCATCGCCACCACACACAAGAATCCTGAAGTTGTCAAACTTCTGAAATAACCGCAAACTGTAGAGAAAATGCAGCCTGTTAGAGCCAGTTACGTCCAATAGCAAAAGGGCAGTTACATTCATTAGCAACTGCTACGAGAAAATATGGTGCGTGGCGCCTTTATGGTCCTTCTTTTATTGTTCTGGGGTATGTGGATACAATCATCTACTTAATTAACCTATCTGCAGCCCACCCATTGTTGTATATTCCACTTATATTGACATTTCTGATAAATAACATGCCAAGTTTTTCTTTAAAAAATTCTCTTGATATTGTTTTCAGGATTTTATGTCTTATTTTATTAATATCTAAAAAAAATAATCTAAGTGATAAAATTGCAACTGCTCCATGCTTCTCACTTCAGCCAGAAGCATAAGGCACCACTGGGAACTTTTCATGAGAAGGGGTTAAGACACAGTGACAGGATGTGCTCCACAATACGGGTGGGCTTTTGTTGACACATGGATAACTAAATGTAAGGATCACCGGAGGCAATTATTAAACATAAGGTGATCACAACAATATAGGACCAATAATACAAGTATTTCATATTAGATCCTTAAAGCCATATTCTGCTTTTGCTTCCTATGGCTCTTCCTCCCGTTCTCTGACTTTTAACATCTCCAGGATATAACACTTGGATAGAAAAGGAGGACAAGAGAGAGAGAACAAGCAGAAAGGTAAGACGCAGAGGAAACAGGAATGAGACATGAAGAAACAGCGAAGGGTAAAAACAACAGGGATTTAAAATGAAAAAAAAAAATTAAAAAAAATAATTGGACGGTATAAACTCTTAAAATATTAACAATAAAGATGTTTATTTTTAATGCATGTTATTTTCCAGAATATGTATAATCTCTGAACCATTTCTATAAAGCTACATATTAAGATCATAAGCATTTGAAGCATTCATATTTTTTCTGAAGAAAATACTGTCACTTGCATATGATACACAGATACCTACTAAGAACAAAAGAGGTAGATATTTAAGGGGGAAAAACATTAGTACCAGAACAATTTCTCCTACCCTGAGAAAAGGGAGAAAGCCCCTAGAAATACACTGTCTCATACAACGCAATTCTGCCTTGTAGATCAAATAGAAAAAAAGAAGACATCAACACAACCTGACAGAATAACTGCTAAAGACCTATCTTTTAAAAGCAACCAACCTGACCTACAATTACTGTGCTAAACCAAAATAAGCCTCCTAACCCATGGTACACCTACATGAAGGAAGAGGACTTGCAAACATATTTCTCAGACTGTCCTCTCTCAAAGATTGCCTCACCAATTAAGATGAATTTTATATGTCATTGTAATTACATGTACAAAATATTAGCTAAAAATCACTCAGATTCAGCTCAGATTGTCAGGGCAATAATGAAAAGGATATTACAACTTGAAGAGTTAATATAACATGTCCATAACACAGTACTAATTACAAAAATCCACAGCTGTATTCCATTATTTTTGTATTATTTGCCCACTGTTTGAACCGAACTTTTGTGCATTTGTTTCTTCTATGTTTTTATCATGAAGCATAATTCTGCATCTTTAAGAGTACAAAAATTAGTGCTTCTAGTTGCTGTAACTTATATAAATAGGTCATTTAACCACAACACTACATCTGAGTGGAATTAAGTTGGGCAACAGAAAATGGGCATGAATTTAATCTCTGTGAATGTGCAAAGATGCCTGGGATGTGGCCACCACTATGCAAACTTCATCCCTCTCTTTCCAGCAATCAACCCTTAGATTCTGTAGAAATGCCTGATTGTTTTAATTGTGTTCTTGCTCCAAATTCTATGAGATGGTCATTTTCTTGATCATTTGCACATGTTGCCTAAACCACATTTTGGATGTACTCTTCAGAAGACAAAAGTTTTCATGTACTTTTCCATCACCCACTCAAGACTCCCTTGCTGACATTTGTGTTCAGAATTCAAAAATATACAGACCACATTTAGACAACAATTTTATTCCATAGCTATTCACAACAAAGTCACAGGAATATCTGAATTACACACATGAAATGGAAGAAAAGCACCCAGGCAACTGTGTATAAGAGCCCTGATTCAGGAAGACACCTAAACATTTGTAATAGTTTTGAGCCTAATCAGTTAACAGAAGTCAAAGCTAGTCAATGCTAACCAAGAGGTTTGGGTTTTGAATTTTTGAGCTTTTCTAAAAAGAAAATATTATTCTATAATCCCTTCACCCACCGGAATTTATCCTGAAATTCTGTTATGTCTTGGATTTTAATTAGGAAGACAGAGTAGATATTGGTGATAGAATTATATCAACAAGGGGATATAACACTATATAACAAGGGGAACACAACACTATACTTTGCACTAAATTCCCTTGTGGAAAGGATTGCTCAAGATTTCCAAGGTCATTACCCTAAGTGAGGTCCTCCATTCATTAAATCGAACACCTGAGCTGGATTTAACGACTGTTTGAATCGACGAAGAAACTTTACTCCCTGATTGTCTCCACTCTTTGAGTTAACAAAAACTAAAAGAGGACTGGCACAGGATGGCGGGCATGTGGCTTTCCAGAAACCTGTGAACATAGTTAGAAAGAACGAAATAAATAAGATGTTCTAATATGAACAACACGAAAAGAAATCATGAGAAAAAGGAAGGAGGGGATGAAGGACAAAAGGAGTACATTTTATCATGCATAATGTAAATGCTAAATCGAGTATTAGCCCTACAAGGAAAACATAATTGTGCAAAATCTACCAGTTCATGTTTTTTCTTTCTGGTATTTTCAATGCCTAGATTTAGTAAAATCCTGAAGACAATAGCATTATTGTTTTTCAACAGTGGAAGTTTATTAACCTTTTAGAATACTTCTGAAATCTCATCTTCACAGATTATCACATAATTAAATATATATTTCAGTTACAAGTTACAAGCCTGGATTTCAATCTTATTTTGCTTTAACTTAACTGGGATGAACTGGATCATCTACATCTGTGTGACCCTTCTAGGAGTACTCACAGATTTTAAAACTTACTTGTACTCAATTCCTGCCAGGTGAGACTTTGCATAAGAACTTTCCTTTCAGAGTGAAGTTATACTATTAAATATAATAGAATCACTGATCAACAGACCTTCAGCTGTGACTAAAAGTCAATGCAAGTCTTAACTAATTACAGCAGGCTTTCTACAAGGTCCTTAGTAAGAAGTACTAAGGGGCACTGTTGTCACTAACATGACCAGTCCATGGAAGTAGTGGTTTCTCAGCAACACTTCAGATACCACTAGTATAGGTTTTGACATTTGCCTTCAGCAATATTAAAATGACTGTTGTTTTTACTAATAAAAAATACTAAAGCTACGAATAAAAAATTGGCATTAAAGGATGCTAATTTCATTCCACATTATCAGAATGTCTAATTTAAAATAAGGTTTGAGTAATTTATTTAAATACCAAGAAAAATAATTTCACATAAGGAACAATCTTCCTAGTATGAATAATAAATAGCAGAATGATGTCTAAGACACCACATAGCAAGTAAATAGAGTGAATATATCCAGAATAAAGAATCACTTTTACTAACTCCATATAACAAAAGTCATTGAACTGTGTTAAAGTTGTTGGTCTATATTTACTAACAATACAAACCATAAAATTAAAGCAGTTGAGATTTCATGATACTCCTTATTTAAATCCACCCTCTGCCTTGAAGTGCTGTCTCCCACTGCTCATGCATCTCTATCCTGAGCCACCAAAAAACATCTCTGAATTTTGAACATTTGCAGGGTTTTTATCTGTGTGTTGCAGGATTCTTATGTTGCTTATATTTAAAAAAAAATTAGAGAAGCTATGGAAATATTTCCTCTCTTAAGCCTGATAAAGCAGTTGTTGGATCTGAGCTGTTCAGCTAGCTTATCTCTACATAATGCAAAGTTATCTGAAATTTGAGAACTCACAGAATGAATGGTGCATGCCAGGCAGGCATCAGCTCACTTCATCTGAGGACTATCATCATTCACTTGAAAAGTTTCTAAGGGTCGTAAATAAAATGGGAGAAAATTTCTACTGGGAAAACTTCCAAAAATATTTTTAAAAACATGGCAGCTAAATAATTCTCTAAAACTCTACACAGAAAATTATACTTCTCTTTGAAAATTTGAAGACTACATTCACCTGCTCAGCAGAAGGATTTTAGTCTTGTTTATTTATACGGATCTAAATAGACACTGCAAGTCCAGAGCTACCGCTGAGCACACTACAGTACTACGTACCATCAGAGTCTATACTGTTTAGTGCTGTTGGAGGTATGATCGATACCTTACATTGGCCAAGTGGACATTTACGAGGATAGAGATCTTTACAGGCAGTGTGAACCTACAAAATAAACAAGAAGTTATTTTCCTCCAGTAGAATTTTGAGGTGAAAATATAACTGATACAGTATTTATGTAACAAAAATGGACTAATATATAACATTTAGGTGTAGAGGGAAGAGGAGTGAGACAATAAAAAACTCACAAATGTTCAACTGCAAAGGCTTGTTACTCATTCAACAAAACATTATTTTGGAGAACTTCATCTTCAGTTACACCTATAGCAGATACGAATTGTCCTTTCAAGGAAGTCACTTGCTCCCATCCATGAGAAAGGGAGAACCAAGTTCCCAGCATCCAACATCTGTGTTGGTGGCAGCAGCCACCCTCTGCACATGCAAAACAATAGCTCGGAACCTGCCTGGCCCACCAGGCTGTTCTGGAAGATGTATCTGCATCAAATCTAGCACACCTACCAAGCCAGACAACCTGTCAAAGGTGGGTCCTATGAACTCCATGTTGTAGAGGTCTCTTCCACAGATATTGGAAGGAGAGGCACATGCAGAGGTTGCTGCACTTCACCTAAATATCAAATCACCTCTGGAGATGCCAATCATTTCCTACTGCCTACAAGCAGAGCCTGAAGCTTCAACAATAAATAAACTGCTGACTTGCATAAGAAACCCATCTTTTTAGACAAGTTCATAAAATAAAGACAAAACTATATATTGGGGAAACAGCAGTAGTATGTTATAGAATTTCAATCAGCAACCTACAGATTGTACTGAAGAAGAGAAAGTCAAGATTTTGCACTAATAAAAATATTACTACACTAATATTAATAAATATTAATATAACATATAAAATACAAGAAAGTAACATATGATTATTGGGCTTAAGGAACAGGCATCTGAACATTCAGTTTTCAGCTAGCAGAAGGCAGAGAAAACACACTGGATGACAACACCTATTAAAGAAAAGCTGCATCTGTGGGCAAATAAAAAATTAACTGAAGCAAGTAGGACAGTCATCAGAAATTCTGAATGCTAGAGAGACCTGAGTTTGCAGAAGCTGCCTGCTCCTACTTAATCCAAAAGCATAGTTACGAAATGGTAAAATAAGAATAATGGTGAGCAATAAAGCTGGCAAAATCCTAGATGCTTGGACGTGGTTCACTGCACCTACCATAGCTTTACACCAAAGGCACTTCCAATCTTGCAGGCGTAAAACACTGCCACAAGTCTTGTCGCAGACTGCACATTTGGCACTGACGGGCAGATTACCCTCTAACCACTGGTGAGGCATAGCTATCTGTGGAGAAGTAGTCAACAAAGTTAAATACCCAGAAATAGAAATTAAAGGCTTTTGTCTCTCAAATATAGGTGGATTTAAACTATTTCTCACAGCTGTACCCTTTCATCAAAGAAGCAGCTGGTCAGCCAGGATAAGTGACACTGATGCTCACAAGGCAACAGCAATGAATGTGGACTACTGTGGTGTTTCACATGCTAGGCAGAAAACATGACACCTGAAGAGGGGAGACACATCTCAGTCATAGTACTATGGTAGCAACTAATCATGAAACAACAGAACAGTTAAGTCCAGAGGCTCAGGAATACAAACAAGTTCCCATTCAGTTAAGGTTGACTACATGACACAAACCAAATAAAAATAACTAAAATTCAGAAAAATATGCAGGACAGCAGAATACCTCTATGGCTTTACTTACTCGCTAACCATGGCTAGTAAGTCACAGCTTTATAAAGCAGTCTCTAAATGCAGTGTAAAGCTTTACTCAGTGCATTCTTTGTCCTATTAATACAACAGGCAACTCAGGACACTCAGGTGTGCAACACAGTACTAACCTTCTAGGAAAAGGTTTCACACCAGTGGCTCATACTTGGTTGTGTTTGTAAAAATAGCTCATCTATCACAATAAACTTCTTAAAAGCTTTTGTTGTTTTCTCCTGCTAATTTTAGAATTCCTGCTTTCATCAGCAAAAAACCACCCTAAAGTCTAGTGAATTCCAAACAGGCCTCCTGGGGAAGAGCTATACGTAGGAAGACACAAAATAGATTGCCAAAACAGCATGGTAATAGTGCAAAATACCACCTCTGCTTAAGAGCAGTAGGAACTTCTGTGAACAATTCTCCAGCTTCAGAGTTTCTCTGTATGTGGCCTTTAAAAGCTTGTAATACAGCTGTAGTCTAGTGCCCACAGTTGCTAGACTTGTCTTGTGAGATAGGAATATAACTTTTGTTCTAAATACCATGTTAATCTTTGAAAAGTGTTCAGGAAAATAGCCACCTGTAATTAACTTCAATGGGTCACATGGCAATATTTCTACGCTTAGCCTTTTTTTGCTCCCCTAAAGAAGAAACAGCTTTGGAAAATACTGTAAATATGGATAGTACTTACGCCATCTTCATCTTCAATGATGTCTTTTCCAATTGAGGCTAATGTGGTCCATTTGCAGTTATTTGTTGCTCGGACAGCACATCTTTTATGTGCTTTAAACTTACACACTAGAAGACACACAGAAACACATATATCATGTTATTTGCTGTATTTCAGTGATACATACCTTTTAAAAAATTAAACACAGATATTCCATAAAACAGCCAAGTACATGTCACCTAGTGTTGCACATATGATACTACCCAACTAAATGAAAATTCAGTTCATAAGCACTCCAACTTTAACTCTCTAAACTGGGTTTAACTGCTTAACTGTAGCCCATGCTAATTGTGTCCTCAAATCCACATCAGTCTCCATTTTTTCAGGTGCAAGGTGCAAATATATCTTTAACTACGGTTTTGCCTTTTCTATTCCTCCAGTGACATAACTCAGAGATCTGGTTTAAATTTGCAAGAGGTGATGAGAGAATGTTTTACACAAGTATTTTGAGTCAGGGGCTCTGTTTCTTTGCTCAAAGGATGCCTCTGGGGCATCATACTAGGCCTGTTTTATCAGAAGATGAGAAAGTGAGGGGTTAGGTGGTGGTATTTTTATTCAGGATTACTGGAGGTTACAAGACTTTTCAAGAGCTTATAATAAATGAGGAAGAGCCTGACTTCTTACTGGTTTATTTACTAAAAGTCTACTAATTGGAATATCCATCACAAGTGTGTAGTACAGGCAGACATTTTGACAACCTAATAACTGAATTTTGTTCAACACAATTAATATGATTAGTTAATGATAGCATATTAGACCAAATAGACTGATGCACCCAACTGTGGGTATTTCTTTTACTGGAAGTGCATGACATCATTCTATTTAGAGTGCATTATATAAATTATTTTGGCAAAGACCATTAAAGGTTTATGAGAACTAGCCAGCAGATCAGAAGTAGTTGTCTCTTTTCAAACAAATATTTGACAGGAAATTGTCAAAAGCTTTGGCCCATCATTTATCCACCATTAAAAAACATTAAGCCATGGTACAAAAGGTCTTGTGAATAATAAATTTCCCATTTTAATTCCACCGATCCATTGCCAGATCAATTTAAAAAGTGAATTGAGACTATGTAAGCAACATCTGAGTTTGAGAGCAATCCTCACTGTTCTGGGAGATGTGTGAAAGTAAGTGCTTAGCTCTCACATTCTTACTTTCTAGAAAGAAAGAGAATGAAAAAAAAAAAGCTCTGCTGCTTTTACAGTAACTCCCCCAGTCATTTCAAAAAGCATAATTCATAGAATCATATAATTATTTGGGTTGGAAGGGATATTTTAAGATTATTTAGTTCCAGCCCCCCTGCTAAGGGCTGGGACAACTTTCACTAGACCAGGCTGCTCAAAAGTCCCATCTAACCTGGCCTCAAACATTTCCAGGGATAAGGCATCCACAGCTTCTCAGTGCAACCTGTTCCAGTGCTTCACCACCTTCACAGTAAAGAATTTTTTCCTAATATCTAATCTAAATCTACTCTCAGTTTTAAGTCATTCCCCCTTGTCCTGTCACTACATGCCCTTGTAAAACAAGTCTCTCTCCATCTTTCTTGAAGGCTCCCTTCAGGTACTGAAAGGCCACAACTACATCACCCCAAAGCCTTTTCTTCTCCAGGCTTAACAATCCCAATTCTCTCAGCCTTTCCTCATAGGAGAGCTGCTCCAGCCCTCTGATCATCTTGATGGCCCTCCTCTGGACTCACTCCAACAGGTCCATGGCCCCCAACATAAGAAGGACATGGACCTGTAGCAGCAAGACCAACATAGACCCAAAGTGTTCAAATATCAACTAACAGGGTAGGCTCACATTTTCTAAACAGCTGTGTGTTTGCCAACCTAAGCTGGTTCCAAGCATCTAAAGAAGTCAGCTCTCATAAAAGCACAGAAATAAAGGCTGCATTTTCAAGTGACGGACCTTCAGCAGTTTCACCATTTGAATGTTTTGGAGAAATTTTGCCACTAAATTCAGTTTCCTACTCATAAATGATATGCATTTGCTTTGCTGTACAGATCAAAATGCAACAAATCTAAGATGAGTAGGAATAGGAAATTACAAATTTTCAAAGGGATAACAAAGTAATGGAATTTTCAAATCCTACTGAGCTGTAATTCAACTAGATCTTAGTAACCCTCTATTGAACCTCTGCTCTCTCAACAAGGCAAGGACAAATTCAATCCCAGGGTCTGAAGAGATGCAGCAAGCTACACCATAGTGGCAAGTGACAGCTAATGTTTGCTTTTTAAGTACAGTAAATAACCCACCTACCAAATCTCAGATCAGACTCTGTGGGTCATCTACATGCAACCTCAATATCATCAAACAACATTTTATGTTACTTTGAGCATTAAACATTACCAAAAACAATGACCTTAAGACACAGATGTAACTTTTAAGCAAGGGAAAGAAAATTTTAAATAAAATCTCAATCTTAGTTACCACTATCCTCTAATTTCTTTTGTCTCAGATTACACTACATCACATCACGAATCAGTCTGATATCTGAAATCTTCTGGAAAACATGCAGACATATGGCTAGACATCAACTGCCACTACTTTGCCAATGAAAGTTAAAATATGAGAAAAGGAAAGATTTAGCCAAAGTAAATCTAAAATATTCATGGAATGTTATTTTAAACTTTAATTTTCTATGTAAATGTTTCTAATTGAGATATGAAGCAGGTATCTCAGAAAGTCAACCAAGATAACCGCTTACTGGCAAACAGTTGCCACAGTGGGACCAACACCTGTTGTCAAACACAGTGAATAAATCAAGAGTTATTACTATCTTAATGAAGAAAAGTCAACATTACTGAATGTTATCATAGGATCTCTTGTGCTGAAAACCTACACCTTTGTTATAGAACCCTTCTGTCTCAAAGGCCTTTCATTGTAACCACCCATCAACTAATTCAACTACATTGGGAGGGCACTCAATTTTTTTCCCCAAACTTACTCCTCTACCACCTATTTTATGAAGAGTTTTCTCTTCTGTGTTCTTTAAACAAGAATGGGCTCAGACTATTCTTGCCTGACTTCAAAGACCAATCTGAAGATCCTTGATCTGGTATCTATAGTTCAAGTTGTTCAAGATGGCAGAATTTGTCTTCAGGTATTCTAAGAAACCTGGTGTCTTGTTTCCAAGAATACGATCACATGATAGATGAACGAGCCACAGTGAAAACAGACTGACTCAAGTGAAAAGAGCAACTTGACTTCACCCCAATTTGAAGCTTATGTCTATACTATGTTACAAAGCATAAAAAGCAGTTTCTTGGTAATTTTTACTATTTTCCACCAAATAAATAATATTCTAAGTTGATTTAATATCACAATTAGAGTGCTAAAAGAATATTAATATTACAAATTCAAGTACTATAAAAAGGTAAGTTACTCATTAATATTGCGATACAGCTTCTGAATGCAGGTGTGAAAACTTCGGTTATATGATCATACATATTTGGAGAATAGGACCCCCAGTCACTGCATGCAATGGATGGTAGATAAGTATGGAGCTGTGCCATACTCTGAGTCATAATAATTTTCAACAGGTATTTGCATTATGTACAAAAAGCTAATGAAATACTGCTTTTTAGACACCCATATTAATTTCTTCCTGGCCTTTTAAAAGTATTCTTCTTATTTTTATCATTATTATTTTTTTTATGCTCAGTACTACTATTATGTTCAGTACTACTACTGCAATTAAGACTTTTTTCAATACTGTATATCTTCAAAGTATCAGTGACTTCAGAACAACTACATCTGATTTTTGCAGTTATAGAAAACAGCATTTCTGTGATACAGGCTGCAGATTATAAACACACAACTACTGATTTGATAAAAAAATCTTCTTTAAATTATTTCCCCGGGGTTGCAAAGGGGTGTGGTGTGATTATAAAGTCACAGAACAGTTTTCTATGACTCCTTCATTCCTTAACAATGAACATCCCTTCTCTTCCTGGCTGCTTCATTCACTCTTCACTCCAGTCTGTGCAGAAAATGTGACAAAAATATCAGAGACAATGATTGTGCAAGTACTGCCTGTACAATTCCCTGGACAATATGTAAGAAGAACAGGGTTTTGTGGGCAAAAACCGACAATCATAATGAGAAAAGACCAAGTCCACAAAGTGCATTTGCAGAGGTAATTTAATCCCAGTATTTTCTTATTGATTGACTTCATGATCCTAAAGTGTGCTTTCAACATTGTTTGTTTGTGCAATTCATGACAGGAGAAAGCCTCTCATTTAAACTGCAATCTCTCACTTATTAGCCATGTTTGATATTCAACAATCAAGATTCAGATAATGAAAATGCTACATGAGGAAATAAATTTTTGATTATAATCATAAAGGCAGTGTTCCACTGGCAATGACTTGGATAGAAATGCAGTATTAATACAGAGTAATTGAGGACAGAGAGCTTTGAAAGAGTTTCTGTAGATAATGATCTATCATTCTTTAGGCTCCTTTACCTAAACATTCCATGTATCCCCATGTTTACCTCACAACTCCTTAGGTTTAGACTCCTGACCATTTAGCAAGCTGAACTCTGAGTAAGAGAAACACTTGAGGAGCATAAAACCAAAAGCCTTCTTTGATTCAGCTAGTTTGGAGTAATTTATAAAGCAAGGCAAAATAAATCATAATTTCTCTGTCCTAGTAAAGACTGTGGATGAACGTTGCAGGGATCAGTCCTTTAGAGCTAGCTAGAGCAACACAACACACAGATAACATTTGAAAAGTAGATTATCTTTTGAGAACACACAAAAGAAGAAACTCGTGGGAGGAATAGCATTGCATCTCAAAGGAGCATAGGATTAAATTTTTTAAAGGTCGGTTGTTTTTTGAGCAGTAACAAGAATGAAGCCTGGTCTGATATAATTTACATCTTCAGGTTGACACACATATCAACTCTTTGACTTCTAAAAAGATGCAACTTCACACTAGTCTTTTACCTAGCAAAGGTATCAACATACCCTGTTTTTCTACACTGGCTTCCACAAAATTTAGAGGAGTATCTTCAGCGTGGCCTGCAATTAATATGATCAGCCTTTGCCAAAGGCTGCTGGGGGAGAAGGTGCCCTGAAAAAAAAAGTAATCCATCTTATCTCCAAAAGAAATGAGGCTTGTTTTGTGGTCAGACTGAAAAAACAGTTGTGCAGCACTGCTGGAAGCCATGAAGTGTAAAAGAATAAAATATTACAGTACTGATTTTCTAAAGTATCAGAAGCTGCAAAATATCAATGGGATTTATTTTTACCTATAGTTAACAGTCAAGAATCAGACCACAAAGAGTACAAAGACTCTAAGCTACTTTCAAGACAACTTTGTGTGCCAGTAACCCAAACCACTGAGAGAAGAAAGAGCTCAAATATCTCTTGAGAAGGGACTTCTCATGCTTCTCAATATGAGGCATAATAGAGTAGCCTGGGATCAATGACCACACAAATAACTGAATTTAGTTTAGATATAAATGGATTCCCAGCGTAAAGCAGTGCTGGAGGTTTCAGACGCCAGGCATGAATATTTAAACAGTTTTTTTAAATTATGTAACAGGAAAAAGTAGCACAGAACATGTCTGAGGAATCTTAAGACTCCATATTTCCTACATTGTCTCCTAAAACCGTACATACTGCTAACACGGGTAAGTAAAAAAAAAATAGATGGTGGAATGCATTAGAAGTGCACATGGCAGAAGCAAGTAAATATGATCTCTATCACATAAGAACTTCAGAGAAAGAATATCAAAACAAAATACAGTTATCAGATGAAGAAAGTATACAGAATTATGGACCGAGTACAGAGTATTCCAGTAAGAGTCAACCATCAAATGATTTAGATTAGACACATTACTAAGTTCTTCTTTTATTAATTAAAAAAAAAAACTTGGAAAAAGATAAAGAAAATAGAAATAAACTAGTAGCTAAGAAGTAAAAGGAGGTACACATTAATAGACAAAAGAATATCATAGTATCTACATATAAAACATTCCAGGTCATACACAATTATGAAATTGCGGAACAGTGAAAGCAAATCCAAACCACCTTCACAAGCTATTTGTAAAAATTGCTGAAAGATTAACTGGTATCAGAAATACGGATAAACGTAGCATAAGTTAGTAATAAATTATGCAGAAAGGTGACAAACTCCAAATCTGGAAATTATGGAAATTTCCCTGATGTAAAGTTAATGCCACCACCTTGAATACTAAAATCATACTTAGAAGCAAAATTAGACACTGAAAAAACATAAAATGGTGAACTACAAACATTAACATTGATAATCTTACAAGAATAATTCTCGCTAAACAACCTTTTACAATAGCTATAATATAACTTATTAATGGATAAATGCTTTATGAAAGTCTTTGCTTTCCTTTGCCTGAGCAAATATAACTGTATTTGTACACAGAGGCAACACAATTGTATTTTAGTTAAGCACATGATACTTCCATCTGCCAGTATCAGACATTGAGAATACCATAATTTCCTTAAAACTGTCCAAAGGACTTATACACAGTGGAAAACATACACCAGAGAAGCTGGAAAAACTATGCTACTCCTAATTTCTATGAAACGGGTTTGCCCCATTCCTTGGTAACCGTACCATTAGCTACATTAAAAGCATGGACAATTCAGGACAGTGGGTTAATACTTCCTTTTAAGATTTCCTTAATACACATTATTATGCTCAAACCTCAAGTATTATAAGAGCATCAATAACTGAAATGCATTTGCTGTTGGGTTACATGCATCCAGAAGTCAAGTTATGAATATTTATATATATATATATAACTGTAACTCTTTTCTGGGCAGTCAGCTATATTAGTAATGAAATATCTCTACATTTCCTATATATCATAAGGTCACAAGGATGCTTTATTTTCTCCTGGATTGTAACACAAGTAGACTTGTTATCACTTTTCCACAGAACTTGCAGGAGAAAATAAATAAGCTGTTTCAGGCTTATTATAATTACTCATTCATGAAATATCATTTCTCTAGATAAGCTTAATGCTGAAGTCTTAGCCACATCTCCTTTTTCTTTGTGCTGGATTTCACCTGTTGAACCACCAAAATGCAGTTATCTACATCTCTACAGTTATCTACATCTCTACCCCCTCACTGCATGAGAGAATTTTTAAAGCAATAAATCTGCCCTCATCTACCCCACATGTACTGCAGAATCAGGCAACAGCAACAAAGCAAACAAGAATTGGAGAGGATGAGTTTGTAACACTGAACAAAGTGTTAAGAATTTTTATAGATTTTGAGCAGAAACTACCATTATGACTTTTTTCCTGAGAAATGCTGATTCTGCAAACGAGTAAGACTATTTTATTCCACATTTTTTATGTGCAAACCATCCACCCAGTACACTTCAAACTGCTTGCTGCAACAGAAGGAAACTGTGTTATTGAAAAAGGCCCCTGGAGCACGAAGGTGAGCCAGATCATTAGCAGTCCCTCTGTCCAGAGGAAGGTCACCTCTAGTGAATAGATTTCTCCCTTTAGGCTTTTTTCTTACTCACTATTTTCAGAACCATTTCTCATATTGAACTTGCAGCCATCTGTCTACACATGTGGCATTATAAACGGGGGGAAGAAAGCGTTTATTTTACCTTCACATGACAGGCCGTGAGAAGTGACTCCAGAGAGGCTCTCTCTACACACGTTACAGAAGGTAGGTCGGGCATGGGAGCAGGCATACCAGTTATGCATCCCTGAGAAATGTTCCACATTAAACTGTGCGGTCTAGTAAAGGAGAAGTTAAGACAAATTTGCAAGTACAGAACACAGCTACAGCGACTGAAATTACGTACTGTTCCATATTACAGGGGACAACAATGCGATGTTTATCAAAAGTATTTTCCAGAGGATATTTAGCCTGCTCTCCCTCCAAAATTCTAAACTAAAGTGAGATAATAAGCTGTCATTTTGCTAGTGAAGTTCTTAATATGAAGCTTCACTCTGACATTAGACACACTTTTCACACTAAGGAGGGTGAATACTCCAGTTCTGTATCCTGTAGCTTGGTCTGTTGAGCTAGAAGAGATTGCACGAAGAGGGATGTCAGCTTACCTCATAGTGTTCTCTGGACTGAACAGACTTCAGAGAGCTTATCCAGTCCTCCATTTCTTTTCTGTTCTCAGCACACAATATTAGCCTCCTAAATGGAGTGATTATCTGAAAAAGATAACACATACTGATTAATACAGATAGTAAAAATCATGATAGACAATATTTAATGTACTCTTTCCTGTGAGATGATGCGGAAGGGTGACACGCCCTATATCACAAGATATTAAATGCTTCAAAATATTTTCTTTAATGCACTACCAACAACAAAAGGCTTTGCTTTTCCTTTTTCAGTTCCCAAGATTCAAATCAGCCTTTGGTATGGGTCTCTAGACTCTACATTGATCATTCCCCCTTAGCTCTTTGTCTATGCACTGAAATTTAAATACTTAATACTTGAATGGCAGGCACTGAAACTGCTAAAACAGCCATTCTGGAAATTACTAATTGACTAAGACTGCAATCCTATTTCATAACAGCATTATAGCAACTGCAAGGTCCATTCCAACTGCCAGAGACAAAATTATATCAAAATCAAAATCCTGGAAGTCTTAAACAACAACAAAAGCTGTCATCATATTTCTCTATCTTGGATATTGATATTATATTTACACAAATTTATACATACAAAAATCTAAAACAGAACTTTCTATATCAAACTCAGTATAAGAACACATACAAATCTTTATAAAAATACACAGAGAACAAAAGCAAATAGCTGAAATCATATCCTACTAGGATGGTTGAATGAATTCCTGGAACAAGTTGATGCTGAGGATTTTTCAGTGGTCTGGAATAGGGTTCTAGAAGTCTGAAAATACTGTATCAAGGAAGTTCTAAAGTATAAGCTGCTCTCCTCTCTCCCTAAACAGTAGAAAAATAATCAAAATAACAGGAAGGCAGCAGAAACTATCAGCTAACTCCCACTGAAATTATTTTGAGCACTGCACTAAAATAGACAAAGCAGTTACTTACAAAGCAAAGAATTTAAAACAAAGTAAGTACAAGAAATTTAAGGAAAATTATTTGTTATGTTGCAGGAAGTCTGAAAAATAAAATTAAATCCTGTATCAGTATTTTGCATAAATCTGTTGCACAGTATGTACCACCAACACCTGCAAATTACTTAAGTAAAACAAAGAAAGGACCACCAAAAAATGATAGCTCTGAGTATTCTTTTAAACACTACAGGCTAGACATAGGAACATTTGCACAATATTAGTAAACACTTATCTACAGCTGCATTTACTTACCCAACCTCTGTAGTGAATACTCTCTAGCCTTGATTTGTCCTATCCACTTCTTCATTAAACTGAACTGCACTTTAACATATCTGAGAGGCGATGTAACTGAAGTGCAGCAAGCTGCAAGTCACATGGAGGGAAGGCAAAAACCCTGTGGGCTTGCATTTGTTTTTCCTTTTTTTCTTCCTCCTTTTTTTTTTCTTTTTGATGTACTCACTTCACATGGAACAGAATAGTTTTCTGGTTTCTGTTTCCTTCAATCTTGCTTAAGCTTTTTAACAAGGTTTATTAGTAGCTTTCCATGGCTCTTCCTAAAGAACAGTTTATGCAAAGAGCAATTCTTCTCTCATTAGTTTGGAGCCAAACAGACGCTTTATTACTTCAAAATGTTTTTCTAGGCCAGGTCATCAAATGAAGCCCAGAAAAGTCATTAAATCATAATATAACCCTGGCTCCAACAGCAATCAGCATTCTGCTGGAATATCCAGGTTTCAGTGGATTCAGAAATCTTATTCGTGGAAATACACACCACAGATTATTTGCTATTATATAGCATGACATTATAATATGCATTAAGCAATGCTAAGTCCATTCAAGACTCTGCACTTTGCATCCATCCTTCCACCATAGTCATTATTGATTCTAACCTGTAACCTGATGTTGTGAAATGCCACTAAGCAATAACAGCTGCATTTATTGCTGAAAACTCCTGACTATTTTGATCTTTCAAAGTAATATTTATTTATATTACTCATGTCTTCAATACTACTGGTCACACAAAAGCACTGTGCATCCCTCTACCCTCCCCTCCCAAAATTAAGGCCTTAGTTCAGTTGTTCACACCTAGTCACCTAGGGCCAATAGAGACATCCTTCGGTATTCAAAGTTTTGGAAGGGGACAGGTAAACATGACAGAGAACCAGAACATCTCAAAAGGCACTGCACACCCATGTATTGGCAACCAAATCACATCACCAAATACTGCTAACTAATGCATGTAAACATACCAGAAATTCCTACATCCCAGTTTCTTATTAAATTCAGAGCACAATAAATTTAATAAAGTTCATAGCATTTCAAGTCATTTTATACCGTCAATCAGGTGAATGTAGGAGCAATTATTATTTGTTCTACAAAAATACAGTAGGAGGCTGGAAGACATACTTATTTGTAAATATGGCATCTGTAACATGACTAAACTACATATTCTCTTTGCTTTACATATTTGTAACAACAAACTTCAAGAAGGTACCTAATAACATGAAAAAAGACAAAATGCATTATGTGCAAGAAGTATCAACAATGCTTGGAATTTTTCTTAAAAAATAAAATTGGAACTAAGAAGTCCATTTAAGTTCTCATCTATTTCAGTTTCCAAAATCATGGAGAGGATGTACTCGCATTATTTTTAAGGTATTTCACGTAACGTAACAACTCAGGGAACCAAGGAAATTATTAGCTAACAACAAGCAGTTTTTCCCTAAATGCAAAGCATTATTTAGACTAGAAAAGTATTCTCAAAGGATGCTGAGGAGACCAGAAATATATATGTCTAAAAAGGTATTTGACAAATTCAATACAAATAGATGCATCATATACTATAAAAGACAATATCTGAAACCTTCAACTTATCAGGTCCTCAAAATCCAACAATGAGGCAATGTTGGGAAGTTACTCAAGAGGAAGAAGCACTGTATATGCTGTGCTGTTTCTACTCCTTTCTTGACTACCTGCTAGTAGTTATTACTATATATAATTTATTATATATAAATAATTATAGTACTTTGATTTAATATAGTTTTATGAGCTTTATACCAGCTTGGTATTGCTGTTCCTGCTTGTCCTGAACTGAGAATGACTTCCCAAACATTCTTATTTGCATTTATACAGAAGGCATGTTTTCTTTTGAATGCTTACACAATGCTATGATCAACTAATTTAAGTGGCATGTTTGAAGTGCATTCATTGAAGACAGTCGAACCTGCATACAGATATAATCAAAATTAAATGGATGCAATTATCCTTAAAACTATTTTCCTGCCATGTAAATTTGGATTTTACTAGTAATCTTATCTCATTGCATGTATTCATATTTAAAGTCCTGTGTATTCTCTTCTACAAACCCAAGTGAGTATCTTTTCTTCAATTACATATTACCTTTTTTAGTGCTCTCTGCTCCAAATATTATTATTTATATATCACTCTAAATATGCTAAACTCTAAACAGACAAGAAGAAATTGTATAATACAATGCAAAGGAAATGTTACAGGAACCACTGGAAGACCACTAATGTAACAAAAGAATAAGAAAACTCCTCAGTCTTGAGGGAACTCAGGTGCTAATGGTTCACATGCTGACAAAGCAGGAGACAAATCAAGAAGGATGAAGACAGTTAAAAGGCCTTAAAAAAATAAATAAATAAATCAGATTTAATTTAGATGATTGAGTTACTTTGAAAATTTTCACCATCGTCAAGTAGCCAAGAAGTCATTGCTGATTTTGGAAAAGAGAGTTACCAAAGGCAAATATTGCAGTATATTGGAAAGTAATAAAACAGAGGTAGTGGGAATAAAACACACTTTTAATGCAGTAGATATTGGGAAAGAGTGAGCATATACAGTCTTGAAAGTTGAAGGCAAACAACACGCATCCTAAAACATCCCAAGGAATAAAGAAGGTCTGAATAGGAAGAAAAATGGCCTGCTACTGGAATAACATTCCTGCTCTTTTCAGCAAATTAAGGGACTTTTTTTGAGTGGGGAATGAAGGAGACAACAAGAGGTCACTGTTCAGTCTGTCACCACATAGGTCTTGCCATAAATTGGGATTTTCACACATGCTACAATAATTTGGCTTCTCAAAATATACACATACTCATATAAATATATATGTATATATACATCTTGAAATTACTTTGATGAAGTTAACACAGTCAAGTGTAAATTGAACAAGTTTAATATCTTGAAAGGAAATTAAATTGCCATCACATTCAGTGTAATTTTGAAAGCACTTGCTATTTACAATGGGGATAACTTTACCAATAACATTCTATATGTCTTCAGCTGAATCGGTTTAGACTTACGATCTGTAAAGAGTTCGATTAAAGTCTATTGCCTAATTTTTAATACATTTTGTACTATCAGCAATATGTAAGAAAATACAGTTTTCAAAGATTGGTGGCTCCATTTCTGGTTTCTTTTACCAATTAAAAAATGCAGACAGTGTATTTGCTAATCAAGAAAACAATGGTCTACATCTAAGCAGCAACAAAGCAGCTATTGTAAAGCAATCTGCTTCCTGCAACATGATATTTGAATTAAGGCACCTTCAGCTGCTCTGAACTATTATCAGGCATTACACTAATAGCACTTTGTATGGCTGATCTTGAATTAAATTAGTAATGTAGGAACATCACTTAGAAGCTGAAAGGGGTGAGGAAATGGTTCCTGTTCTTTGGACAGATACTTTTAAAATATCTTTCTGGAAATAACGAAGAAAGGGTAATACAGAGAGAGTATCCCAACTCTCTTCTTAGGGACTGCATTCAATGCCTGGGGCAGGAACATAGATTAAATGCTTTGTAACTTCTCTGTGCTTATAGACATTGCTGAGTCAGTACTGGCAAATACTAGGATAACACGTCATGCCTCCTTTGCTTTCTGTCTGCCCCTCCATTCCCCTGTCCTTGTGCAGGTGGGTCCATACGAATGTGTTGAGTAAATGCACCTCTACCACAGTGGTGGGGGTAGACTGCTGGGATCATCGATGCTCCCATACCTACCAGAAGTTGTCTGAAAAATCACAGTGCTAACAGTTGGACAGCTTTCTACAGTGCTTATAATTTCTTGGATTCCAGATACTACATAAATTATAACAGTACTGTCACCGTCAAAGGTGTAGTTAGTTGGTGCTTTATGGTGAATCGTCACAATTATTTTTCAAGATGAGTCAAGCCAGGCAAAAGTATAAATTACACAGAGAAAGGAGGATTTAAAAGCGAGGCAAATAATAAATGGCTATTATATTTGCCTGAGTACAATGCAGAATTTATAATCAGAACAATTAGCTCTGTCTACTTCACTAAAATGTTGCTTCCCTCTTTTTTCTGGCCTTCTCCTATTTCACCATTGCCAAGCTTACAATTATTGAAGTAATGTGTGGTTTTGGTCCCCACAGTAAAAACTCTTACGAGGGGAAACAAAAAGGTTAGTCCCACACAGCATCTCCTGCACCAGTACACCAGAACAAGTGGGCTTAGATAGAAGGCAGGACAAAAATGGTTATTCCACTGAAAAAAGGTAAAAGATCTACTGTGACTTTATTCTGCAGTAGAATCCAGCCTGGGTAATTCAGGTGGCCTTATCTTATACATCAAACAAAAATGAAGGAGCATCTTCCAGAATACAATTGGGCATATGGACAAGAAAGTAACTGGGAGTAGTAAGCATGGATTCATTCACCAAGGGGAAGTCATGCTTGACCAACCTGATAATCTGTGGTTATCATCCACCTTGCCTTCAGTAATGTTTTTAGCACTATTCCTTAAGATTCTCACAGAGAGGCTGATGAAGTATAGGCTGGATGAGCAGACTGTGAGATGGGTTGAAAATTGCTTAAATGGCTGGGCCCAAAGGGTGGTGATCAGGGCACAAAGCCTAGTTGGAAGCCAGTGAATAGCAGTGTACCCCAAAGGTCAACACTGGCTCCAGTACTGTTTAATATCTTCATCAATCATATGGGTGGTGTGGCAGAGTGTACCCTCCGCAAGTTCATTGATGACAGAAAACTGGGGAGGAGTGGCTGATACATTAAAGGGTCACACTGCCATCCACAGGGATTTCAACAAGCTGGAGAAACCAGCTGACAGGAAACTCAGTAAGTTCAACAAGGAGAAGTCTAAAGTCCTGCCCCTGGGAAGGAACAACCCCAGGCATCAGTGTATCCTGAGGGACACCCAGCTGGAAAGCAACTTGGCAGAAAAGGACCTGGGGTCCTGTGCATAACAAATTGAACATAAGCCAGCTATGTCCCCTTGCAGCAAAGTAGGCCACTGGTATTCCAGGCTGCAGTTCCAGGGAGGTGAACCTGCCCCTCTACTCAGCCCTGGTGAGGCCTCACCTGGAGTGCTGTGCCCAGTTATGGGCTCCTCAGTACAACAGATACGTGGACATACTGTAGACAGTCCAGGGAAGGGCCACAAGGATGATGAAGGAACTAGAGTATATGACATGTGAGGAGAGCCTGAGAGAGCTAGAACTGTTTAGCCTAAAGAGGAAAAGGCACAGGGGGATCTTACATATGTAAATCCCTGAAGGGAAGGTGCAGAGGACAGAGCCAGGCTCTTTCCAGTGGTGCACAGTGAAAAGTTAAGAGGCAATGGGCACAACCTGAAAGACAGAAGGCTGTCTGTGAACATTAGGAAACACTGTTTTACAATGAGGGTGACTGAGCACTGGCACAGGTTGCTCAAGGCAATTGTGAAGTCTCCTTGCTTGGTGATACTGAAAAGCTGTCTAGACATGGTCATGGGCAGCCTCGTCTAGGTGGCCCTGCTTCAGCAGAGAGGGTAGACCAGATGACCTTCAGAAGTCCCTTCCAACCCCCAAATTACTCCATGATTCTGTGAAAAGAGAATCCGTGTAAATCAAGTAATCCTGTTACAACATGTCCAGCCTTGAACTGCAAAAGATCCAGCAAAGGTCAATTTGTCAGAAATCCAGTTCCCCAGATCTGACCTCATGTATTCAATGCTAACCAACTTCTAACAGAAAAACGTTATTCCTGTAGAAGCATAACTTTATAAAGAGACAGTTACAAGAAGCAGGGTAGGAAAGTTCCATGAATTTGGATTGAAGAATTAGAAATTCATTTTATATCAGCATTTAAATATAGCTAAACCAATAAGCCATTCTTGTAAATGTAAACTGAAAACTGCTATATATAGTTTAAGGCCTGCATGTTTCTTTAAAGTCCTTACATAAAGATTTGTTAAGCCCATTACTCAGCACGGCTGTGCCCTTAGCTTTGGCTTCACCAGCTCATTACACATCTATCAGATGGGATGGCTTCTGTCCTTCAGGAAAGCACTTAGTTATATATTTAGTGGCATTAGGTGCAAATGTATACAAAATAAAACAGCAAGTGACTATTTTTTTGTCTGTATTAACAAATGCCTGTTTAAACACGATCCAGCTGCCCGAAGCCGGGGATCCTTACTCACTAGGAACAGGAAATTTAGTCAAAGTTTACACCAGTGACTTTATTTATAAAATTATTTGGTATAGAGGAACTACAGTGAGGGATACTTTCTAAGGTTTCCCCAGGTATTTTAATCACTTTTAAAGCAAAAACAGAAAGAAACATCAGAGAATAGGTTAAGTATAAAACTGCAGGAAGAATGAAATCTGGCAATCCTCAGTGTTTATTCTCCACACATCTCAACCTCTTCATGAGTGAAAAACAGAAATTTTCTGCAAGCTATTTTTGAAAAAAATTCTGGTAAGCATGAAATCTGTGAAAAACAAGCTCCAGGCAAATGTAACTAGAATAAAAATGTACAATATAGTCCAGGATGGTCATATTTTTAAGCATCCTCTTGTCTTCCTCTTCTGAAAAGTGTTCAGCTTTCTTGTAATAGATCAGTCCCAAGCGATTCATCTATGGATTTTATCCTCACAGCTGAAATGCTTTATTGCTTTTTCATAATGAAACTTAAAGGTTCAACATCTACAGACACTCTTGGGAAAGGGAGTCAGTGCATCAAGTCAGAGATGAGCTTAAAATTTGAAAGTCACACCCAAAGCTACCCAAAGAGCACTCAGCTTCATTATATTGTTTTGTCACTGTCAGAGGGTGGAGAGAAAATGAGCAAGTGCTAAATGGAGGAAAAAACCCTAAGTGCATCACAAGCACACACTAATTGCTTTTGTCTAATTTTTCCTTTCCTCAGCATATTAATTTGCTATTTCAGTTTTTGTTTTGTTTCTAAGCCACCTGAATATTGGAAAAAAACAAAACAAAACAAAACAAAAAAAACAAAAACAAAAACAAAAACAAAACAAACAAAAAAAAAAACACAGAAAAACCAACCCTGAGCGGAAAATTGAACAAAATGGAATACAAAGCACTTCCCTTCTCTTTCTGTGGTTTGAGTATTGGTAGAGCTGGGAGAATCAAAAAGCCTTCATCACTTAAAGGCTAATCACGATCTGTATAAAGCAGCAGATAGTTCACAACTAGGGAAAACCCAAGAGTTAGCTACCCATGCAAAGCTGAGTCATGCTGATGAAGCCAGCACAGAAACTTGAGCCATTTTTCAGCCATATTCTACCTCCTGGAGATAACAAGAGACCCCGGGCTCTGTCAGCCTGCGCTAGACTGCAAACAGGGCACGGAGAATGTCTGGATATGCCATTCTCCCATCTGGAAACAGTGCCATGCACTGACCCTTCTGAAAATCTAAGGGCAAAATTTAAAGCACAGTGCCTCTCAGAGTGGGATTCAGCTCACAGAGGAAGGTACTTAAAGACAAGACATCTGCAAATGTGTATGAACTCCCACTATCATCAATATATACTCTTAACAACATCAACACCCACTGGAATGCAAAGGAAATTTCAAAGCATACCCAAACCCAGGAGATTATTGCACATTCAAAGGATAAAAACCAGAAACATGTTTCCAAACACAAACCCATTCCTTTTGTGTCCCTGTGGTTTATTAAAGGGAAAAGTCAAGCAAGAATATCTCCCTTCAAGGGAACATCAACAGAGACTATATATAGACACTTACTCAAAATAGATTTTTACAAAGAAAAAAAATTGCAGATAGCTGTGCTCCAGAGTATTGCTACAGAGCAAACAAGGAAGGTTATTCTATCCAGGTGACAGACAAGGCAGTGAAAAAAGTCTGCTTAGCAATAACTGAAACCAGGGGAATCCACTTCAAGTCTGAAACAAACCAAAGGGTAGTTGCTAAGCCCATGATCCCAGGAGTGTCCCAATACAGGAGTAGGAAGATGATTTCACCAAACTAAAGAATTAAGTGAAAGAAAAGCAGCAGAACGACCAGAAAAAGTCCGAGTAACCCTTAGGTGAGTGGCTCTTAGAAAAAAAACAGGTTTGAGGTTATCAGTAAAGAAACCATCTCCTGATGTCCACTGAGACAGAACTGCAGTAAATTGGATTTTGTAAACATGTAAGACAGCAGCAGAGAAATACTTCCATTGGCATCCATAAGCTTTCTGTACTTAAAATACAAGACCCTGAACTTTAGGCCAATCAAGAGTGAGTAATAAAACTGATGTTATTTAAATAAGGAAAATTGATGTTATTTAAATAAGGAAAAAAAGCCTGAGTTTTAGAATAATTATTCCCAGCTTTAGGAATATCTGTCTTTGTCTCTGATATTTGAAAAGGCAGAAGACTGGAGTGCCCAAACCCAAAGATGAAAGGTTTTAAATCCCTTTGGGAAAAAGCTCTTCTCATTTCCTCCTAATGTGGGTTGGGGGAAGTTAAGCAGTTCTCACATTCCCTGAAGTTCTTGTAGTCCCCAAAGAAAAGTCTCAAACAACTCTGAAAAAATCTGAGTGGCAAGAAAGCAAGCAAAATATGTTCAAGTCCAGAGAATTTAACACTATCTGGGAGACATACTGTAAAAGTTTGGCAACACATTCTGTTTTCCAAGCCCAGAGTGAATATTAAAAGTTAATTCTCTAAAATCAATTAGAAGCAGCTAATCTCAATGACAAGTGGAGAGTCAACCGATGTCAGAAGCAGCAGGACTGAAATAAACTTCTAGAATGCAATACGCCTTTCAGGACCATCGAAATACTCAACTTGAAATTCTGACAAACTGCAAGAATTGAGTTTCCAGTACAACTGGGCAACCTCCCATTAAAAACAGCAGCTGTACAGGAGGATTCAAAGATGAAAAGAATTACTTTATCCTTTAAGCTGGTTCCACATAAATGATATGGCAATAAACTTTACATCCCCAGCCAAGACATAGGATATGCTACATTGAGAAATATGGATAGGAAATAAGGTAATCAGGTCTGGAAGAAAACAATATAAACTAGAAGAAAACAATACAAATTTTAACCACACCTGAAGCACAGTTGCCTCAATAGACTATTTGGCCTCACTAACCTATAAAAAAACTTAACTATCTAAAAATAATAGGTCGAAGGAAAATGAGCAAATACAGACGTTTAGTTTTTTCAAAATGGATCCAAATCTACAGAATATCAAGGAAAGCACAGACAAATGCATACAGATTTGTTTGTTTGATTGTGTAAAATCATATTAGGCAGAATCCTTTACTTTCAGGTCAAAGCAAACTGGTAAATCTCACAAAAAAAGTGGAAATTAGAGAAAAAAAAACTTCAAAGTTTTGTAAAAAAAATTACATTCAGGGACTAACTTTAATGAAACGACATTCATTTTTTGTTTGGGTCTTTTTTTAATATAATATGAAAAAATACTTTAGAAAAAATTAACCTGTGAAGGGATTAATTAAAGGGATCAATTTGAACTAAATTAAGTACTTCTGTTGAAAAAAGTTAAAACATCAGCCTGATCCGTAATCCTGTTTAGTTCAGTCACTGAACTGAAAAGACTCAGTATTTTTATTCCCAATCATGCAATGAGATGAATAGTTAAGGGATGTAAAAAAGTAAGAAGGGTAACAGGAATTTTTAATATGAGAAAAGATTAATAGATAATAAGCACCTTGCTATTCTCTGATGAAATTTTGCTGGGTAATTCTTAAACTGGAAGAGGAATCTAAAGTTGCAATATAGCAATAAATATTCATTTACAGGCAGCACAAAATTTTGATTACTTACTTTCCCCCTTGATCTCCAAGGCACTTCAAAGTGAGCCAAGTAAGGTATTACGCACACAGTACAGTGACTTGAAAAAGTTCAGTGTTAGTAAAAACAAAGAAATACACACCACAGAAAAACAACAGAAGCATAGATAAAGTATTTATGGATTACAGACAGCTCCAAATTAGTAGAAAAAGAATCTTAGTATCAATATAGAGGTAACAAAAATGCATAACATGCTGCTGCTGCAGAAAACAGACAAAACATGGGATCCATAAGCAGTGTAAATGAGCATTAATTTATAAAATAATCCCAAATGTCTGTGACTTGCGCTTCAGTGACTGTCAAACATGTCACTTCACACACAAGATGATGCTGCAGAATAACAATTGGGAGAACAGCAAGTATAGGAAAGAGTATAGAAAAATGTTTACAAATATTATTTACCTTGGAAATTAGTCAAATCAGAAGGAGGTAATAAAAAATATAAAATGCAAAAGCCAAATAAATGGTTTACAGGTTTCTGCTGTCATGGTGTCATAACATTAGGTAAGAATACTTTATCAAAGCCCAGCACATTAAGAGTTTTCTTCAAGGAATTATTTTTCCATACAATAAATAATTAGGACTCTATATGGTCTGTAGCATTGCTAAAAACAACAAATCATCAAAAATTATTATATTAGACATTTTTGCAAGCATATCCAGAATCCTAGTAATCAGTGTTATGAGCTGGAATATAAAGTCTCCTTTCCAGCCAATTTCTAATTATTAAGAATCGCAATAGGTTTTCCAGGACAGCAGATCTGCCTACTGCAGCTTCCTCCCTTTCAAGATGACAACTTTCAGAAGATGCATATTCAACAAAAAGCCCTTGATTTAACACTTAATTCAGAGAGCTGAAAGCAATATTCTACATTTTAGGTGCCCTGGATGACAAAGCTCCTATTGTAGCTAAGGAAGAGTTAGGTACTAATCAGTGGAGTCTAAACTGAACTGAGCAATCAGAGAAATATGCTTTAAAGAGCTATTAATCTTATCTTAGATACCTAAATTTAGGAGTCTATGAACCCATCAAGACCCACACTGAAGTCAGAACAAGCTGAATCCCCATCCTGAGTATCATACAGTATGTTAATTCTCATATTCCTGCAGGGCACCTTCCAGAATGACAGTGAAATTATTTCCTCTTTTACTCTCAGATGCAATTAAATAACAGAATTAATCTAGCCAGAATTTTCACTTTTCTGAATACACCTATAGTAAGAAAATGAGTGTCTATGGCTTTATGTAATTCCTAGATGCACTAGAAGTTGACCTAACCCAAATCAAATGTCTAAAGCCAGCTGTGCAAAGCAGTGCCTCAAAACAGTATTTCTACCATAAAATTATTATTTTCCATCACATTTACCACCAATAAATCCATAACTGAATTAAATGTTTCAAACAAGAGTTTGGATGGATTAAATACAGGTGCTGTCACATGATGCCTGTGCATATAACTTGAGACTCTAGGATAGATTTATAATAACCCAGGGCATTTTATAGAATCACGTGGGCTTAACAACTGAAAGGCAGCATGGTTAACACCTACAGATTTTCTTTTCCTTGTTAATATGCATCAGTTCCTCATCATCAAAAACAAGGCAAATGTAGAAACTTAAGCTAAAAGTTACCTTTTTCTCTTCTCATAGACTTGGGAGACTGGTACCTAACAAGGTAGTATGAAGAATATGGCCCTGAGTGTCTTATGTAAAGACTCTAATAACCTCTAGGTGAGGATGCTCAGAACTACAAAACACCTATAACCTCTTAAAAGGCATCCCAGTGCAAGATTGTGCACTAGAAGCTAATTGCTAGAAGTGAGTTGATTGTTCATTGAAAAGTAACATCATCAGCAATAAAGAAAAAAAATTAAACAGATGATCTAAGTTTACCAGCTCCTCATTTTAATTGGCAGATATTTATTTACCTCAACTTTCCCCTTAACCTCAAAGAAAGGAAAAGTAATTCTGGTGAATAAACAGTGATATTTAGTTACATAAAATATTCTACAAACTTGTGCATTACAAATAAACTCAACCTTAAATCTGTGTGTTATGACTAATTTTAGGGCTTGAGTTTTATCCATAAAAGAGTATGGAAAATCTTGACACACACCCCTCTGCCTCCAAACAGACAAACTAGAAAGGGCAAAAGAGGGTAAACCAGTAACTTCTACAAGCTGGAGGTAGGAAGTAGAGGGGAGTGCAGGGACTTAAGTGAAATGACAAAAAGATTTGTTTTTAAAAAAAAAAAAAAAATATTTAAAGGTGTATTTTCCTGGAAAAATGGTCATTTGGTGTATATTCCATCTACGTCAGTTTGTGTTAAAAATATTCTCTCTTGGGACAAAGAAACAAGAGGAGGACATTAACTAGATAAGGCTAAAGTTAAGGGTTTAATTTTTGCTTTTTTAACAAAGAGAATGCTAACAGAGCATCTAGAACATAAATTAAAAAAACCTCATAATTTTAAGAAAGGTAAAGATTATCTTTTTAAGATGGAAGAAAATAAAAAGCAAAAAGAAATGTTTCTTTTTATTTATAAGGAGTATTGCTCGAACACTAACCACCCACTCCACTCCCAATCCCGAATCCAACCCAGTGCAGGCGAGGTCAGAGATGTACTTCACGGAACTATGTTGCTGGGATACTGGGTTAGGCAAACACAAAGGAAGATACCAAAAGATTAAGCAAGATGACGACTATTATGATATTTCTCAGTCGAATCAGATCACAGTCTTCAATACAGGAGAGCCTTAAATCCAAATAATTTTTCAAAATGAATTTGTAGACTCCTTAGAGAAAACACTGTTTGCCCTAAATTACCCAGGACATGAAAATAAATGTCAGCTGTTAAAGCTGTAGCCCCTGAGATTTCTTTTTTCACTACTGTCTTCTCCAGAAGTCTAGATACTAGAATCATGCTTTTGATGAAGAATGAGATACTGAATGGGTCTAAAGGATTATAAACAATACCAAAACACCAAACACTGTACAAGGAAAAAGAGAACAGGGAAAAAAAACCCCAAACATGGCACATTTCTGAAGAACAGAGCTTCTAGACAAGAGAACCTTTACAAAAACAAGCTGGTACCTTACACAGCCATCACCTGATCTGAGACCTTGGGTCAAAGTACTCTTTTTAACTGAATTCTTGATCAGTAAAGAAGCTTAGATTTATACAACATGCCAGACTTTCCAGGTCAACACGAGCACATCTTTGAAGCGCTCTGAGTACTTCAGTAGCTGCCTGGGAGGTACTAGAGTAAGGAAGACCTACAAAGCTTTCATGAGGTTTGTGTTTGACTGCCTTGGAGAAGAAAAACCAAGACTGGTAATATAGACCACATGTGGAATTAAAATTCTCAGGAAAATGGAAAATCAACACTTTAATAGAGAACAATAGGATATGCAGGTTAAGAAAAAGGATGTCATTGCAGTCAGTGGGACAAGTCAAGACCTTTAGAAGGTCAACTTTACCCATGGTGTTCTTCATAACTAATTCTTGTTCAAAAAATTTACTTTTCCAGAGGTTAAGAATCAGCTTACCTGAGAATCAACTTTGTCAGACATTATCACTTAGTTCTAACAAAGCATTTGAACAATAAATGTAAAACACACCTGTAAACTTACAGAAACAGGAATTATTGAACACTATGTTTTTTACACCAGTATAAGAATCAAGGCATGATTGTAAGGACAGCTTTTCCACATTACTTGGAAATACACAGGGCTTTGATTGGCAATGAAAAAAAAAAATACACTTCAATATGACGGAAAATCAAAACCGTTATGATAAGAAATTAAAACAAAAACACAATTACATTTGATTTAATTGAGCATGTCACCTCAAAGAAAAATGACATCACAAACCCAAGCTGTACTAGTAAGTACTATGAAAGTACTAATACTGAATCTTGCTGTATTTTTAATTCCTTATATCATCATCTTTTGAAGCAACTGTTATCTGACACTTCTGCTAAAAAAATCACTGAAACAAAATGTTCTATAGTTGATGTGATACTGTTCTCATACATTATACCATTTCCAAATAAAAGACATTTTATTTCCAAATGGAGGAAAATAAGCAATTGAGAGGATTCTTGATTTTCTTAGTAATAGCTTTCAAGAACAGTATTAAAATTGTTCCATACCGTGAAGCTGTTGTTGACATTTTTTGTGCTCGATTCAGCTACGCTGGCATCTGACAGGTCAACTTCATCAAATATTAGAGACTGTGATAAAGAACATAGAAGCATTAAATTAAGTCTGAGTCCACTTTCAGGTATGCTCACAATATGTGCTTTAATTCCATTGTTTCCATTCCAGTTAGAAAATAAAAATAGAAAAAAAAAAACCACAGTGAAAAAATAGAACACACTGATGATTTCATATCCTTCATAGCTGGCCCCTAAATACAGTCCTGTTTGCTATCTAAGGGTACATGAGAGCATGAAAAATGGCTCCAAAATTATATTGTAAAATCTCTTTTAACAGAAGGGTTTCTTTAAAAAATGCAGCTTTAGGGTCTCTACTGTGTAGCATAAATGTGGTGTCACAGGAATGAGATTCACACTTAGTAAAACATAAATTAATTCATCAGTATTAGGATAGAACTCTAAATTCCTGAAGAAACCTATGATACAGTACCCATACCAGAAAATGGAGCTCAAGGGCCTGAAGAGATCCCTTCCACTCCTTTGTTTGATGCTCCAACAAGATAAATATATGTCTACTGTAAACACCCCAGCCTCTGGCAAAGTATTAATTAGGTTCTGTTATGCACATGATGGGTTTTGAAGCATAGAAGGGAACACGAACAAAAATGCTTCTTTTTTTAGCCCTATAATATTTTTCATCTTCCATGCCATGGGAGGGAGAATCCACGGTGGGGGAGTTCCACCATGTCTGGATTCAACTTTACAGAGTATTTGCACTTTATTGTTATGAGTATTGCTTACTCATAACACCTTCTTTTCTCATCTTTGTTACAGAATCACAGAATGGTTTTGGCTGGAAGGGACCTTAAGGATCACCTAGTTCCAAGCCCTCCTCCCATGGTCCAGATTGCTCAAAGGTCCATCCAACCTGGCCTTGAACACTTGCAAGGATAGAGCATCCACACCTTCTCTGGGCAACCTGTTCCAGTGTCTCACCAACCTCAATGTCAAGAATTTTTTCCTTGAATCTAATATCCAAATCTCTCCTCTTTCAGTTTAAAGCCATTCTCCCTTGTCCTATCACTACATGCACTTTTCGAAAGTCCCAGTTCCCTTCTAGCCCCTGTAGGTACTGGAAGTCTGCTATAAGGTGCCCAGAGCCTGCTCTTCTCCAGGCTGAATAACCCCAGCTATTTCAACCTGTCTTCATAAGAGAAGTGCTCCAGCCCTGTGATCATCTTCAAGATCCTTCTCTGGACACACTCCAACAGTTCCATGGCTCCCAAAACAGCAAGAACATATACCCAGAGTGTGCAAATAGCCCATATTCCTCATCTAACAGTGTAGGCTCACATTTTCAAAACAGCTCAGCATCATATTGTGAGTTGACGTTGCCCTTCTCAAAGCTTTTATCTGCCATGTTTATTCTCTATATAAACTGCTTGTGGTAGCACCAAGTGCAGAGAGGTGAGACAACAGATGTAACTTCAGCACTGGACTCACTGGAATGATGATACTTTTTTTGATTCATTACAGACACACAACTGTGCAGCATGCAATTACAGTCCTTTAGTCCTAGAAAGAGAGATCTCTATGCCTTAGAAAGAGTTTTATTGAGAAGGCCAGGCTATAGAAGATGACAGAGACCTGAAGCACCTCACCTACAGCTCTCATGAGATGCCCCAACCCCACAGAGTAAAGGAAAATAACACCCACTGCAATGGAACAGCACAATCTGAGTCAGCCCAACAAGCCAAAATGCTTCAGTCCTGGCCTTGAGGGGAGGGAGGAAATGCCTTTCAAAAAAAAAGACAAGTATTCCCCTCTGCTCACCTCCAGCTTTCCCACCAAATAAAATTCAATTGATGGGAAACAGCTTTTTCCCTTATATATCAGTTTTGGCAGAAAATCAGCCTATCTTGGTTTCACATAACTATTTTTACTCCTTCAACAGTAATATGGGTATCAGACTAGAAGATTTAATAGAATTCAGTTTGAGGGATAACTTCTAAGCATTATGCAGTTTTTACTTCTTTAACTTTCTGAGAGCCATTCCCCCAAAAGAATCCCCAACTCCTTAAAATGAGTTTATTATTTGTCTGAATAGCCAAAAAGGTTAAAATTACTGTGATAAAGTTCATTTTAAAAAAAACAACAGAAATTACCAATATCCCTTAGTAAGGTTAATTTAACCCACTACATCTTATATACAGAAGTTCTTTTAAAAAACAACCACAAACAAATCATTGTTTATTATTTTTATTATTGAACTTATAAATCTAAACAAAATTAAGTTACATGTGTATGGCATTAGATACTAACAACATACAATTACCTTTGAATCCTTAGCATAATAAAGTGTACGACCTCGAAGTTTGAAATAACGCTTTTTCCACCTTTGAAAAGAGCTGGTTTGCTTCAGTAGTAATCCTTCTTTTATACTTGTCTGGAAAATATTAAAATACAGAAGACAAAGTAAATACATATAGAAATAGCTACATATATAGATTAAAATTACACTTCAAAATTTATGTTACACCTCATATAACATTTAAACTTGTATTTATTCACATTAAATTGAGACTAATTCTCTGGACAACCACATTTTGCATTGCTATTCTTTAAACAATAACAATGCTGGCAAAAGGCTAATTTTAAACGTAAATGGAAAAGGTAGTTGAGAGGTATATAAAGATGAATACAAAATAATTCAATTGTCTGGATAGCTGCAAACTCACAAATATTGAAGTGATCAACAACTGATGTTGGCACAACTCAGAAAAAAAATGCTAAAGGCATGTACAGAAGGTAATTTCCAGTTCCAAATTTCATTATATTGAGAAGAAAAACAATTTCCACACAGCCAATAATTCAACAAGGTACTTAAATGTGTGTCTGACTCAAGCACATGAATTACACCTTTTAAACAGAGGGAATGATCCAGTATTATGCAAGTCATGCATGACTTCAAGTGCATTGCTGAACTGCAGCCTTAAGCATGAAATCAGCTTACCATTATGGATAATTATTATATGGGAAGTGCGAGAACAGTGACAGCTAGGGATATTTTTACCACGCAAATATTTTTAGGCAAAAAATGATTCGCCGATCCTAATCTTTCCACTGCAGACTGAACCCTGCCTATATAAAGCCCATTTTTTAAATGAGTAAGACACAAATTAGTATATTTTAAATGTGTATGCTGCTTTCACCAGTGTGTGTGGGATTCATCCAAGCAATTACAGAAATTCTCCACTTAATCAGACAAAATGACATGACACAGCATACTAATTGCACGAGTCTCAAAATAGACTTTCTTCAGTTTTGAAGCACACAAAAGGTATGAGAAAAAGTAAGTACATTTTTATATTATATTCCAAAATTACTATTTTCAGAATATTTCCAATTTTTAGTGTAATAATGTAATGAGAGTCTTATAATACAATTTCTAGACAATGTGATATAAATATCATTTGAAGTTATCATACATCTTTTAGAAACTTAACCAAGACCTGACCTAAAGCTCATAAACATCTTATTCCATTATCAGATGTCACGTTCTCCGTAACTTTAATGCCTCGCATTAAATAATGAAAACACAGAAAAAGCAGAAGGCACTTTAATGTTCCTACCATTTCCTTGAAATGAGAAACGTTCCTGTTATGTACACAGATTGCACCCTTCATTTAGATAGTCCTAACGTCACAAACTAAGAATATGGTCCAACGATCACAAAGCTATTGAATAAATGCTCTCAAAAAAGCAACCCTCTCAGATCAAACATCACAGCTGAAAGTTCAGATTTGTCATAGTTTGCTTCACGTGCCAGCAATCTGGACCAATGCGTTCAGTCAGCCCTCCTGCTCTAGCTAAGGGGAAAAGGTTTGCTCACCACACACCATCTTAAGACAGTTTGCAATTTTCTGACCAGACTTTAAGATAAGATAGTTTTACATTATATAAATAGATTCAATTAGTTAGTGAATACAAGTGCTTATTCAAAGCTGCCTATTGTAGCCATGCAGGACCTGTGCTTCACATCACTCTCTGAGATTTCGGAAGCTCATCACATGGGTTGGGAATAGATGACTTGTGTGTTTATTAAGGGTCAGAAGATGTTAAGACCAGAGAAATGCAGTTCCAAGGAATCGGTATTCCTCATTCATGGCAGGCGCTGACTTACTGGAAAAATTTCCAAAATGGAAGGAAATCCACATTCCCTAAAACACACTACATGTATTAGGATACACAGAACATATATTATGCTGAATACTTTCTGGTATTATAAACTCTGTTCCAAGAACATAAATAACCCCAAACCTTGCACTATTACTCACTAAAGAATTAGTTAACTCATGTCATTTTCATGCCTATATAAACCATTTTCTATTTCTACTCATCCATTAAACACCAATATCCCTAATATCAAACCAATAACTTCAAAATTAAATCTATTTTGCAAATTAGCCATTTAAAATTAACTTCCTAAAGCTGGCAGTAAATAACCATGCAAGCTCTACAGAATTTATTTTTGTATCAAAATTTTCAAAAAATACTAGACTGGTAAACATTTACCCAAAAAGTGTAAGCACTTCAAGAAGTGTACATCTGAAGTTTACATTTTACCACCAATAACTATATTGGGCTGAGTTTGTACGTCTTAAGCAGACAATTCCATGGCTGCAGGCATTAAAATTGAGCACAAAGCTATAGACAAATATCCTTAATTAACTTGATTTAGACTTTAAAATGAAGTTGAAAATTCCATCTGCCAATTGAGTCATTAGGTAATCTGTTAATAATGCTCTCCCATGTCTATAACCAAGTTAAAGCACTTCCAGTAATTTGGGATTGGAAGGGACTTCTCAGATTGTTGAATTTGGTTCCATATTATTGCCTACAAACATATTCAAAAGGTCATATTCAAAAGCATTGATCAGGCTACAACTACACCTTAAGAAAGCAATCAGTTCTTTTTCTTCTCCCAATGGCAATTAAGACAGTGCTCCAAGATCTCACTGTTCTGAGAAACCTTTTTATAATTAATCTCAGCTGGATATTAAATCTGAAGCATAAGCAATAATCACTCCAATTATATTAACTACATTCCTATTGTAGTTTAGGAGAAACAAGGAGTGCGGATCCCACAATCCCACTCTACTTCTCACTTTTTACAGAATCACCTCTCATCAGCTTGCCAAAATCTCTAAACTCCCCATACCACATTTTGTATCATCTAGTAATACAAGGTCCCTCTAGAAGTATGGGACTATAATTAGAAGACAGCAGAATAGAATAGAATAACTATTATAAAATTACTAACAATCTTTACTACTTTAGCCATTAATAAAGGAAAATGATTGACAATGTTACAATCACAACATCACAGTGCTCAACAGTGGCATATTTTCCTGAAGAAATCTAATTATAAAAGTAACTTTTCATAAAATTAAGAAAGTGTACATATGTGTTCAATTATGGAAGAATGTTGAATGCAACTCTACATCTCCAAAATCTACATGACAAAAAAATGGATTTGTGGGTATTCTGATTACTAAAAATGAGAGATATCATATCAGTAGATTTTAAAATATCCAGTATATAACACCTGAAAATTCAAAACTAACAGTTTTCATTTCAAAGGCAACCAACTTGCCTTACATCTAATTCACTCACTTTATAAAGTCCCACATTTCTGCAAAAGACAAATTTTGCGCTTTTGCTGCTGCTTGAAAGACCCAAAGAAAGGATAAAATATTCTGAATTTAGAAAACAGTAAACTGATTATGGACTCATTATTGGCAACTGCAAACTAAAACACTGAATGATTAAAGATAAAGCTCTTCCCTGTGCCCCTTTTCATGTATATAAGTGGACATTCTGCTCAAAATGTGTCAGGAGAGTGAGAAAAACAACATGAGGAAATTTCTGAAAGTGAGGAGGATGAAAATGATAACAGGAAAGACCATAAAACAGTGCAGTCAAATGTAAATAGGAAATTAAGAGGGTGAAGAAGAATTTTAAGATCACCTTACAACAGATGCTCATGTTGAGACTAAAATGTTCATAAATACTTAAAAGATGAAAGACACCTAGCAGGTTGGCAGGATCATTTTCCAACAGGGGTACAAAAAGGATACTCAAGGATAAGATCACAGCAAAGAAGCTCTTCAAATTCTTGGCATCTGTCTTTACCAATGAAGATGATGAGATGGCATCTCACACAGAATGTTCTCCGTAACATCAGAACAGCTTCATCGACAATGAAGGGCATGTACAGGAAGTACTAGGTCAGTCAAATCTCTAAGTCATGTGGACCAGATGACACCAAACTGAGAGCCTTGGAGGTCCTGAAAGGACCACTGATACTAACATCCACTCCTAGTAAGACAGTAGAGTCCATACAAAAGAATATTGCTGAGCCCATACATATTTGGCAGGAAAAAGACAACACTGCTTTTGTAAAGAAAAATACTGTCCTGCTACCTACCATGAGTTCAGAAAGTGTAGAGGAAAGCACATGGGTAAATGAAGATCCTGTAGACCCAGATTCTCAGAAAGCCTTTGGCAAGGCTTCCTGCCAAAGAATACTGAAGAAATTTTGTTAGAATTGAATTGGGAAAAGGGGTATGTTGTGAACTGAGAGTTGCTTCAGGGAAAAAATCTAAACCTCACAAACCTCACTAACATTCTCACACCAACTTTGAATGAAGAAGAGATCTGGGAGCCACAATTCACAGCTCTCCAAGCTCAACCACAGCCAGAAATGCCAGAAAACTTTGGTTGTCACTAAGAAAAGCAACAAAACCAAGACAGATAACATAATTTTGCTGCTATATAACAGTGTTGTACCAGACAGTTCCAATCTTTCCTACTCAAGAAATGGGGTTAAGACAAGGTACAGAGAATAATTCACAGAACAGCAGCTGTCTTACAAGAGACTAAAACCAGCTGGAACTCTTCAGTTTGAAGAGCAGAAGACCAAGGGGGTAATATGATCAACGATTAAAAAAGCATTAATGAAGAGTAAGGTGACTGCAGAACCATTGCTCACCAAAGCCTGCAATATTATAATAGGAGGAATGTGATGAAACCATATTGAGATCAGCTTAACAAAGATAAAAAGCAGCACATCTTTACATAGCAGGTAGTGATTTCATGAAGCTTGCTGTCACAAGAAATGGCAGAGGCAGACAGCAAGTACAAAAAAAGGAACATACAAATTCAAGAACACCATATCTACATGTGGTTCCTTTAATTTGCCATGGAGAAGTACCAGGGGAATGGACTGCCACCAGATTCATGTCCTGCTCCTGAACAGCCTTTCTATTCCACTGTTTAAAGTGGATCATTTTCATAACCCAGCAAAAAACTGCAAAAGTCGAATTTTTCCTGCTATATAGACAGCATCTCTTTTGCTTTCAAGTCTGATGTTTGCATTTGTAAGTAGGCCTAGGCCCTCATTTACCAAAACAACTAGTATTTGGACTGTTGACAGACCAGGTCATTACAGAAAAAAAAAAGAAAAAGAGAGAGAGAATACTATGATACTATTTATTTAATACTGTTCAACTCCTTCCTGTGAAACTTTCTGTTCCTGTGACTTTGCGAAGTTGAGTATGGAAATAAAACCTACTCTCTTCTTTTTAGTGTTGTGGACAGTTTGGTCCATTTTCACCGTCTGCATGGGTATGGCTTCAGGCAGACAGTGTCTTCATTATGTTACAAGGTAAAGTCTCACAGCTCATATTAACTCATAGCCCCTTAAAATATTCCATGTGTTCAGTGGATCAAGAATTATTTTTATTATTAAAAATGTGACAATCAAATACTTGATTTTGATTAAAATTATGACTCAGGAACTCCAAGCTTGCGATTTTCTTGACAATCTCTGTATAGCAGCTTCCACTACTGTCACTTATGCTGACAGATTTTTAACTAGTTATGCCAAAATAAAAATAGATCTTTAACTACCAAGAATAAAAACTTCATCAGCTGCTCAGCGCAAGGTCACATTTTTATTGAAGATTCCTGTTCATAATGAAAGGAGCCTAAAATCTGAAAATTAAAACCAAACAAAGAACCTATGAATTTATACAGCTAAAGTCATCAAAATAAAGTTGAAAACCAATATGAACATCGCTTTAATTTCAAGAAAACCTTAAGAAAAAGAAGTACTATCAAGAAATGGTAGCTCAGTGGAGCTGTATCCTGGGGTACCTAAAGCACCATGCTTGCCTCAACCGAGATGCCCCAGGCTGCTGCTGTTAACACATCCTACAGGTTACATTAGTGATAGAGAAATCACAAAATGTAGCAAGTTGCATTGCTCAGTCTGTCACGGTTGATAACAATTATCCCTGTCCCATTAAAGAAACAAATCAGACTATCTAGATTTGAGAAAGAAGCTTTCCGATATCTCAGAATGAAAGCCAGCCACACCCCCATACACACTCCCCACCACAACCTGTGATTAAGCACAACCATTTCTGTGTGATAACAAATAGTATGTTTTTCCAAAGTTCTTCTTATAGTCCACATGTGGATGGACTCTAGTGTAACTGAAACTGTAGTACAAATAAATGCAATTATACAGCTTATGCAGTGCACTTCTTCCTCAACCTCATTCTCCCTCCATGTTCCCTCCCAGCCTATGCTGAGGAAACAGATTTTGCATTACTATTGTTAAAATAAATAATAAAAAAAAAGCTTTTGGCTTCCTGTAATTGGAATATATGCTAATGTAGTAAGACATGAAGTAAATATGAAATTGCAGATAAATTGCCATAATAAAAATATCTTTGTAGCAAGGTCAAGTTCAATTAGCAGATTGATTTAAAAATAGAGGTTGTAGCACTTATCAAAAATGAATAACATATTTCCATATTAGGATAAAACATTACACTAGGAAAAAATAAACAAAGAAACAAACCCCCTATTTTGGATATAAATCGTTACTAGATTGTATGTACGGAGAAGAAACTTTATCTGCAGTTCAAGTATTTAAACTCTTAACTTCCATTCATGTACAACATGTTGATCTCACTCTCTGTTCTCATTAATCAGGGCATGAAACAGCTGCAATACGCTGAAAAAGGATAAAACACTTCACAGGACTGTGACTTGGTGCCCAAGATTTAAGAGTCTTGGTGTTATTACACAATTCAGCTAACTTAGAGCAGTATTTCACAGCTACCATTTGGAGCTTCAATAGTTGTTGTGTTTAAATTACACATGCTCTGACTAGAGAGATTTAAACCAACTAAGTCTAATTGATTTTGATGACAAATGTAAAAATACCATCACATCCATTCACTCCTTAACTTTTTCTAAATGACCAGTCACTGTTAGACAGTGATTGGTCACTGCAGTTGTTATTTTACTCAATACTCAAGTCTATAGAGACAAATTGACACAAGTTTCACGGATGCTATAGCCCTGTGATCTGCAAAATTCTAATATATTTAGAATTAGAAACAGGGAAATTTATTAACAGAATATCCAAGCATTCCTGAATTTTTATAGTGTTTCTGATTTCCACAGATACAGAGACTACATGCTTTAATCTAATTCAGTGGCTGCACTACACTGGAAGTCTATACCGGCCCTAATTTTGGTTTACTGTATGGCAAATAAAATCCTGGACACAAATTAATCATGCTTTAATTACATTTCTAGTATTTTCCCAGTAACAGTCTTAGCTTAATACTCTACTTCAAGAATAGCTAAGTCAATAAAACCTTTAATTCCATAATAACTCAAATGTAAGGATCTCTCACTTACTTATATAGAGACAAATACTAATGTATTTCCCACTACCAAAAAATTCATCTTTAAGTGAGAAGGCTGGAAATCTAATTTGAGTGATGACAGTAAAATTATACTAGTGAAATACCCAACACAGAAAACAAATGTACAGCAAAACAATGTACAGCAACAAGCACTTAGAAGAGCTAATTGTTTACAGATAGTGAAAAATCCTTTTGATTATCATCAAAACTATTTAGAGGAAGCAGAAATACTATTCCAGAGGCTGGAAATCTATTCCCAGCTTGACTGCAGGTTTTATGCGTGACCTGAGGCAAATCAGTTACTGTGTGTTCTATGATCTCCACACTGAAAAAATACCTTCTTTATTCTCCTCCACATGAGTCTGGCTGTGATTTCTTAGTGTTTTATTGAGCATCTTACTAGAGGTGGCATTTCATTTTAATCAAAAATGTTCATAAGTGGCTTTTTGAAAGATGGGGACTTCAGAAGTAATAAAAATGGAGCTAAAGAAAACTTCCTAATCCCTATCCTTATAGATCAGAATTACAGGAAAGAACGCTGAAAAGCACAGAGCTGTAAACAAAGCTGCAGGATAAAAAACCTGCATTTTGAGACAAGGAATAACAGAGAAATTTTTAAATACTTGTAATGTGTAACTCATACTGGTACTGCAGGTTCAGATTAAATATATTCACAATTAAGGAGCATAGTTGTTGCAGAATCACAGAACGGTTGAGGTTGGAAGGGATCTTAGGAGATCCATCTAGTCCAGCCCACCTCACAAAGCAGTCACCTAGAGCAGTTCAGTTCAGCCATGGCTACCTATATCCAGTAGAATTTGGGGTATATCCAAGGATGGAGACTCCACAAATTCCCTATGCAACCTGTTTGAGTGTTTGATCACCCTCAAAATAGGGAGGAAAATAAAAAAGTCAAAAATAGTTTTTTTCTTGTGTTCAAAGGGTATTTTCTGTATTTCAATTTGTGCCCATTGCCTCTTGTCCTGTCACTGGGCATCACTGCAACTGGCTGTTCTCTTTACACTCTTCAGATATTTGTACATATTCATATGATTCCCCTCAGACTTCTCTTCTCCAGGATAAGCAGTTGCAGGTCTCTCAAACTCCCGCCATATCAAAGATGCTCCAGTCTTTTAATCATCTTCATGGCCTGTCACTGTACTCTTTCCAGCATGTCCATGTCTCTCTTGTACTGAGCTGCCCAGAACTGCATGCAGCACTCCATGTGTGGCCTCACCAGGGCTGAGTGGAGGGTCACCTCCCTTGACTTGCTGGCAATACTCCTCCTAATGCAGCCCAGCACACAGTTGGTCTTCATTGCCCCATGGCCTTTCTCTGCCAAGATGTCACGCTGCTTTCCAACCAGTCAGCCCTCAGCCTGTACACTGGTACAGTGGATTCTTCCTCCCCGGATGCAGGATGTTGCCTTTGTTAACTTCACGAAATTTCTGTTGGCCCCTTTCTCCAGCCTGTCCCTCCCTGTATGGCAGCACAGCCATCTGCTGTATCAGCCAGTCCACTTCTCCTCAGTTTGTATTGTCCATATACACTCTGCATTATCATCCTGGCCATTAATGGAGATGTTACACAGCACTGTCCTCACTAACAACCTGAGGGGTACACCAGTAGTGACTGACCTGTGCCAATGATCACAAGACTTCTTGCTACATCACCTTCCAAGGGACTGAGGTGAGGCAGGTTGGTTCCACAGAACCTTCTTCTTGCTTTCTCTGAATATGAGTGATATTTGCTTTCTTTCAGTTCTCAAGAGCCTCCCGTAGTTGTCTTGCAAAGGTAATGGAGAATAGCCTTGCAATGCCATCAAGCAGTTCCCTTAGCACTTGGAGATGTAGCCCAAGATACTCAGTTTTGGGCCAAGATACTTGTGTAAATGCAGTTTAAGTGTTCCCAAACTTGATCCTTCTTCACCTTCCACCACTTTCCCACTGGTTTTGGGCACCTGGAATTGCAGAAGGCTGGTCTAAACAGCAAAGACCAAGACTGAGTATCTTGGCTTTTTCCACATCCTTGATTAATGAGTCCCCTGACTCACTCAGCAGTTTGCCCTAGTCTTCCCTCTTCTGCTGATGTATCTATAGAAGAGCTTCTTGTTGGCCTTCACATCCCTTGCTAGATTCTGCTCCAGGTGGGCTTCGGCTTTACTGACCCCAGCCCTGTATGACTGTTTCTCTGAATTCCTTCTGGGCCACCTGTCAGTGCTTCCGCCTTTTGTACTCTTCCTTTCTATGTAGGTTTTTTCAGAAGCACCTTGTTCACCCATGCAGCAGACTGCTATTAACACTGTAGGACTATCTCAAACAGCCAGATTGCTACTCTCTGTCTTTCACTCTACCTTCCATTAAATCTAAAAGTGAAATTCCCTGTAGCAAAACCACACCTTTTTTCTAAGACTGCTTTTCCTATAACTCCTTACAAACATTCCTTACAATATTTTTTCCCCAATGCAGATTTACTTGTATGAAAATCTAGCATTTCTAGACAACATCTGGAGCCCAAATTGGCACCAAAAATCCTAGTTCCAGTTACTGTATTTTAATTCTTTTGTAGTTATTAAATTTAGTAGGTAAGTATTTTATAGCTTGGTGTATTTTGGAAAAAATTAAAAGTTTGTGATATAGTACTGTGCCAAATAGATCTGAAGTTTGCTTCCAGGCCACTAAAGTCTTTGGTAACCTATTGTAGGTGGCTTATTCATTGCACCTCTATTCTGAACAGACAGAAGAAGAAGAATACTTCCTCACCTTGAAGAGACATTATGCTGATACATTCACTTGCTTATGCAGCTACGTACAAACATTACATGTGTACCTACTGAATCACTACAAATTTTGGAAACAGCTTATTACTACAAGAGTGCTGGCTAATTTTAGTACTTAAAAGGAGCTTATGAAAAAGGGACATGGGCATGTAGTGATAGGACAAGGAGGAATGGTTTTAAACGGAAACAGGGCAGGTTTAGTTTAGATACAAGAAAGAAATTCTTTACTGTGAGGGTGGTGAGTCACTGGCATATGTTGCCCAAAGAAGTTGTGGATTTCCCGTCCCTGGAAGTTTTCAAGGCCAGGTTGGATGGGGCTTTGAGCAACTTGGTCTTGTGGAAAGTGTCCCTATTCAAGGCAAGGGGCTTGGAACTAGATGATCTTTAAGGTGCCTTCCTACCCAAACTATTCTATGACTCTACGAATTGCCCAAAACAGCCACATGCTTTTAATAAAGGACAGGGTTTCAGTTGTTTCTAGTGATTCTCAGGTAAAATCATATTTTCCTTCCCAGCCTTTAGCAGCAATCCTGGTGAAAAGAGAATTCTCATATTACGAGTGGAGGAAATTCTCTCTTTTGAGACAAGTAGACTGGAAAGCAGAAAAATAACACACAACAGACCTTCCCTTCCCCTCTGTTTACTGACGGGAAATAAGAGCCTGTAATTACTTTTGAATTCACATTCCCTTTGTGACCAGGCTCATTCATGTACATGCTATTTTCTCTCATTCAGAAAACACAGTAAAGCTTCTTCTCCAGAAACAAACATCTCTGACCAGAACAGGACAGATCAGTACTTCTCAGAGTTTTATATAATGTGGCTCATGCTTGTCTATCCATCAAGGAACTTCTTCTCTGGCTGTATATAGACTCCAGCTCTTACACCATGTCTAAACCCTCGAGTTATGGAATACAACACAATGCCTCACTTCAATTCATGGGAAAATCAGGGAGTGGATCCTCCTGAAACATATTTCTAGGCACAGATGGAGAAGAAGGTAACTGGACACAGTTAGTATGGGCATACCAATGTTCATGCCTGAACATTAAAGAATCTTTTCTAAGACCCCAGCATCATACAGTAGAGTAGCATTTCCCATTCCATTTGCTGTTCAACAGTTCTTATTGCTAAAATAAAACAAATGTAGTAGTCACTCGCTTGTCTCCTTTTGGCAAGTTGAGCTGTTAAGTATGGACTTCACCTTTTCCACTTTAAACTGGTTGATGGTAATTTTTTCCATTTAAAAAATTTAAATTGCTATTAAAAAAATAGGCCTAGTGTAAAATCAAGTAAAACTAGAAATATGGAATAAGTGTGCTAGAATAAAACTTGACTATAGTTGTTAGGTTTGGGGGTGTTTTAGTTGAGGAAAGTACTTTCTGTATAAATACATTCTCAGTTTTATAAAACCTGCCACTTTACATATCTATTGTATAAGAGGATTTGGCACCTTGAAGGTAAGAGAATCTATGTGTTTTACAGTGTGTTTACTTTTAGATAGTGATGCAACAGCTACTTTTCATGGGAGCTAAAAAAGGCAAATTCTACTTCAGCTTCAATAAAAGCTCAAAAGTATTCTGAAATCTTTGTTTAATGATGTATGCTCCATCTCTACTAACAAAATCAGAGGCTCATAAAGGACCTGGAAGAGGCATGGAAAGATATTTTAGTCCACGTTTCCTCCAGGGTAATACTAACTTTATACAGATTTGCAGGAACAGGTTATCTATCATCTTCTTCAGGTATTCCATTTTATCACTTGAAACTTTTTCTGGTCCACTTTCACCTAATATCTGCATCAGAAGACAGAAACACACGAACACTAAAGGTGGTGCACCTCATAAGCCTGCATTCATTGTTTCTGCAGAGTTAATGTTCACATGTCCAGCTTCCAATCACAGAAACCCTAGACAGAATATTGGGGGCTCTAAATCTGGCTTTTCACATTACCTATTTTCCTTTCTGTTTGAATGGAGTCTGCATCTGCCTTTGTCAGCCATCCTTGGACTATTCCCAGAAGACAATTGCCTAAGATGTTCTTAAAGCCCTTAGTTACGGAGATTCTCTACCACTGAAATGCATTCCCTTGTGTAAACCTTCCTTGTTGCCCTTTACACTCAAAGTGCTGTTGTAGGACAATGACACAGACATAAAACATCAATAAATAAACTCAAAACACAAAGGCTGGTCCTAACTCACAGTGCTTTGTAAGGAAAAAAACCACTTGATAGGACAATTGCTACTACTCTTCCCTTGGTACACTCCAACTTTGTTGAAATCACACTAAGTGTTCATCAGGAGAAAATATTACAAACACACAGCTATTAAATGAGTCAGAAGGTTGTTCTGCTTTTTGACCAAATTAATTTACAATTAACCAATCAATGACCAAACCAAATTTATATCTACAAGTACTTTTAAACAAAACTAAGATATAGAATTGCAAATGGTTTTCCAGATGGGATGTAGGTTGTGGAAGTCTTACATCCTGCAATGTACTAAGATTAGGCTTAGCATACAGCCCTAGAGGTAGATATGATTATGTTGTGTGAAACCTCTCAATAAAGTACTATCTTCAACAGCATTTATGAGCGAGAAGCTCTACTCTCCTCTGGAATGTGGATCAAGTGTCCTATTTATTTTACTGGCTTTTCACATAAATATGAAAAGCATGGGAAATATTTTTTAAAAATAGGTATGGGTTAATCAGATTTCCTCTTATGTTTCCTGATCATGCCTCTTTGGTATCTGCTGTCTTCTGTGTAAAGTACTTATATCCTCATAATTGCTTACTTGTGTGTAATATAGGTACTATAAACTTCTGAGATTCATCCAGTTTCTAAGCATTAAGTACTTAAGGAACATCTGCAGTTGCTATCCTTTCCCTGTGACAAGAGCTAAAGGACTTTGCCAGGTACACCCTAGAAAATTTTGCCCATGGTGTCTCCTACACTGTGGCAGTCATGAAAGGGAAGGTGCAACCACTGTTCAAAGTTTCAAGTCAAGCAGCCAACAATAGTTAAGTCTGAATCGAGACAGTACCATTAAATTCTTCAATGATTGAGGCATGAGCACACATGTTTTGGGGCCAGTAATTTGGAGCAGAAAGGCAGGGCAGGTGCTCCTTAGGACTAACCCCACCAAAACTTCTGAGCCAGAGCATCCCATTATCTTTGCATACTTGTGCTGGAGGCTGAGTTACATTAGAACTTTCTCCACACACTGAGAAAGCCACAAAAAACCAGCTAAAATCATTAAAAATGTATTAATCATATCTAAGCTGTATGATGAAAATTTTAAAACTACAGGATGATCTTCAATCTTCTTCAAATTAGCCAGGCTTCAAAGAACAGGCTAGGTAATTGTAGTCTTATGCTATCTTAATTCCAAGAAAAATAATTCTGTTTATTTTTTATAATGCTTTTCTTGTAAGAAGACCCTTTTGGTGGAATATTTTAAGAAAAAATGATTAGTCAAAAATCTCCTTTGCACAAAGATACTATGAGTTTAATAACAGTTTGCAGACAGTAGATAGAGATGCTGATCAGAAGGACCTGGATGAGAGAAAGGTGACAAGAAAATCAAAGCACCCGTATCAAGAGTCAATTTCTGAGTCACCTGAACCTATCACTCAGTTCTTCCAACTAGAGTCCTGATATGGTCTTACGCTAGCAGGAAGTCCAGGAATAAATACGATTAATATTCATCTTTTTTTTCCCTTCTCCCCCCCTTTCTTTTTGTTCTGTTTATTTTTACATCAAAGAGATGCTTCTCAAACAATTAAACCAAAGTACACTTTGTAACTTGCTATGCTGGCCCCACTGATTCATCTGGGGAAACAAAAGGAAAACTACACTTGCATACTTATATGTATGATATGCTGACCTTACTTGTCTGGGCTGAAACTACCATCACTAGCAGTTCCAGAGATGTAGCAGTTAACACCAAAAATAAAAACAGATGTTTGCTACAATCTAAGGCAAGTTTCAAATCAGCAGTGGTGACCTTAAACGCATTACGTTAATTTATCCATCACCTGCAGAGACTGCAAGGGTGTTCCTTCAACACCACAGATACTAGCTGACTTTCAAGTTGCCAGTTGAAAGGTTATCAATCAGTGAAACTGGTTAACAGCACCCAGAGATGCCAAGAGGGCATTCATCAAGCTTCACTGAGCAGCAGCCTCTAAGGGTGCTCATTTGCTCTACAATTAGAGGATTATTCACCTCATGACGTAGTTGCTGCTTTTAAACTATCATTCAAGATGATGAACAGGTTTTTCACACACGTAAGCACACAGCAAAAACGTAAAGTATTCTAACAACAAAAGAGAAAAAAAACTGCTCACCAGTCTTTTCTGTCTAAACTACAAATCACAACTGCTAAACCCTCAGAAACTTTCACTTGCACTTCAGAATATAGCCCCATACACTCAGAAGAGGAGGAATATATCACTCTCCCTTCCATTAACTGGTATGGTAAATGGCCTGTGAACACAACACCATGAGCGCCAAGACAGAGCCCAGTAGACATGGTTCAATGTATTATACCTGTTAGTTAATGAAGATCTTAAACTCGTAAGAGAAGCCACTGCAGCAAAACACATGGACAGGCACTGACAGGCTAACAGCTGATGAGAACAGTAGGAAGCCCTGAGGCAGGCTGGTTATTGAAGGTTAATGAGCTCCTCCATCTTCCTCGTGCCCACCCCACCTATCTGGAGTAGCACTGAGCCACAGAAGCCCATTTAATTAATTGGTCTTGCTAGATACCAGGTCTTTTGCTTTTCATCTGCATTAGAAACTGGTTGGGTTATAACTCTGAATGAGAAGGCTGAAGTTTTCTTCATGTGTTTTCTAAATATACCTTTAAGGTTGATAGAATGAAAATACTAATTTTCTATATGTAAAAAAATTGACTGACCAAGTTTGGAAAAAAAGCAGGGATATTGTGATTTTTATGTTTCTAATACAGACCATTTTTTTAATTATTATTTACAATCCTCTATCTATTTAAGACTCAACTTCAATGGGGTGGGAGTTCAATGAAAAACATTAAATAAATATTCTGACACATAAAGCACAGTGACTGGAGAAGAGGAATTGTTTTCTTTGCAGGTTAGTGGGTGTTTTTAAACAAGTTTTATACTAGTTTTACTTTCTGCTGCCATAAACACCAAAGACGAAGGCAGGATGCTCTTGCTCTGCCTTGGAGCATCTTTTTGGTGCCATTTATATTTGGACCAAAATTGGGCTGAATCGGTCTAGGGCACAAAACAAGGAGTTACCACTCCAAATAGCCTGAAGATTTAAACAATCCAGATCTGAAAAGGATGCCCTAAGACATCCTGAGGAAGTAATATGTCCATTTTTAACTAAGTAACAACAAAAGTTGTATTATTGTTTGAATACCAAAAGGAGACGACATTTAAATGGAGTGAGAAAGGTGGTGTGATACATGTGAAATGAGACAGAGGATTCTTAAAGCAGAACTAGCACAAAACAAGGACAAGGAAGAAAAAAAGACAAGATTATTAAGTCTAGCATCACTGACAGTGATGGAAAAAGCACACACAAAGCAGCAAGGGTCTCTTGCAGTGTGAGCAAGACGATCTACATCGTCTGATTTAGAGTAACAATTCACATATGCTATGAGTAATCAAAAATTATTCATATGAATAATTATATTCATTACAAATAAACAGTGATTGAGAAAAACTACACTTTGGAGTCTCTGCATAAATTTGTTATCATTGGATAAATCTCTGTCCCTGAAATCTTACAGTTCCATTTAGCTGTTTAATTCACCTGCCTAGAAACCTTGTGAATAAGCAAATAGGATCAATATTGAAATACAGAGAGAAGTTACATTGTCAAGAGGAGGGACATCTTTCTGGACAAGCAAGCCCCAGCAGTATTAAAAAGGAGACAGATAAAAAGTACATCTCCTCTTACTGATAAGCCAAATACAATATTCTTGTTCTAAGATAGCTGGAAACTGGTTCTAACCAGTTGTCTGAGGAAGTTCCACAAAACAAGTAAAAGTACAACAAATTTTAAAATCACACTAACATTTCTCTAGTAAGAAAAAGAAATAATCTATGAGCAGAGTTCAAACAGAGTAAAAATGGGTTTCCCCAGTAAAAACTGAGGAAAAAAATTAAAAAGTGGAAACCATTGTTTATTTCAGAACAGTTGTTGGATAACATTAACACAGAAAATTCTTTTTCTGTCTCTAAAGAATGATTCATGTATTTTTATCTGCAAATCAGGATTTATATAATAAATGACCACATTTTTGTATATAGTGACAATCAAGACGGATTCTTGAAACTGACAGAAATAAAATCCCTCTCCAGCACAAACTGCCCTGGATTACCACGACGCTAAGTTTTACATGCAACATGCAAGAGTTACTCCTGATCTTGATGGTTGGCAAAAGCTATAATTAATCCCAGAAATTACTTTCTATAATTGTGCTAATGGTGACGATGAAAATAATATGGAAGCTGTCTATAGGAAGGAATCACATATCACCTTTCCATGGGACCCACATGTAGCTGAGAATACACAATCCCAATAACGAATTAGTTTACAATACAAGACACAAAGACAGCTCCGTTACCAACTTGGTACTACTTTTAAGGAATTTTGATACAATTTAAATTTAGATATGACAGTGACAATTTGAACTTCAAAGGAATATAATTAACCTGCACAAAAATTATTTAATCCTTTGTAAGTTCTAAAAGTTACAATTATGAAGCAACAAATTACCACAAAGTAAAAGTTTCCTGCACTGTTTCAAAAAATACATTGTAATTATTTAAAAATTTATTGCACATTGTGACAGCAAGAAATTATTAGGAAACAACAGGAAACAATAAATATTTTTAAGTACCTTTCTGAGTACTCTAATTCTTTACTCCACTCTTTTACATAGCAGAATGTCACAGACACTTCCAATTCATAGACTACCTTGTGAGTAAATGCTGTGCCTAGTACTTGAATACAAAACAGTTGATGCCAATGAAATCTAATGCCAATGTTCTTTGTATACTTTCCATTTTATGTTTTACTTTAGGTTCTATACCTGAAATTTCCAGGTGTTATTTCTCTAATCTAACCATAAAAACTGTTGGAAAAGCTAGTTCTTACAACAACTTCCAAAGTAACACTTTGTCACACTATTAAACAAATATGAAGACAAAACAAAAACACGGGGTCCCTCTAAAAATTATCATTTCCTTTTAAATTAAAGACAGCAACAAAACCATTCATTCCTTTTTTATAAAAACTGGATTATAGCTAATAACCACACGGGGGTAGTAGTGTGATGGCAATGCTTAGGTGCAGTGTCCTATGCCAAGCAGCACACAGCAACGCAAGCACATTGGCTGTGTGAAATGAGCACATTTCTGCAGTGGGTTTTTGAGTCTTTACAGCACACATACTTTAACTACAGAACCTACATAAATGTGGCCAATTGCAGTATCAAGATCTGAAATTTGTGAGACTCAAGGGAGAAGTGATGTGAGTTATCATTTCATTCTATAAATGTTTTGTTATGGAAACCAGAAGTCTCAAATTAACGTTTAGTGAGAAAATACATAAAAGAATTTTGGCAGTCATTTACTGAATGCTGACATTTTCAATCACTAAATTATGGAAGAGTAAACATTTTTATTCAGGCAAGTTGCTAAGTTATCTGTAGTTAATCACTTCTGCTCTTAGATATATATTTGGATTTTCTATATATGAAGAGGATGCTCAGGCTTTACTCTTATAAAAACACAGGTTAATGACTATTCTCTTTTTAGGATAAAATATGGTCAATCTTTTTTTCTCTTAGTTACATCAGCCAGTATCATAAATAACTCACAAGAGTTGGTCTAGTGAAAGTCACTTGCCTTTTTTAAGAAAAGTATATAAACATTTATTAGATTTCTACTGCCAACAACATAATAGAGAAGAAAAAAGGTGGAAGTGGTTACTTTCTGTATAAGTAACTCTAAGCACATACAAGTTCATACAGTTCAGCTAAGCTTTATAACAAATTGGTTGTGCCATGTGATTTGTTGTTATTCAGGTACATTGATTCACAGCCTTTTATTATTTTATTCACATATATTCTATTTTTGATCTATAATAACATATATTACAAATATGTCTTATTTTTACACATATAGGCATCCCAAATACATTTGATAGCATTGCTATATGGTCAGAGCTTGCCTAGTGAATACAGCCATGAAAAGAAAGGAGTCTTGAAGTTCCCAAGCCAAGCTGAGCTACAGGCCACTGACTTGTTCCTCTTCAACCTTTCTTTCCCCAATGTTTTCACAAGTAATATGTTGCAAAGTCAAACTCCAGCCTTCCTACGATTTCTGAACAGGAAGCATTTGTACTAAAACCAAAAGAAGTATTGTTAAGGGCTTGCCCAGACTTGAAAGTTGGTGCACATTATGCGAGTGTTTGACACAAAAGCGTAATAGCCAATCCCTAACCCAATGTGCAGTCACTTTTACCCTCAAGCAAAAGCATCACATTCCTGTTTGGCTTAATCCCCAGTTAAAGCACTTCTCCTTTTGCTGTCAGGATGATTCATTAAATCAACACTGGAAGGAAAAAAAAGCTCAGAATGGGGCAACTTATCTCATGGTAAAACTCAGTAAAGTCAGAGTAGACAAGTGAGGGTAGAATCATCTTCAGCAATTACCAATAAAATTCAAGAGCAGAAAACTTATTTGCCACACTAACTCTCTCTGAAAAGGGGGAGGTGTTTTTTAATTAAGAATTTTAACTGCCTGGTTAAATACAATGTCATGTCACTTTATCTGAATGATGTTACCATTTTTAATAATATAAAAGTAATATTAAATACCATAATATTACTATTGTGATAATATAGTATTACCACTAAGGGATTATTTGTTAAATTAATACCCTCCCCCTAAGCCAGATGAGACTAAGTAGTTTGTTCTGGCACAAATATATTGGTAATTAAAATGCCTGTGTTAAACAGGCTTAAAATGACCATAATCAAAGGGGATTAGAAAACCTATTCTTGTTTTTGCTAATTCATGTGTTCGCTAAGTATTTTACAAAACAGTTGCTTTAACTGTAAAATAAGGCAAAGAGTCAATTCTTCCCCTTTGTAAAGCTCTCCACAGTACAGCAGAGAAAGACTTTACAAAACAGTAATAAAACAGGAAAATGCAACTTGAAAAAACTAAATTGTTTTAAGAACATGACAAGATTTGAAAATTTCTTATAATTTTTTAAAGTACTTCCGCCCTTTCATTTGCAACAGTCAAAGCTCTGCAGGCACTCAAAGGAGGTAAGAGGAATAGCATATTTTTAGGCTGAGCTGCTGATATATAGAAAACTTAACCAACTTGTGTAACATCACAGTGAGTCAGCACCAACAGAACAGTCAATTGAAATCCTAATCCTATTCTCAAACTAGTGGATTGACTGATTTCCCACATCCAGTTACTATGCTTGTATTTTATGCAATATCCCACTGAAATCATGAAGTTGCTTCTGTAAATAGAATTTTTCATGTTACAGCCCACTCTTGTAAATCAACCAAGGAAAAGTTTCATTACTTTTTAATGAACTTCTGTGATCTCACTTCCCATGTCATATTGTATATCCTTGCTTAATGCCAGATATATGGTCAAGTTGGGCATTCCAGATGACTGACATCAAAGACTTTTAATGCATCTTCTAAGAAGGATGTTTCTACAAAAAATCCTGATCACAAAATACATAAGCTAAAACCTAGATACCATTATATCTGTAAATCAATACACAATATTGTTCAGAATCATCTGTTCTGTCTCATGGATAAAACCCAACATATCTTTTTTTCATACAAAATGTCCATTTCAAAATACCAAAAGATCCTAATAAATGATGCCAAAGATCCTAAGTTCACTTTCCCAGTCTCATGAAAGGTCCTGCAGAAAAGAAGCACCTAAGAAGTAGTCTGAAAGAAAACCGGCTTACCCTGGACCTGATCACTGAAAGCTCCAGTGCTATCTGCTGAAAACAGGGTCATGTCTTACTCTGTCACAAACTGTTATAGATGACATCTGTCAAGAATCTACACAAATACCAAGGTCTCTGCTTCTACACTTTATCTAAATCTGTAAACCTGCATGTTTCAAACTTCATTGAGAGCAATAAGAGCTGCTTCCCTGGTCAACATTGAAAGCTTTGAAGGAGTCAAGAAGAGTGTCATAAATGCAGCAAAACCATCCCTGCACAGCAGAAGCCACGTAGGTCTTAGTGCTGGGAGAAGGCAATTCCATTTGGTTGGCAGGTAACCAAACGACATGCCCAGACAGGTTAGGGAAGAACCCAAAACTTGACTCTTAACAGCACTGGAGAGTCAGGTAGCCTTTTCTGGCATTGCTTTAAATGCAGGCACTTGACAGCCTTGCTCCAATTTCAAAACTGTCTTTCATCTCTTCGTTCACAAATGAACCAAAAGGAATGGACAAAATACTCAGTTGCTAATATATTCATATTGTTGCATATAGGAAACAGTTGCATTTCTTATCATTCTGTTGCAATTTCCTCATACTTCCCAAAGCTACAGCAGCATAGACTATCAGTTCCACTACATGGGAAGTAGCAAAGATGTGAAATTCTGCCTGGAGATAGTCATCACACAAAGACTTCTTGAGCTGTATGTTACATTTCTAGAGCAAAAATGAGATGCATGATACACCTGGTTGTGCTAAGCAGTCTGGAGACTATGAAACGGTTAATTTACTTTTTAAAGAACACCCTCATAAACATGACGCCCTCTAAAGTACTTGAAAGACTATAATAAAATAATTACTATATTGTATATATTTATATATTTTAAAATATTTAATACAAATCCAGAAAATTCAAATTTATAAAACCAAGGCAAGGCAAACAATACAAAATTTGGAATGGAGAAGAACAGACAGTGGTTATAGGGTCACTGGATGCAATTCCTACACATCACCTTCTTGCTCCTCTGAACATATCGACGTGAAACTTTTTGTTACCAATTGCTGAAGAGCTGGAAAATTAACTGCTACCTGAGGAGCACATGAGGGCTTGTGGGTACTATAGCAGAAAACATTCAAACCTCAGAACAAAGATGAGAAACAGAAGAAAAATCTACTGACACTTCCATCAAGGATTTTAAAATAGCACTCTTAAAACCACTCAACTTTATTTGCATTAGAAAGTGGCAGAGCTGTAATGACAGGTGTCTGTGTGACACCAGACTTTCACAGATGCTGTGAAAGTCAGACAGATTTATTAGCAAACTGAATTTTTGCCAGCATAAGTTACATCAGCTGTCTGAAGACTTATAAACTGTATTAGGAAAGAATTTTAACAAACTGTACTAGAAAGCATTTGGAGGTTTTTGATAGTTTGTTTTGATTCCTTATGAAAAAGTTAGAGTAATCACACTCTGATCCAAACTCACAATGACACCAGTTTCTCATGGCTCTCTCAGATCCCAAACCTCTGCACAGACACACAGTGGTTGAATGAATTGCACAAGTGCACTTGTCTAACCCTAACTCTGAAGGAATCAAGTCCAAAAAGGTTTTTTGAACTGTCAAATTAGACAAATTAATGTCAAATCTATGGTAAAGAGATTCTCAGACTGTCACTTGATAATTATAAATGGCCGGAATGAATGGTTTCAGTTAGCCTGAGATAGTATTCAATTTAAAGACCTCTATGTTCCACTTCCAGGAGAACAACTCCAACATCAACTGTCCACAAATCTTTAAGAAATGCAATGCATTTAATGTGAGAACATAGAAATAAAAAACTCCATAAAATGCTAGCCCAGACTGTGCCCTTCCACACAGATAGAAAATACTTCTGAATTAAAGACTACATTATTTAATACAGTCATAAAAGCCTCCTCTTGCTCATAAAATATATACCTGTTTTAAAAAATAAACTGACTCAGAGCACAAAATACCCTAGACCAGCAAACTGAGTCCCAATGTGATTACGTTATTCATTGGTTGGGCAGTTGTGATTTTGAAACAAGCCTAAAAAAATTATGCATTTCTCATTATGTATCTTGGTGTAAAGAAATGTTGGGTTTTTTTAAGAAAACCACTATTGGGATCAACTTTCCAGATTCAAAAACCCTCTCTACTGCTTCCCTAAGTAACCTCAGAAAGCCTTTAACATATTCCAGCACCAGTGTTTCCCATGATATGTAGTGTAGACGTTGAAGTTAGACAACGCCTCTGCCATCAGAGAAGGCAAGGAAGTCATTACTTAGCCTTTGTACACAGCCTTTGATCTCCACGTGTTTTACAGCGTGCCAGGTTATTTTCAATGCATCCTGCAATGGATATAAACCAAATTATCATAACTCAGAGAAAACACTACTTTTTGCTTATTAGAAGATGTAGCTTTATAGTCATAATCTCCAGAAGCAGATGTATTATTCTTACACCTCCTTTTGTGTTTTTCTAGCAAAGAACACTACCATATAATAAAAAAGGAATGTTAAGATCCACAGTTTACCAAAATATGTGCATTAGCCATTGCTGGTTCAAAATATTTTATGACCAAAAGTTCTAAAAATTGGACTGTTCATATCACAAGACAAGCCTGTTTCACAAAGTCTAATGGAAGATCAGTTTCATAAGTAGAAAAAAATCTGAAAACATGAGAAGTGTGGGGGTTTTTAACAGAAACTTAATAGTTTCAGAAGGATGTAGAGGTGTAATACAGGCATCAGCAGGTAATTTTAGTAATTCATTTGTGCATAATTTCCATATTCTGACACTTCTGAAGAAACAGGGGTTTGTGCAATTTTTCTGCTCTTGTTTCTCAGTTATCCCAATAATGTAGATCCCTGCACCACTAGGTAAGGTTAGTTAATAAAAGCCTTCAAACATGTAAGGACAGGGTTTTTTCCACTGATGTAAGTGTCATGTCTCTAACTGTGGAATATATAAATCACTATATTCCATTTACTGCCATCAAAAATTTGCGTCTCCATCTACACAACAAAATCAGGAGCGCAACAGCTGCTTTGCTAAATCACTTCCTCCATCTCTGCTTGATCCAGAACAGAATTAGATCTACCTTTTGCAGCTGAAAGAATATATTCTCAGGTTATCCATCTTTCCTCTCTGCAAGTAAAAGGAATGCTGCTTCCAAAGGAAGGGCAGAAGACAACTCCAAGTACATCCTCTCTTGCAGAGGACTTCACATGAAGTTTGCTAAAAGTACTTCAGCAAAGAAGACAAGATTAAGGATAAACTATACTTGAAGAATTAGCACTTTCTCAAATTTCTACATTACTTGTAACAAAAAATGTGGAACAGCAGGTACCTAATACTGCTTCTGCAAATTTCATAAAACTATGTGCCTATGGCAATTCAGGAACCTAAAGACAGATATTATAGGTGCCTATAAATTAAAGTCATACTGCAATGCAAAAAATAAGAACCTGATTCACTGAGCCTTCTCCAATTGCTTTAGAAAACGGAAAAATAGATGCAAGTAGTTCCTCTCCTCATGCAAAAACTAACGCAGAACCACTCCCTTCTTTACAAACATTTTTTTTCTGATTAGTTCAGCCAGAGCACACCCAAACTGCAGCCACGCTCTCCCCGGCAGCATGACCTCTCACAACCTTCCTGGTAGGCTTATGCAACCAGGAAACCAATAGCAATTCTGTGTAACTTAGCTAATTTCAACCTATTAGGCCATTTTAAATTAAAAACAAATAACTGACCCCAAATTTAGAACCAGCAAGAAAAAGCTATTTGGAAAATGAGTATGAAAGCATACTGAAAAGTCTGAAGGCTCTGACGTTTCTTCCTATTTTTGATTCAAAAACACAAAAGTGTTTCACTTCAATTAATTGCTCCTTTCCAGTTGTGAAAGAGAGCATCTTAGAAATCAATAATCCTTTAAAAACGGAAACATTTGAACGCTACAGGTGCATTTCTGCTACAATTTCAAATTAAACTTTCACCCCATGCTTGCATTACTCAGATGCTTTATGCCAAATTATTACTTCCATAAGTCTTCAGAAATTGTATTTCACTGGTTTTAGTTCAACTTAACAATATCCTTCATCAGAAGACCATTTAAAAATTAACGTTAAAATAGCTTCCTAAGGAAATAGTCTTTTTGAACATTTACATGTAGACTAATGGACTTAAGTAAAATTCATATATATGCATGACATGAACATAGCAAACAGTTTTCAGTGTCACTGAACTATGGAAAAAAGTTTTCATGTGGATACATGAGTGTGAACTCATGAGCACCAGTGATACATCTAATGCTTAAGAAAATCTTCTACGCTGTAAGCATATCTGCATACAGATAGGCCACATCTCCATCTCCTCATCTGTAAATGACATCAGAAGACCGGATTTATTTTTTTTTTTCACAATGAAAGAGTATCTTCTCTTTGTGGTACCTGTCTTCATCTGGGATCAGTAGGTTCCAATCACTCAACAAAAAAATCCTAAGTGGCAATTGAGACAAAAGTCACCACCTGTAGACAACTTTATGGGAAATTTAAGGAACTGCACACCACATACATCATACTGCTTCAACAAGCAGGGAAATTACATTTTTAGGGAGGGGTGAAGAGAAAAATCAGAGCAAGAACATTCCTCATTATATATCACGCACATTGATCCTGTTTCAAAATAGGCAGATGAACAGGAGAGGACAGTAAATTTTCTACACAGCATAAGGGGGGAGCATGAAAAGAAAAAGAACAGCCATCATCTAATTGATTCCAGTTAAGTGATCTTACCACAGAAGGAGATAAGATCTTTTGCAAACAGCTAAATTTTGCTATATTTTCCTAAAAATAGCAGCTCGTCTGAAGCACTGGACAGCTGAAATATGAAGATGTACTATTTTTTTAAGTGGAAGTGGTTCCAGTCTGGTTTACTTTCTGTCTCCATCTGCTAGTAAGTCACATTGCCATGTTACATAATTTGATATTTTATAACTCCAATGCTTTAGAATATAATAGGGTGGTGTAAATTCCCTTAGCATCAGCAGAATTACAGCTGAAAGTTTACAGGAAAAAAGGCCATTAAAAAGTTTCACCTCTTCAGCTGCATTCAACATTGCTTCAAATAGAACAGTCAACAGTGTATGCCTGGAGCTGAAACAAGTATACAGTCTTCAAATGGCTCATTTTTATCACATTTAAGTAATGATTTACTTTAGAAAGACTAATTTACATTATTTCCTTTGGTCCTAAGAAAAGCTTGCACTTTTGCCATCATTTCTAGTCTACTCTTATTTTCTCAAATAGCTAAAAATGATTTAAAGAAAATCCTCAAGTTTATACACTGAATTATCAAATAATAACAAAACTGAAACTTCTATACACACACACATAGTAAGTGTTTGAAGAGTGACTATAAAGCACTGCTGTTCAGCACTTTACTGTTACTTTAGTACTCTGAGACAAACAGAAATCCCTGGCAGGTCCCCAAATTGCTCTGTATTCCCACTTAAGCTTTGCAAGATAAAATCTATGTCATAAACCTGTTCATAAGCAAGCTCCTGATAAACTGACCCTAGATTCATTGCAACTGAATTTATCAAGCACCTATTTTTGTCATGACCACATTTATAATAATCATGCCAGGTTAAGGGAGGATAATACAGCAGGGGAAAAAGGAAAAATAAATCAATACACTCAACAGATACACATTAATATGGATAGCCACTGGAAGAGATACCAGCCTGCTATAAACTTTAAGTTGAAGTTGCCACTAAAAATAAGGTTTTCCTTTGGAAAAATTGATTTTTATTTACAAGTCAGTCTTTAAGTTTTGCATCAATACAATTATTTCACTTCAAAATACTGAAAGACAATATAGAATTATAATTATATGGAAACAGATAGGAAGCTACACAATTTGTGTTTAATATGGTGAAATAATTGCAAATAAAAAATATTCATCAAAATTTGCCTTATCTATATTCAGCTTCTTGTCAGGGTGTAAGGTTGATTTGGTTCAACGGTCTTCGTATTAAAACAGAACTGCAGAAAGGGTTTTTAAAAGGTCCATCCTTTAAATATAAGAAGAAAAAATGTGGTTAAGATAATTATCCATATTATATCCTAACCACACTGAGTGGCAAAAAAAATTAACATATTGACTCTGTGATCCTGATAGAAAAGTAGAGCAACCATTTTCATGTTTTAAAATAAAATATCACATTTTATTTTCTCTCCAACTACCTGACAAATGGCTGGTGAAGCCTTTGGAAAGGCTGAGAAGAGTCACTTCAACATATTCTTCTCAAAAGCACAGTCCAGGGCCAGAGAGGGAAGGATTTGAAAAAACAGTTTCTTCTCTCACTTAGCAGCATTTTTCAAGAAATTGAGACAGGAGGCAGTTTTAAGATATGAATCAATTGTTCAGTTGGTGAACTAAAATTTACCAAACCAGCATGCAACTTGACTGCCCACTTTGCCATCCAGATCCAGCTCACTCAAGCCCTTCTTTGATCATGAGAAAGTATTTATGTTCAGAGAGAAAAATATTTCTTAGTCAATCTCAACCCCTCCGCAGCACCTCTGCAACCATGTGCATGTGCCTCAAGTCAGGTATGCTGTCGGTGGCCACTTCTAACTAACATCCCAGTTTATGACCCAAGTCTTGGATGAAAAGAGGCTTCTGCAGACTAAATACCCTCCTTGTAAAACAGGGGTTGGAACCAAAAGCCAGGCAAAACCACTTCTTCCATCAAGCAGAAGTCATTTTACTGAACTTTTGCAATGTAAATTTCTTATTTCCATTCCTGGAAAAACACCTGTAAGGAAACCTTGGCTGCATCACATTGATGAAGCTTTCTGTAGTCAAAACAGACAAGCAGTTGGGAGGTCTCCATCTTCTTGCATAGCAATGGAAATCTCTAAAACTGCCTGTTGCTCCCCATATCCAAATTCAAAAAGGCTTTGCGTAGCATTAGCTCTCTGATGTAGAAAAGTGAAGACAAAAAGAAGTATAATTATGTTGATTCCTACAGAGCTAAAATGCTTATGATTTGGTAGCTCTGCATTAAAAATGTGTTATATCCAAACGCTCATTGAAGCTATGTGGGGCTAGGTTCTTCAGATTTCACTTTACCATTTGCAGATATACCTGAGAACATATTACATCCACATTTTTTCATTTATGATTGCAATATTATGGATACAAAGTATAAAATAACAGGTTTATTCTTTGTGTTCAAGTATCAGATTTTTGGGGGCTTGGGGGGGAAAATGCAAAGATTTCCAAGTAATTTCTAAAGAGATTCTCACAAGTAAACCTTGGCAAATAAAGCCTTATTCACGAGTATGCATAATGACTTAGTAAAATTAATTACTTTCCTTTTTAACCCATTAATCATCTGGTTTTCATCTGGAGAAAGCCCAGAGTTTCATCTTCCTTTGAACTGCAACGTTAAACCAAGAAAATTGCCAGTTGCAAAATAAACATCATAATGCTTCATGTACAGTTTCCAAGATTCTGGTGGGAGCTCTGCACAGAAGTATTTTTATACTCCAGGTTACGACTTTCTGTTATTTAAATATTAATAAAACAGTGATGTAAACCACATTAGAAAAGAAAACAAACCCTTTCAATTAAGTTTATTTTTAGATAAGTCCTAGGATTCCGAACACAGCAGCGTTTTCTGAACACAGAGCACAGTTTTTACCTTAAGATTTCTCACTGGCAAGATTCTATAATCTACCTGGTTCAGTAGTGGGAGGTGAACTTTTGTAGAGAAAACAGGGCACCTTAGAACACTTCTAAAGGGCCAGTCAACACATTCAATAACTGCTACAAATGCTTAAAACAACAAAAACTGCAATCAAAAGTAAAATTTTCATGTTTTTTCATGGCATGAAACATCAAGTTATAAGGAGTTCTTTCAAGACCACTTAGTAAATTAAACTCTGAGGTATATAATGAAAAAATATTAGCTCATAGCACAAGAAAAATGGGGATAAGCAGTGCTATACCAAACCTAATTTATTCAGGAGACTGAGGCAATCTGGCCTTAACCAGATTGTATTATCACATCTCTATATGGAAGAAAAAAAATAACAAAAGCTGTTATTTTTAGGGGGGAAATACTTTTTTAACATTTCTGGATAATACCCAGCAGCACAGGGCTATGTCAAGTTGATGGAATAACCCAGCCTTACATATCTAAGCATCATGGTCACAGGAAACAGAGGCCAAGGCTAAAATGTGACCCATTGTGGGAGGGTTTGGATAATCTCATAGTTTAAATGGAGCAATTTCTTTCTCAAAAAAAAAAAAAGATATCAATAGGTAAGTGTACAGGTCACACTATATTTATTTAGTATCCATAAAATATCCACTCGCAATCTCTGTGTCACAATTCCACAAGGGGGACAATATGCATGTCTCATGCATACATTCCCTCAACAGATCAGTCAGAAGTGAGATGAAGCTCTGAACTTTGTTACTCAAGAAGAGTAAATGCCGTCAAGAAAACACTGCTCTGTCCACAGTCAATTGGCAAAGGCTCTACTGTACACTTCTTAGAAACTGTATTTTTTCATTCCTACGAAAACACCCACTGCGAATGGACAGCTGGCATTTTAACAGATGTATTAGTAATGGTTAAAGTTTAATACCAGGCTTTTCAACAGAGGACATGGAAGAGTTTGCTTATATGCATTTACAAACTCATATAGTTTGGGATACAGGGGAGCAAGAACCCCCCTGAACAGTGAGGAGAAACAGCAGAGTCCATGCCTAGCGTAGGGTTAACAAATAAGGCTGGCAGGCAAGAACCAAAGGCAGCCGCCAAAACCTCCACTTCTCTACTTTACAAAAACCATTCCTCCTCTGCAGCTGTGCCACTCCCACCGCCCTGTTAACTGAAGGTGCACATGCGGGCAAGCACGAACAGAACGTGTCTCCATAACGGGAATCATAAATATTGAGCTCCCAAAGAACGTGCAGCATGCATAAATACTCCAAAACAAAAACAATCTGTCACTAGCGATAGAGAGAGGTTTCCTAGGAGGCAGAATTCTGACACTGTTAAGGGTCAAGCAGGCAAAATGCCAGAAGTAAGGTGAAAAAAGGGAAAATTTAAAAAAAAATCTCCCCCAAAAACCTTAAACACCTCTCAAGTCTATTTAATGCTCATGATTCACATAATCACATTTCAGATTACATTGATGTGCCAAGGTTTCCATTCTCAGGCGATAAACTGGAGAAGTTATTGGTCCCTGTTACTCTGCACTGGGAAATCCAAGCATGAAACACAGGTACAACAAGACCTATTAGAAAAATTCAATGTTTAATATGGACCTTTTCTTTTTGTGGTTGTACCAATAAAAGTGGGGCTGGTGAAAAAGGAGTTGAATTTTTGACACAAATTACTTCAATAAAGAAATATGCAGAAACCCCCTAGTATTTAACAAAACAGAGCTTAATAACCAGGTACATCACTGAGGACACTTCTTCCAGGAATTCTAGTTTTCCCATACAGACACATTTGAAAACATTACATCAGTAAAGAATCATAGCATTTGACAAGAACCACAGTCCCACTTAGCAAAGATCAAAGATGGGGATAAATGTCAAAAATAATCATAATAAAAGCTAGCTTTTCTTCATACAATAGCAGCAGTATACAGGCTACATACCTTACATGCATATATCTCTCTAAGGGGAAGAAAAATAGCAACAGGCATGGTACTGTATTTCATCATAGGTCTGGAAGGTAAGCGAACAACTAAATAACATGGGGACAAATAATAAAGAAGGAAAATTAATAACCTCTCAAAAAATGCCCAAAGGCAAGAGTGAAGTTCATACAATCACACTGCAAACAGTCCAAGCCTAGAACACACTTTAAGACAAACCTCATCTACATATGCTTCCTCAACATGATTTGAGTAAAAAAGCTCACTTTCAGCCATGAACATAATTTCAAGACATCCTTGCAATAATTTTCCATGTAGTAAAACCACACGAAAGATAACCTAGAGAACCTGAATGTTATACAAGACAATCTACAAGTGAGTAACAGCCTGCACAAATATGTTACCAAAATTAAAATAAATAAGTAGGGGTCTGCACTGCCAGCCATCCCAATGATGTCTAATGTTCATCACAGCACAAGAACAATTAATGGAGACAAGCAAAATCAAGGGTTTCCTCACAAACTGGGGAACCATACTGGAGGTTATGTTCCAAAGTTTTGTTTGTTTATTGGGTTTTTTTAGAATAACATGAACGTAAGAGGTAAAGGAATAGACTTCTACAGCCATTGAAAGTGTACCTGCTCCCTTAACGCATCTATAAATACCACAACTGATGCAGGTACTTTTTAAAGTACAGTAGCTGCTGGAGGTGGCCCAAAGCTGCATGTCCTTTTGAAGACAGCAACTTCACTAGAAGTTGTTTAGTCATGAAGCAGTTGCCTACAGCAAAGCTAAAGGTGCATCACTTGGCAAAAAAAACCTAGCAAAGTTGAAAGGGCTTCCGAAAAATCAGCATGACTTCATGAGTCAACAGACACTTCCCCAGAAAGCATCCTACCAAAAAAAAAAAAAGGTAGTTTTACTTCCAGAAAGAAATAAAAATGTAGTTTTATAGATGTATTTAGACCACATAATCTTGTGAATTAGTGTATCAGCTTTACATCTGTACACTTTTGAGTGCTCTGTCATTATTGTTCTTATGCTGTCAACATGCCAATTACTTTAAAATAACAACCAGTACCCAAAAATAACTAGTTTTGAATGTGTAATGCTGTATTTGACACTCATTCATCAATTAATAATCTGGTTTTAGCACATGAGTTTACAACTTCTCAAGCCTGTTTTAATCTCTGCAAGTACTTTGGGTGTTGAAATTTTTCTTTATTTAAAATGAACTATGGCACAAAAAAACAAGCCCTTTCTACCAGGCTAACGCTCTAATGTCTAGGCTGCAGAAAATCCCAAATAGATGGTTTCATGAGTTACTGAGTCATTTACTGCCGAGGCAAGTGAAATTATTACATTTGTTTAAGATACAACAAAAGCACATGACACCCTGTGTTATACATCCGGATACTACTGTCATGAACAGGGAAGCAATTCTGAGTATGGCTGCCAAAATCCTTCTTTTTTTTCAGCATGGACTCTCAACTTGGAACACAGCTTCTTCCTTTTCTGCATTGATACAGCACTCCCAAAGGCAGATGCAGCAACTTGTTATGTCCAGATCTGATTCAAGGTCCTCTTCAAGTCAATAGCAAAAATTCCTTTGTTTTCAATGGGAGGAGAGCTAGGTTCCCAAAAGACTCACAGTTCAGCTTCCCTTTTAAGTACTTTTTCACCCCAGCACATACACAGCTATTCACAGCATTCTATCTCCTATTCCTGCATCCCTATTCTCAGCTCAACTGTATGAATAGAAAAATCTCCATTTCTGCATACTGCATTTAGATGCCAAATTGGGACCACTCCAGAAATGTTAACTCAGACACATATGAAGAATTAACCATCCATGTTACTCCATCTGTCACCTTCTGTACTTCAGACCAGCCCAGAACAGCTTGCCACATCTCATTTTCTTGCAACCTAAACTCAGAATGATTTTTTTTTGTTAAAAGTAACAATGCAAGAGACTAAAATAATATGGGTTTCTCTACTTTGGGTTAGGGACAACTGTTTCAGACAATGTTGCAAACAAATTTTCTTTGGCAACTTACTGATTTGCAAATTGCATTTGTTATACTATTTGTAGCCTGCAAGAACCAAATAAAAAGGAAGTTTTATACACTAGACAAACAAAGAAATGCAAAAATAATTGCATTTCAAAAGAACTCTTCTTTTTTAACTTTCTTTAATAGATGGAGACAACAGATCTACCACACTGCATACTGAATAGCACTTTACATGTATAAACTCTTAAGAAGTAAAGTAATATCTGTCTTCTCAATATGTTTCTCAAACTTCCTTCTAAACAATACCCACCCAAGATGAAAATGTCCATCATAAATAATTAGAAAACACAATTACCTCCTATGTTGTTATTTCATTAATATTTCTGTCAGTGATACCATTTAGGACTGTGGCATCTTGGCTTTCACTTATGTTGTAGATAATAAAATGCTGATATATTTCTGGGAAAGTTATTCTCAATAGAATCAGACCTGATTCAAGTACCCATAAGAATGTCAAAGGTGTTCTTCTATGGCATTTGGTTTTAAGAACAAAAATTTCAAAGATAGACTGTGGAAATAGTTTCTATATTTTGCATCTGTTTTTCTTAGCTTGTTTTTACCACAATGTTTCTAAAAATAAAACCTTACACCTCTTACAAGAGCTCACATGCGCGACTGTATTTGAGTAAATCTAGAGGCTTCAGTGACTCTTTGCTAATTCACCTCACAAAAGAGGAACCTGAAAGACACAGTGGATGGAAACACAATTTGTAGGCTGCCCAATCTTATGTTAAAACTGAAAGTAAATTAATGACTGCGGATTTCTTATGGAGTATAAACAGTACTGAAAAATCATAAATTTTACAAAACTGTATAAGAAGCCCATGAAAACCAGTGTGGTAAAGGCATGAATTGTGATTCAGGAATATGAACTCAATTTCCACCTGCTATAGGCTTGCTGATGATTGCATTACATAACTTTTCACTTCTCTTTTATACCCTCATTTCTGAGTTGAAAATAGCAAAAATACTTTTTTATTCATAGAACAGGGAAAAGATAAATTTAGTTATTTTGATGACTCATTCACATACAGTGGCCATGGGAGACATTCTAATATCCCGAATGTTAGACAGGCAGATGTTATTTACAGAAATTTCAAACAATCTTTATGCAATATAAATATATACTGCAGTCTATTGAACAACCAGAAGGGAACTGCCTATTGTTTTAAAGAGCATTCATATTAGATGAAAAGTGAAAAGACAATATGGCATGATGAATTTAACACAGTGTTAAATTGTCCTATTAAACATTTTTAATATACATCTTCCTAAATAATTTAAGAAAGTGGTTTTATACTTATATTTTATGGAAATCAGTTCAATGCCTGCACATATGACAACAGCTTCTTAATTTACTTCACTAACCAATGGGAGCATTGGTTACTTTTATGCAAGGGAGAAAGGACACCTGTAATCAGAGACTCTCTCAAGTAGAATACACAGTTTATTTCTAAATATACAACCTTTCTGTTTGTGTTTAAAAAACTTTACACAACACAGACAATTTTCATCTGAACTGTTTTGATGAAGAGCACAATTTTAGGTGCAGGACCCCCAGAAAAAGTGTTTTGAGACTGCAAACATTAATACCTGCAAAGCTGTTCAAGTCTAATCAGAAATTAAAAATTACAACAACGCCAGATAATCTAATGGAATGATTAGATAGACGGAACCCTATAACAGAGTTTTAATCCAAAGCAAAGCATCAAATCAAGTATCTGACTTAGAGATGCAACCAGTAGTACTTTCAGCTTAAATTAAAGCATTTTCTACACTTCAAAAGTACAATCACTCAAATTAACCCGCAACACAGTCATTTGAATTTTTTTTTACTAAAAAATATTTTACTTCTTATAAGCTGTTATGATTTTGAAAGTGTATTTTGACACTGGAGCACCTTCACCAACACCTTCAGCAAAGCAAATATTTATGTCTAACTGTCCTAAAGTAATGGTTGGTTTTCTGTCAAGTCCTCCAATTATTAGTCTTCACGCTTTTCTGACTAGCTGGACATCCCAGCTTTTTATCTGAATATTATAAAAGCTAGAGAATTTATGCATTGTATTAGGTCATCACGGACCCAACATTAGCTTGAACTATTTAAGTGCGAGCAAACAGTAGGTGACCATTTATGATGTAGAATTCATACGCATTGTTATATCCTTTATTATTTGAGTATCAACATGGTCTCTTGACCACCATGCCATTGGAAAGAAGTGTTTGAAGTCCACCTGTACTCTGTTCCGCTTTGATGATAAACTCACAGATCACTGTGTAGGATACAGTACTCAAATGCAGCTCCATGTCTGGTTTTCAACTTTTTTTTTTATCTGAAGGCCCCCCCAAACAAAGGTATAGACCTCTGAATAGTGGTTTACACTCTTTGATAATAAGCTTGCCCATCTCTAGAGCTTTTTGGAAGCTTGTGTCCCTAGACACAATCTATAAAATGCTTGGTTTTTGAAAAAGGTACCAAACAAGCTAGAAGATAACATTCCATCTTCCAATATAGCTCTTTGGGGTTCCAGTATCTATTAGACTATTTATTGTAAAAGCATTTCACTGTGCAACCAGTGCATTTTCTGGGAAATTCCACATCAGTGACAACAACAGCAATAAAATTATTGGATCTTATCACCAAGAAAAGAGACATAAATCCATGAACATCATGAATCTGAATGCAAATGCTGAATGATACAACACGATATCAATGGATGAGCCTATGAGGCAAGCCATTCATAAAGTTCACACATCTGGCCAAGCATGCTTCTTAAGGGTTACCAGACTGATGCAGTAGGATCCAGACTCCATTTTTTTATGAAACCAACTCCAAGTCACGACGTCAGACACTTTTCTGAGAGCCAGCATTTCTGTTGCTGTAAGACAGGTAGAATCAGGTTTCCAACTCTTTTTTCTTTTCCCTACAGCTGTTGGTACTTTCTTAATATTGGGGAAAGTCATCTATGAAGAATTGAATATGTTCAAAGAATTCTTGGGATTTCCAGGGAAGGAGAACTTTGAAGGGATGTGTTCCTAAAGAAGAGACCAGAGAACAGATAAGGAAAGACAGAAGAACTGATGATTCTCACAAACATGATTTTTGGAAACGAAGGAGCTTGGCCAGATGATAATATGGCTAATAATTGTCACATACTTTACATGTACTCTTGCAGTCTTCAATCTTCCAATGCTTCTGAGGTATGTCACTTCTTGCTCTCCAAACAAGTCCTCTTCTACAGCTCCCTTGATCCATTCCTGCAATGCTGTAGTGCTTTTTTCCTTTCATAGAAGTCTCTGCCATCATGGCTCTCAACAAGCACTAAATTAGTATATTCCATGTACATATTGGGTCTGTGTGACAAGGTTTTGGTAGTGGGGGGGCTACAGGGGTGGCCTCTGTGAGAAGCTTCCCCTTGTCTGACAGAGCCAATGCCAGTTGTCTCCATACCTGCCACTGGCCAAGACTGAGCCCATCAGCCATAGTGGTAGCACCTTAGGCATAACAAATTTAAGAAGAGGGGGAAAGAATGTGGCAAAACCGCATCCAGAAGAGATGAGTAAGAATATGTGGGATAACAGCCCTGCAGACACACCCAGGTCAACAAAGATGGAGAGGGAGGAGGTGTTCCAGGTGCTGGAGAAGAGATTCCCCTGCAGCCCGTGGTACAGACCACATGAAGCAGCTGTCCCCCTGCAGCCATGGAGGTCCTTGGTGGAGCAGAGATCCACAGGCAGCCCTTGGAGGACCCTACGCCAAAGCAGGTGGATGCCTGAAGGAGGCTATGATCCAGTGAGAAGCCCACATTGGAGAAGGCTCCTGGCAGGACCTGTGGCCCCATGGAGAGAGAAGCCCATGCTGGAGCAGGTCTGCTGGCAGAACTTGTGATCACATAGGAGACCTGTGCTGGAGCAGCCTTTCCTGAAGGACTGTCTCCTGCCAGAGAGACCCAAACTGGAGCAGTTCTGAAGAACTGTGTAAATCTCACATAAAGCTTTCTAACGTTGCACAGTGCACACACCAGCATAGGCAGTGTTGCCAATAAGGCTTTACACACAAGCAAAGCAAGATGTTTCTTGGCATATTATCCTCAGAAAGAGTTCCTTCAGCTGCTCAAAATATTCATTAAGCAGCTCATCATGTTATCCATCTCTCCCAATACCCACAGGCTTGGATTCCTTGCTCTCAGAAAAATCTTACCAAAACAAAACCCAAAAACCAGAAGGCATACAGGGAGATGCAGATATTAGTGTGCCCATCAAATACCTTAGTTTGCCTTTCCATTTTGCAAATGCACATTCCATTCAAATTCCACAACTAAGCTCCAGCACCTTTCTCCCACCCATGTGCCCTACCAAAAAGGCTACAGAAGCATAATTTTGTCACCACAGAGGAAATATAAACCATTCAAAAATTTCACCCTGAGATTCTTTCCCAGGAAAAGACACACTGATGGTGCCAATAGAATTGGAAAACTCAGCTTTAATATCCAAACAGTAAAACTTTCTGGATAGTACTCCAGCTAGTGACCAGGAAAGAAAAGTATTCTTTGATAACAACCCAGACCTCCTCAATACTGTAGCTCTGAACCTCAACCTATCAACACTAACCTGGTCAGCTATCCATCAGAAACACATGGAAAATTAATTAGACATGTCAAGGTGAAAGGTTTTACACTCTTTGTCTGCCTCAAAGATAGCCTGTTTCTATATTCCCAAGGCACGTTCAGATTTCTGGGAAAGTGTTCCTTGTATCTGAGAAAATTATCTCAGATTTTCAGGACTACCCACTCACTAATAGTAGAACTCCAAAGTAGCATCAACTGATGAACTGCATGTTTTCTGCCAGTCCCCTGCCAGAGAGGCTCTGGTTCTCAGTGTACAAGTTCAATTAGGACTCACAGCAGTATGGTTAAAATCAGCACTGAGGAGATTAATTTCTGGCAATTTTTTAGCCCTGATGGCTTTTTACCCACTCTAGGTTCTTCTTCTACCAGCCAACATACGATAAATCACATACATTCTGTTTGTATCGGTATTTTTTACCAAGATAAAATATACTGAAATTAACCAAATTTAAACCTAACTGAGCACAGGATTGGTTCAACTTCAACTATATTGTTTTGAAAGGTTGTTTTATGTTAATCTGTACAAGTTGTCGACAAGCCCAGATATTGGGACTTTGGACTTCTGTGATTTTGTTTTCTTTTGTTTGCTTGGTTTTGGGGTTTTTTTCTTTGAGCACAAAAGCAAAACATATTGGGGGTCAGATTTGGTTTATTGAATTTGTATTGAAAAAAATTATGGGACAAGGGATAATGGTTTTAAACTACATGAGGGTCAATTTGGATTAGAAATAAGGAAGAAATTTTTTACAATGAAGGTGATGAGACACTGACACAGGTTGCCCAGAGAAGCTGTGGATGCCCCATCCCTGGAAGTGCTCAAGGTCAGGTGGAATGGGACCTTGAGCAAACTGATCTACTGAGATGTCTCTGCTCGTTGCAGAGGGGTTGGACTAGATGATCTTTAAAAAGTCCCTTCCAACTCAAACCAAACCACTATAAGGCTCTACAATTCTCCTAAAACTGATTCAAGACCTACCTAATTCCTCCATGACACATAGCCATGGAAGGTACAGTCTACACACACAGCGATGAAGAGATCGATCACAGTGAGAAAGGAAAAGGTAAAATCAGGCCATGGAGTATTTCATACCTGAGAACCCATTCTAAAGGTCCTCAAGCAAATTTTTGTCAAATGATATTGAATTCACTGGTTGTTTCAAAGACTGAAGAAAAAAGGGATAAGTCCAAAATTGATGTTTCCTCTTAAAAGCCTTGACATATATTCTTCAAAATACAGTAGAAAGTTGACCTATTTTGCAACAAAATAGATTCCATAGAATGAAACATTAATGCAAATAATATATAAGAATGTTTACCATTAGCTGACCAATCTGTGAAGAGTCATATAAAAATCAGTTACTGAAGAAGGAGTGACAAAACTTCTTCCCATATACATTTTTATCAAAACACGAGGTTTATTTGTATTTGGACCATGAAGTGTGGACTGGACATCATCACCCTTCTTATATATTCCAGACTGTCACATGAAATGCTTCAAGGATTGGATATCCACCACATTAGAGCTGAACACAAAATAGGACGGGCTTGTGTGGTGAAGTTTTCATGTTGTAGACCAGGCATAGTCATCCCAAGTCTAGGAAATAGGCATAACATACCCTTACAAAACAATTCATGTAGCACCCAGCTAGACAGGGATCAGCTCTGTATTGTGAGCCACCTTCTGGCCACCACTCTTAGTATGGGAAGGGCTTTTACATTCTTTCAGGGATTCACTCCCATTGCACGAGTAGTTTTGATACAAAGCCACTTGCACAAGATCAGCACAAAACCTCCACAGATTCTGGATGCCTAAAGAGATCCATAACAGTGACTGAATCCTTAAAAGAAATCAAGTCCCTATGAAGTGCAGCAAATATATATATACTTCATTTATGTCATTTGTCACAATTTGAGAATCCCAGAACTACCAGTATCTACCAGCAGCCCTGATATACAAAACCTTCATTCCCAAACCTGCACCTAGTAAGGCAGCTATGACAATATGAGGTTTACACTTTACTACCAACAACCTCAGCTTGCTACGCAAGAGCAGACAATTGAAAAGGTCTATTGAGAGTCTACACACTGATGCAATCAAGAAAATCATGTTAAAGTGTGATAATTTCAGTGTTCAGCACTGTCAAGGTGAAATCAATTAAAAGACAAACATTCTATATACACACTATGGGCTTGAAGTCCTTTGTTTCAGACTCAATCTACTGGTATCTCCATTTTCAAATATTTGTCTGATATCACCCTTTACTCATATAATTCTGAGGAAAAATCTCTTTTAGTTAATATTTATCCTGGCTAAAAATAAATGAGCACTTAATTCATAGCTGTTTCAAGCTCTAATTAAAACCAGTTCTACACCGAGACATATGCTAAGAAGAAACAGCCTCAAGTAATACAATGTTCATTGTTAAAGAAAGTGGTTCATAAGCAATTATATCTTGTCAGCTTTAACAGTTAATCTAACCTCTTCAATGACACCCAGTTATTTTCACATTCAACATCCTGCCACAAACCAGTAATTACGGCCTGTACTTGCTATCTCTGCTGGCACTGATTTGCAAACTACAGACATAGGCAAATGAGCTTATAACCTTAACATAACCAAAGGACACTAAAGAGGTTATTTTTTGCAACATGACATTTATTCCTGAAATTGTTTGGCCATTAAACAACAATCGTTTCATCATTTAATCTAATTCTAACCAAGACACTGCTTCAAATGGAAAGCTTTTCCACTGTTTCATTTTTTTTCCTATTTGCAGCAAGTCATTAAAACAAAATTAATACATTATTAAAAAAAACTGCAGTGAAGGAAGAAAAACCCTATAGATCTTATTTTGCTCCAGCAAGATTAAGATTTCTCTTGCTGAAGAAGGGGGAGGAGGGAAAATAAAAGCTGGCAAGCAGTGGCTGCACAAGTATAGACTTCAAACCCCTTCACCCACCTTTCCAAAACAAGTGGCAAAAGTCATCAGTTCTTACATTTGGCTGCAGTCTGATACAATCTATGCCAGAACATCAGCAATAACCTTTGAGAAGTCAGAGAAATACACCTCTGAAGACCAAGGAGAAAAACATTATTCTTGTCGTTAAAAAGAGGCTAAAGAAAGGGCAAAGGAATAATGGTCACATTATTTTTCCTAGGAAAATACAGAAAAATACAATAGAGTAACAAACCTGTGGGTATAGAAAAGCAACATGGTTTAAAACTTTCTGACAATCCCTTGTGACATTCTCATCACAAGACATGAAGTTAGTCTTGTATGGTTGTAAAAGTGGCTGGGAAACTTTACTTGGGGAAAATACAAATGGAAATGTGACGTTAAAGAAAGTAATATGGATTACTTACAAACTCTAAGAATTTGAAGATCATAACTGAAAAATGTGCTCTCACAATAGCCAGTATCAGCAGGTATCTGAACAGATTTTTCAATTAAATATTGAAATGCCAATAGTAAGTATCAGCAAAATACACTATAGGGTGTATCATTCTACAGATTTGTCTGAGAACACAAGGTATAAGCCGTGCCTGCAGAGATTGCAAAAGAATTTAAGGATGTTAAGTTCTAACAAAGGGAACTGAAGAGCTGGCATGATCCTATTCACCTGTTATGTATAGCTGATTGTTAAGAGACAGAGACTTATTGTACTACATCAACAAAATGTGGTACATCACCCATAACATAAACTATTTTTCTTTGGGTCCTCTCCTATTAACAGATAATAATCCAAGCCACAATACAGCAGATTTTAAAATGAATGATACTTCAAGTAGTTACTCAAGTTAAGACTTAGAAGTAGTGCTACTTTGCATGTAATGTCTGGTCCCACAATTTTGCCAAAGGAAGGTTTAGGTTATTGACTAAAGTTTCACATATATTATATCCAATTTAACACATGTAACTGATATCTAAAGAAGTCTGAAGTCTATACCCTGGACCAAGTTACATACCACAAGAATTTTGGGTTCTCATGAAGCAGACCTTGCTGATCTCTTTGATCATAATACCAAGTAATTTTCTTCTAAAAGAGCTGAGAAATTTGAAAAAAGTCCACCCAATATGTTGCAGTTACTTAAATTTTGCTGGTTCAGCCTTTTGCACAAGGGGGTCAAGTGTTTAAGAAAAGGAAACGTACAATATTACTAAACAAAAGTAAGCTCTGAGACATCACCCTAGTCCAAAACATATTTCATTAATACACTTTTCTTTTTTTCTGTGGCTCAGTGATGTTATTATAAGTTCAGTTCCAAAGGACCAGCTCTCTTGGTTACCAAACCGCAAGATTTATAATTTTTCTATTCCATCTTTCATTTTCCTTTCCTTTCCCACATCCACACACTGTAGTGTGTCAACTGCCCCTCAGTGCCCAGATTTCCACTGAAAGAAAGTTCTAACTCAGCCAAGAGAACTGAAGGAATTTCAGCACTGCAGAGATGAGAAATCATTACATGAAAACAGTTAAAGAGGAAGATATTAATTGCTCTCTCACTTTCTCTTAATAAAGAAGTCTTCCAATGTTCAATTAAGGTGCCATAGGCAAGGGCATATCTAAAGAATCAAATTCTATTTTAAATCAGATTAAAATTTATTTATCGTCTCAATAAAATGAAAAAAAGAAAATAAAAGAAAATTCACCAAGAAAATAATGAGACATGAAGACAATATTCTCCCCTTTCTGCATCTTCAGGCTATTGGATCATTCTTACTATATAATAAGTTACCAAAGTCTGAGAAGTTTATAAGCAAATACAGTGTAGTCAAACAATAAGTGGTGGTTCAGCAGCCAAATAGGTTTGAATATCCATGTACAGCTTGGAGAACTGCCTCAGAAAACAATTCTTCAGAGTACAATGTCTTAAACACAGAGATTTCACTGGAAGAGCAGAAAGTGATTAAACCAAAGCATGAGTTAAAGTATTTATCATCTTTTCTCTTCCACAGACCTTTTCTTTTCTTTTACTACACAAAAGACTTATTTTCTAAAAACCGCTTAAATATAGCGAAGAGGAGGATGAATCCTACAATACAGGGTGGCACACTCTGGAAAATTCTGCATACCAGCCACATTCCACAGAAAACAGAGTGAGGAGGTCATGAGTTTATAACTGGAAGCTGCTCACTCCTACTAGCAGCAGACAGTGCCTCAAAACAGGTAATGCCTTCTTCGCGGAATAAACAGAAGATAAAAAGTCTGTATAAGGAAGACTTTGTAAATGTACTTTCCCTTTATTTCTAAAGCTCTCTAGGAACATAACAAGAAAAAAAAGTGAGTATAGGGAGCTGAGCTATAAATAGAAATTTTTCCTACTAAAATTATTACTAGAATTTCTTGGTAAAGAGCTTTAGTTGAAAGAAGCCAGAGAGAAAGTTTGATACAATCCTTTTGCAAGCTGCAAAATATCTACTTCTAGTCAGACTTAATACAACACCAAAACCAAATAGAGAAGCTATCTCCGGAAATAAGACAGGCCAGCAGAGACATCTAATTATACTCTGTAGCACTTTACTATTTACACAAAACAACAACAACAAAAAAATAAAAACCCACTCCCACTTTTCGTACAGAAAATTAAAAGCCCTAATTATACAATCAGCATTACCAACACAAATGTTACTATTTGGAGCATGAGAAGCATTTTATAATTATAAAGGAAAAGAGAGGAAAAAAGAAAGAAATATTTATACTGGCTCTATCTTTATTTCAAAAATATTATCACATTACATTCATTGAACAATTTTTCAAGTGACAAAGTCAAGCACTAAGAAACTAACTAAAATCAGAATAGTTTGGCTGAGAGATCATTATTTAGCTCTGTAAATCACAAAAATATTTGTACAGATCTGCAATTACAAAATGATATGCTATTTCTCCCCACTGAAGCCACACTCCAGGCAAATGAGACAGTGAGCAGGATGTAGGATGTTCAAAGAGCAGGAAAATCATGTATTTATTTTTACCCTGATCATTTGGGGATGCTGTGCTACCCAGTCTTTTAAACTGGCTTCAGAACTGTCGATTTCCTTTTAATAAGACACTTTTTACAATCACAGCATTCAAGCATCAGTGCATGTTATTTTCTTATCTGCCCTATGGAATAAGAACATGCTACCTTTCCCCTTTTACAAGGACAGTAAGTCCGATGGAGCTGAGGGCAGAACTTCAGAACTTGTTTCTAGTCATAAATTCACAGATTTCTCATTCCTGTAGATTAGAGATGGAGTTATCATGTAATATTCCCCTGTACCTCAGGAGAAGTGATAAAAGTCCAATTCTGTCATAAATAGCATCCAAAAAGGGGACAACTTGCAATTTTAGTGGCCATCCACTGCTTTAACTAATCCTTTAAAGAGGAAGCAAGGCTCATACACAGCCTCCTCTGTATATCACTCATCCTGTGAGAACAGCCTTCCTGTCCTTGTAATCTCTGGCTTCATTCCCTACGTGCATAGTGATCTATCAGCCCCACCATCATGCCCTCACTCTTACCAAACTCCTTGAGCTCTGCCCATCTGTTAACTGTGTATTATAAAATAAAAAAAAACAAACCTGCCCTTCTTGGAGGTTCTTCTTCCCAGTGATACCATTTCCTTCCTCCTTTCCAGTAAAGCACTGTGCACTGCTGACACAAAGTGTGGGACCAGATTTTGATAAGAATATTTGTGCTCAGGCACTGTTTTGACAAGCTGCCAAAATTCTGCAGACAACAAAAGCAACAGGAGCAAAAGAATATCTGGTTTCGATCTTTTGTAACTGAGCTAAAAAAACACTCTAGGATTTCAAGTAACAAAGAAAAAGCACTTTTTTTGGCTTTGCAGTTATCTCTGTTGATTTCCAAAGACCTGCAGTAAATAACAGGCTTAATAGAATGTCTTTTAAAAATAAAAGAGGTACAAAAATCTTTTACAATGAAAAGTGATAGACAACCTAGTTTACAACAAAAGGACATCAATCACAGACTCTTGGTGCCCTTAAAAAATAATTAAAAGTGTAGTTCATCAGACAGCAGCAGTAGCCACCGGCCAGATTATGTACAAATCCCAAATTCACCTCAGTGAAATAATACTTTCACATCTGTGCAATGCTGACCTCATTTTCTTCCTTTCCCATACTTTTTCCAGTCTACCAACTATATGCAATTAAAATAAAGTTGACTGAGTCTGTATCACTTCTTGCATAGTGTTGGTTTTGTATTGGGTTTTTTCCCACAAAGATAAGGCAGGGAAAGCAGAAGGAACCAGCCAGGAGAGAGACACAATCTCTGAATCAGCAGCTACTAAAAGCACACCCGCTACTACAGAAAACCATCAAAATTTTGATCCTAAGTTTGAACTGCACAAAGAAATCCCCATGGAGGTTTCTATGGAAAATATTCTATAATGCAGTGCAAATGGCTTCAGATGGGGGTCAGACTTGGGAGCGGAGGGGATGCGGGGAAGAAAGGGGGAAGGCAGGGAGCTGTGACACACAGTCAAAGTCTTCAAACTTTATGTAACATATGATTATGAAATCTCCTTGTTCTGCTGCCCAACGTATGAAACCCAGTGAGAAAGCAACAGCCTTTCTTCACCAGAAAATGTAGACTATACAGGATGATAATTAATTGTTTCAAAGCTGTGTGAATTACTTACTTTTCAAAACTTTCATGATTTAAATGTATTCAACAGCTTTGATTTGGCTCTGAATTGTAGGGAATTCATTGCTCTGAAACGTCAACATACCATTAGACTTTCCTAAAACAAACAGCACTGTGTTGCTAATGACAGGGTGCATTCCTCTGCACATCTAGTCTTCTCTTAGGATGAGGTCAAAATGCACATCTTTAGCCTACAAACTCCTATTGAAATTCAAGCACTTTCCCCCAATGTCCACTTAGCCACCAGAATTAAATTTATTTTGCTAAGCATAGACAGAAGGAAGTCTCTGATACAGCTACAACTTGGTCTATTAATGCCTTTGAGAATGGCTATCAAGTTCTTAGCTGTCCCTAAAAACAAACTGGGGACATCAAATATCCAACTGAATAGGACAAAGGATAATGGACTTAAAGTGAAAGAAAGTAGGTTTAGATTAGATTACAGGAAGACATTCTTTACTGCGAGGGTAGTGAGGCACAGTTATCCAAAGAAGCTCTTGATGCCCCATCCCTGGAAGTGTTCAAGGCCAGGTTTGATGCAGCATTGAGCAACTAAGTCTAGTGGAACGTGTCCCTGCCCATAGCAGGGTGGTTGGAACTAGATGATCCTTTTAAAGGTCCCTTCCAAGACAAACTGTGATTCTATGTAATAGGTACTGCAGAGCACAGAAGTGACACAGCTGGACACAGAGACAATGTGGATGTGGAGAACTGCCATACAGCTGGTCTCCCTATGGTGATTAGTGGTCCACATGCTAATGGTGGGAACAAAAAAGGGGACTAGCATGTCTATTGTCACTCTCGTAAATATTCCCCAGCAGTGGTATGGGAAAAAAAAGCTACCCAATACTACGCAAGAGGAAATCACCTCCCATTCTTCACATCATGCACAGAAATAATTTAGGCAATAGATTATGCAGTAACAAAAGAGATAAAGAGATACAGGGTCTTTCTCTGGCCTAATAAACACACACACACAAAAAAAAGCTGATGTTTAACTGTGCTTTCAACACGTACTGAGGAGTACAGCTGGATCCTCTTTTGGACGGGTGGGATGAACTCTAGTAACATGAAGTTGGAAAATGTTATTTCACCCTCTGTTACACTTCATAAGACTTTTCCCTGCTGTTGAAAACTGCAAAACTTTTTCCTCTAATGAGTTCCATTTTGTGAGTCATAGGCTGCTTCCTTTGTAATTCAGAGTCCTACCTGTGATTATACCACCGGCCTGACTCGAAGCAGCATGGTAAAAAGCATAGAATCATGGGTTGGGTTGGAAGGGACCTTAAAGACCATTTATTTCAAAATCCCCTTGCCATAGGCAGGGACATCTTCCACTTGACCTAGTACCTCAAAGCCCCATCCAACCTGGCCTTGAACACTTCCAGGGATGGGGCATTCACAGCTTCTCTGGGTAACCTGTGCTAGTGCTTCACCATCCACTGAGTAAAGAATTTCTTTCTAACACCTAATCTAAACCTGCCCTCTTTCAGTTCAAAACCACTGCCCCTTGTCCTGTCACTCTCTGCCCATACAAAAGTCCCTCTCTCTCCTTTTTATAAGCCCCCTTAACGTACTGAAATGCCGCAATAAGGTCTTTCTGGAGCCTTCTCTTCTCCATGCTGAACAACCCCAGTCCTCCCAGCCTGTCTTCATAGGAGAGGTGCTCCATCCCCCTGATCATCTTCATGGCACCCCTCTGGACCCATTCTAACAAGTCCACGACTTGTCGATAGGTAAGATCAGACTCAAACCACTTACTTCTTACATTCTATTTCTTTAATAAAGTGTATTAAGACTGAGACTGAAGCAGCAGCTGAAAATAGTCTTTATTTGTATCTTAGTGGTCAGGCCTCAGCAGATCGCTAACAACAACTGTAAGCTGCCATTTTATCTGAGTTCTCTATACATTCAGAAGGGAGCAACTATGTCAATTCTCTATAAAAATCTTAATAACAGTAATTCTGAAGGGCAAGAAATTTAAGGTTAATTTGGTCAATGGTTAAAAATACATTCTCTGATTTCTTGCACTTTCTCATTGTTAGACATACGGGCCAAGCAAATGAGCTGATGGATTTACTATTTAAAACAATGCAATTTCAAACTCTTTTCAAAATGCACAGTCATATGTCTAATGAAGTCAAGAATGTCAAATACTCGTGTTGGGAACAGTCAACCTTTTACCTCATGCTTCAGATCATCGCAGGCAGGTTTAAGTCATCATGGCTAGGCTTCGCGAACGAAGATTTGGGAAGGGCTCTACCCACTTTTCTTGCAAGCGCGTTGGTGGCTAAAAAGGCCAATACGAGAGAGGCAAGTCCGGTTGCAAAAGACACAGCAGAAAGACTCCTTAGATGGTATATTCTGCAAGGCACGATTCTTTCTGCGTTGTCTTTTCTCCTCAAGGGTGATCCTGCGTGCTTTCTCAAAAGCATCAGCAGCGTTATAAATGGTGTGTCTCCAGGCCTCCCGATTGGAGGCCAGAGTGGACCAGTTATGGTGGTCAATATGCCCGAGGCTGAGTTGTTGCTTCAGGGAGTCCTTGTATCTTTTCTTCGGAGCTCCTCTCTTGCGGCAGCCGGTGGCAAGTTCACCATAGAGCAGGATCTTAGGGAGGCGGTGGTCCTTCATCCTGGAGACGTGCCCTGCCCAACGCAGTTGCGTTCTCAGTAACATGGCCTCAATACTTGTAATTGCTGCCTGTTCAAGAACAGATGTATTGGTCACATAATCTGACCAGTGGATGTTTAGGATTGTACGGAGGCAGCGTTGATGGAAGCGTTCTAGGAGACGCAGGTGGTGGCGGTAGATGACCCATGATTCGGAACCATATAAAAGAGTAGACAGCACAATGGCTCTGTAAACACTGATCTTGGTACTTTTCTTCAAGTGTTTATTACGCCATACTCTTTTATGGAGTTTTCCAAAAGCACTATATGCCTTCGCTAACCTATTGTCTATCTCCCCGTCAATCCTACCATCCGAGGAGATGAGGCTGCCTAGGTAATTAAACTGTTGGGCTGATTTGAGTTCTGACTGGCCAATGGTGATGTGGGGATGATGGAAGACTTCCTGAGGTGCAGGCTGATGGAGAACTTCTGTCTTCTTTAAGCTGACTTCCAGCCCAAAGAGCTCAGCAGCATCTGCAAAGCAGGATGTTAAACGCTGCAGAGCTGCTTCTGTGTGGGCAACAAGGGCGGCGTCAAGGTTTAAGTAATCTGTCAGCTTTTACATACCCTTACAAGCTGGAAATACAGTTGTGTGTTCAAAAGAGAAGGTATCTGGACATCCAGCATACAAGAGCAATGAAGAGATGCACATAAAAAAATCTCAGTCCAGCTCACTTGGTAAAAGTTGCATATAGCAGGATGTTTAAAAATGAAGTGTTTTTTCCTAAAAGTAAATGACTGAAACATTAAAGCAGAGTTTTAAAAATTGTTTTTTCTAACATCTGAGAATTTACATTTTTATGTCATTCTGTATTTACAAGCAGCTTTTCTACCCAAACATCAATCTGACATTAAAAAAACATGCAGATCAAAGGAATGATGTGCAGAATAATCACTGAGGATCACTGAGCAGAATTTTAAAAATCAGTCTGTTTGAATATTTATTCTACCAATTTAAATGTGTGGTTTTTTCTTAGGAAAAAAAAAGTAACATTAGTATTACATGGATAACTACTCCAGATGCTACCCGTTGTTAGGTAAAAGTATCTATTGCTGTACACATACATATGTAACACAGAAGATGTAAAATGAATACAGACAATAACAGAGAAACAGATCACTTATTAAACTTTCATAGTCATTTCACAGAGTTATTCTAATGCAGTCTGGTGACCAGTTGAGAATTCACATATCAAGAGACTTACAGCTAACATTTTTCTGTCTAATTCACTGTCTAACTCACTTATCTAATTTCACTTTTAGCAGAGATCTTAAATACCTACGAATTAAGAACTGAGATGATGGGTTTGAGTACTTCCAGGGAAAATGGAAGATAGAAAAAAATTTGCTTATTTTTGAAAACATTAACCTGGAGAAACTTGAGCTTTCTCCAAGTAACAAATAACTGTACTGCTTATCAACTCATTTCAATTGCAAAGACTAAGGGTAACTGGCAATACAGCCCTACAATTAAATAAACCTCTCTGAGGCTGAGGACTGAGCAGGAGGGAAAGCAACTTACTTTCACTTCAAGATGTTGTTATGGTTACAAAGCAAGGGGGTGGAGCTTTAATATTGTATATTCAGTACCACCCACATCACCACTTAAGTTTTAAAACCAGCACAGATGTAGTAGATACTAAAGGGAAGAAATCTAAAAGGTTTTATTTTAATCACTGAAAGTCTTCAACTAGATTTCAGCAACACATTTCAACTGCAGTGAAAAACGTTTTGAGAATACGTAATTCCAAAATTTATGGTTATTAAAGGTACACTTCTTTCTTACAAAACATGCCTTAACTGCAGTCTCTGTGCATAAAATCTCCCTAGCAAGTTAAACAGAGAATTATAAAACTACCTTAGCTTTTCAGCAGAAATTTAGATTAAATATGGAAATTTAGATGCAAAATTGCATCTAAAACTAGGTGAACTATCTCCAACTAATGCTAAAAGTGTATATACTGCCTTATAGTTCTTAATTGAGCACTATAAAAAGCAAACCAAAACAGGCAAAGATAAAACCAAGTTTTTGAAGTTTTGGGTTTTTTTAATCAAGTTTTTAAAGTTTTCTTTTAATAGTTGTCAAGGTAGATTATGAGCAAAATAAATTGACAAAATCAAGATAGATTATGAGAAATATCATTCAGTAGGCTATGAGCACAATAAAATTGAAATTATCAAAAATATATACCACCAATTATTTTCTCACACCACCTAGAATATACTGCACAACAAATTTAACTTTAATTTAACAAATTTAAATTTAAATTTAACCAAGGTTTAAATATCTTTTAACTCAGCACCCAACCGGTTTTGGAAAGGATTGTGGGCTGGAGGTAAAGATGTTTCAGATGGAAAGCAGGCACAATTCTAAACTATGAAGATTAGGATGGATTATGATGGAACATGGCATGAACGACCTCACAAAAATACTGTATTAAAGACTTATAGTTTCTAAAATCATATGTTTAAAAATTATTTGAGCTAAATATCAAGTTGATACATGAAAAGGAAAGTTCTTTTATCAGTCTGATTACCCTACTTAACTGATTCTATCACTGGATATCGTAGAGGTTGTTTAAGAAAAGGCATTTGCTCTCAGACTCTCTTTAATTGTTTCAATATTTCCTTACAATGAACTGACAGGATCCCAGTTAATGCGGTAAGACTATTTGAAGCCCTGATTCAGACTCAGAGGAAAAGCTAACATAGGTAACTAGCTATGCAACCCCCAAAACAGATGGAAAATGGGTTGTTACTAAGTCATATCTAGACAGATTCTTCTGTACGAGATACGTGCATCTACAAGGAAAATTCAGAAACCAAGGGGATAGTTACACCACTAATAAATCAGTCTTAACCACACACATAGAGAAAAGAAAAAAAACCAACTAATTAAATTAAAGACAAGACACTGGAAATGGATAATTGGAAAACAACCATCATCCAGAAGATGCTGTCAACTTTCAGCTGTAGTGAGTCACAGAATATTGACAGAAAGCAGTCAACCCTATCTACCAATTACACATCTGTCTAAAAACTGTAATTAAGACACGGCCTTTCTAACCAACATTATCGTCCAAATAATTTTCTCCTCTTTGAGATAAAGCAGGGTTGCAACTACATGTTGATTTATCTCCATGACTTTTGGGGTGAAAAAGAAGAGTGGGGAAAACGTAAAACGAAAAAAAACACATGCTCCTTTGCTGGAAAACATATCAAAAACCCCTAAAACTCATAAACTCCCTCAAGATTTCCATACATGCCTAATAGAGATATTTAGTGTGCACAGATATATATATACACACAGACACATGTATGCACATGTCTGTCTACAGTCTGTACATCTATAAAAACAGCCATGTCTGTATATAATATAAAAAAAATCTTAAAAATGAACAAATACATATAAAAACTTATGTGCTGGTTTGGGCTGGGATAAAATTATTGTTCTTCACAGTAGCTAGTATGTTGCTATGTTTTAGTTTTGTGCTGAAAACACTTTTAACACAGTGATGTTTTTGTTACTGCTGAGCAGTGCTGACACAGCACAAAGGCCTTTTCTGCCTCTCCCCCCACCCCACCAGAGAGTGGGGGTGCACAAGGCATTGAGAGGAGACACAGCCCAGACAGCTGGCACCAACTGACCACAGGGTTCTCCCACATTATATGGCATCATGCTCAGCATATAGAGCTGGGGGAAGAAGGAGAAAGGGGCAGACATTTGGAACAATGGTGTTAAGTGACCACTACACATGGTGGAGCCTGCTTTCCTGGGGATGGCTAACACCTGTATGCCCATGGGAAGTGGTGAATGAATTCCTTGTTCTATTTTGCTTGTGTGCACCCTTGTTCTGTTTTCCTTGTGTGCACCTTTTGCTTTACCTATTCACACTGTCTTTATTTCAAACAACGAGTTTTCTCACTTTTAGCCTTCTCATTCTCTTCCCTATTCCACGCAAGAGGAATGAGCGAGTGGCTGCATGATGCTCGGTTGTTGGTTGGGGTCAAACCATGACAGTCACTACAAAAAGAAGCCACTAACGAGCACTAGACTCTAACAGGCAAGCAAGCCCCATGGCAAGCATAGAAGCCTGCCAATTAACAGCTAAAGCACAATAACAGCTATAAATTCAAACTAGCACACTCCTATGAAATCTGCTGTTATCTCGAGCCCTTCAAGCTCCATGCTGGATGCCAAAAGCAGCACAGCTATGAATATTTTATATATATTTCTGTATATGTCAATATGGATATAAATATATTTACATATATGCACACACACAAAATCTCAGTCCCCATCTCTTTCTCAAAATTTGCATCCCAAGAATAAGGTAAAGTTTGGCTGAAGAGGACCAGATAGTAAATAAATAAATAATTAAATAAATAAAATGTTATTATATTAATTTGGAGTGTGATCTGTTTTCACAGCAGAGAACATAAACCACACTTATTTCCAGTCTTTTTCACACTGCTGCTCAACACTGACAAGCTTGGAAATGAGGAGAGCTACTACACTGTATTCCTGTCTCCAAAGCTCCTAAAAGCACTAATTAATTCACTGGCTACAGCTTAGAAATTTATGAAAGTGAGTATCAAACTTAATTGAAGCAAAGAAAAAGCTCTACCTTTTTTGACTTACAGGGATTACTCACTGGCCTCTCTACATTTCCAACTCAATGGCTTTAGTGTGTTATTTGATTCAACTGTTAAAGATACTTAAAGCTATCAAAACGGGAGAAAAATATCAAAATTGAAAGTGCTTACAAAACAAGGAATATCAGCTTTAACGATTACTTACACCCAAGGAAAACTAAGCTCTCAAATTCTACCTTTAGATCACACTCCCCACCACATCTTTTTTAATTACCTTTTTCTTGAAAATACAGGCTTTTTACTCCACATGTCAAGTGCTGATCCCCCACTTTTCATCAAGAAGTATATCATCCACTGCGGACAACAGGTGAAGTAGATGAGTCAAAGAACAGAATAAATAAACTATTTAAAAAAACCTCACAAAACTAAGCAGTGGATTTGGGTGCAGTTCCAATTTATCTCCAATTCACTAGACCATCCCTTCTGATGTACTTCAGGAGTGCTCCCATCCTGTGGGGAGATGGAAGGGTTATCACCACTATTTCACTGACGCAGAGGTTCATCCAGCTGTGTAATGCATTCAGGGAAGTTCAGCAGAGTCTGGGGGCTTCATCTGACTCCTACCCCAGGGTTTCCACTAACTGCACTGGGACTTTAGTTACTGAAGTTGAACTAAAAATTCACAACAGAACTATCAAAACATAACAATGGATTTGTTCTCATCAGCTTAACATCTGGTTTCTGAATTAACACGAGTTATAATTATTAAACCAGAGTAATCAAAACAAATAACAAGAGCTCCCTGTCTCCAGAGTGGCTGACTCTATTTCCTAGAAGTTACTGCTTTTTGCTTGCATTCATTTATCACCTTCTTTTTCTACAAATTGTAAACACTCACAATTCTTTCTCAAGCAACTTATGTTTCTTGTTTGTATTGATCAGCATAGCAAACTGGCTCAGTTCATTGCATTACAATTCCATACACTGTAAAATGCCTCATTACAATATGAATTTTAGGTACAGTTGCTGTATATATGGTCTCACACATACAGCTGTTCTCCTTTGGATTAATAAACCAATGCTCCTTCGTAATCTCAATTAGAGAATAAATTTTTCTGTTTTATGTTCCCTACAAGCTGAAATTTTTCTCCTGAATAGTAGGTCAACATCATACAAAAATGGATAAATGAAACCTTCTGCAAAGTAGTTCTGTGAAAGAATCAGAGATATTAAAACTGTTGGCAAAAATTATTCCCTTTTTTGTCCTGCATCCAGCTCAGGAGTCCCCAGCAAAGGAAGAACATTGACCTGTTGGGGCAAATCCAGAGGAGGACTACCAAGATGATTAGAGGGCTGGAGCACCTCTCCTCTATGAGGAAAGGCTGAGAGAATTGGGATTGTTCAGCTTGGAGAGGAGAAGGCTTCAGGGTGATCTAATTGCAGCCTTCCAGTGCCTGAAGGGAGCCTACAAGAAAGATGGAGAGAGACTTGTTTTACAAGAGTATGTAGTGACAGGACAAGGGGGAATGGTTTCCAGCTTAAGAGAGTAGGTTTAGATTAGATATGAGGAAGAAATTGTTTACTGGGAGGGTGGTGAGGCACTGGGACAAGTTGCCCAGAGAAGTTGTGGATGCCTCATCCCTGGAGGTGTTCAAGACCATGCTGGATAGGACTTTGAGCAACCTGGTCTAGTGAAAAGTATCCCTGCCCGCACCAGGAAGAATGGAACTAGATGATCTTTAAGGTCCCTTCCAACCCAAAGCATTCTGTGATTCTATGATTCTTGTATCGCAGAAAGTGTTTGTATTTATAAAAGCAGAACTAAACTTAGTGATGAAGACTGATTACACTATCAAGAGCCCCACAATAAGGAGACATGCTTATTAAACTGGGAAATAAATTAACAACAGAATTCAAGATACTGGAACCTACTCCAGTGCCAAAATAGTACCTTATTTTGATGTAAATTTTAACCTCATCTTTCCCTCAAGTGATAGACCAGGATGGCAGTTAAACCAGGCCTTTGTACAAATTTCAGTGCTTGGGTTTAATGAAGTGGAAAGATTGCACTTTATTCCCCTTTCCACACAATTCATCCTCTACAAATAACTGATTTTCACTTCCTGGTGCAGTGCAAGTCTGTCCCAACTTGCTCAGTTATAGCAACCAACACTGGTATGGCAGATCGTGTCTTTCCCTCTTATTCATTCCATCTAGTCTTCTGCCCTTCCAGTAAAATATATTTACTTTTTTTCTAATATCTTTTTTTCCCAATCTCATTTTAAAACAGTGTGTTTTTTCTCTAGCTGACCTTTTTTAATTAGACTTAATAATCCAATACAATACTTTTTCACATGAGTGGGCATAAAATGCTCTATCTAACATGAAAACATTTGCTTGGACAGGAAAAAAAAAAGAAAAAGGGATTAAAAAAAAAAAGTGTGTGCAAAAAGCATAAAAAACAGAATTTAAGTGTTTGCTCTGATGGTACAGTTGGAAGGCACCACGACATCTCCAATTTATTTCCCAAATTCCAATCACTCAACTGGAGATACTGTGTTTAAGTTCACCACTAGGCTGATGTGGCATGAAATATGATATACAGACACACCTTAATCGAACATCCCAGCTTTCTTCTCACTAGTTTCTGGTTCCCATTTTTTTTCCCCAATTATTTCTGAACCAGACCAAGTCCACCACTTAGGCTGCACGAAAATCCCTCCTCCTCTCTCCATTTGCTTTCTAGTTTTAAACTAACAGATTGACGTAGCTCCCCTCCTCTATTAAAAGGCTGCTTATTCCCAGTTTAACATAATATTTTTTTTTTGTAAAATTAATCTCCATAATGCTGAACGGAAGTTTTCCACATGCTCTACTTGGATGAGCATGTTAGTTTTAGTGCGTCCTATTTTTAGCTGTTTTGCCTTGCTTTACAGTTTATTTCCTTAAATAGCAATCTGGATATCGACATAGAGCACAGCTGAAAAACAGAACATATTTCCCATTTCACATATGTTTAGGGCCATGGAATTTTAAGTTCATAAATAGGAATATCTGAACTGAGAAGGAGTGAAATTCAGCATCATAAGGTTAAAATAAAAATTTTATTATTGTGACCTGGCAACTTAAACAGATTTTTTTCATGGAAAATCAATCCAGTTCATTTTAAACATTTTTTAATGATGGAGCTGCAGCAGCTGATAGGGAATTTACGGGTAATCTTAATTATACTGTGAACTTTATTCTGAATCCCCTTTAAACCTGAGGTGCCTCAGCTGAGGTGGACGGGATCTCCCTCTGGAGGCCTTCAGAGGCATCTTCCCTTCTCTCCTGACAAGGTAGGAAACTTCACTGGGTTGCACAACAGGTTAGTTCCTCCATACAAATTCAGCCTAAGATGCTCATCCTCTCCTTCTCATTCCCCATTATCCATATACTGACCTGTATTCCACCCTTCTGTCAACTATCGTGATGCAACCTGGATCAATGAAATGATTGAGGTAAAAAAAATTAATTTATTTTCATAAATAACCTCAGTGCCTGGCAAGGTTATGGAGCAGATCATCCTCAGTGCAATCACACAGCACCTACAGGACAGACAAGGGATCAGACCCAGCCAGCACGGGTTTAGGAAGGGCAGGTCCTCTCTGACCAACCTGATCTCCTTTTATGATCAGGTGACCCGCCTGGTGGATGAGGGAAAGGCTGTGGATGTAGTCTACCTGGACTTCAGCAAAGCCTTTGACACAGTCTCCCACAGCATTCTCCTGAAAAAGCTGGCAGCCCACGGCTTTGACAGGGGCACTCTGTGCTGGGTTAGGAACTGGCTGGAGAGCCGGGCCCAGAGAGTGGTGGTGAACGGTGCTGCATCCAGTTGGCCACCGGTCACTAGTGGTGTCCCCCAGGGATCAGTGTTGGGCCCAGTTCTATTTAATATCTTTATTGATGATTTAGATGGGGGATTCAGTCCATCATCAGCAAATTTGCAGATGACAGTAAGTTGGGGGGAAGCGTCAATCAGCTGGAAGGCAGGAGGGCTCTGCAGAGGGGCCTGGGCAGACTGGAGAGTTGGGCTGATTCCAACAGGATGAGGTTCAACAAGGCCAAGTGCCGGGTCCTGCACTTTGGCCACAACAACCCCCTGCAGTGCTACAGGCTGGGCACTAAGTGGCTGGAGAGCAGCCAGGCAGAAAAGGACCTGGGAGTTTGGATTGATAGGAAGCTGAACATGAGCCAGCAGTGTGCCCAGGTGGCCAAGAAGGCCAATGGCATCCTGGCCTGGATCAGGAACAATGTGGCCAACAGGTCCAGGGAAGTGATTCTTCCCCTGTACTCAGTGCTGGTGAGGGCACACCTGGAGTACTGTGTCCAGTTCTGGGGCCCTCAGTTCAGGAAGGATATTGAGGTGCTGGAGCAGATCCAGAGAAGAGCAACAAGGCTGGTGAAGGGACTCGGGCACAAGTCCTATGAGGAGAGGCTGAGGGAACTGGGGTTGTTAGCCTGGAAAAGAGGAGGCTCAGGGGAGACCTCATCACTCTCTACAACTACCTGAAAGGAGGTTGTAGCCAGCTGGAGGTTGGTCTCTTCTCCCAGGCAGCTATCAGTAAGACCAGAGGGCATGGTCTTAAGCTCTGCCAGGGGAGGTTTAGGTTAGATATTAGGACGAAATTCCTTACAGAAAGGGTAATCAGGCATTGGAATGGGCTGTCCAGGGAAATGGTGGATTCTCCGTCCCTGGAGGTTTTTAAGATGAGACTGGATGTGGCACTTAGTGCCATCATCTAGTAACCACAGCGGTAGCGGATCAAGGGTTGGACTTGATGATCTCAGAGGTCCCTTCCAACCCGGCTGATTCTATGATTCTATGATCTCAGATCCCACCAAAGATCTCATATACAGGGAGAAACATAAAACTGCACCATGGGAGACGTTAATTTGTGAGTCCCTTCCCACTCAGAATACTGTATGATTCCACGATTCATCTCTGAATGGGGACACCAATGGTTAATAGAATTAGTACAGTTTCACCACCCTAGTAGTTCAAGTGCAAAAACACTGACGTGAAGACACAAAAGAAAAAGAGCTTGCAAAACCTTACTTGAAATCTGAGAAAAGTGCAGTTCCTAGTTGTTTTGCCCAAACCAAGGAAAAATGGTAAGCTTTCTGATAGAAGCATTCCATGAAGCTGAGATGAGGAAAGACCAGATGGAATTTTCAAACATATTAGCAAGTCATGTGATGCCTGCTCTGCTGGTGCTACGAAAAAAAATCTAGGAGCCGTTTAGCTGAGGTGAGATAAGAAAGGGTTTAATTATGCCAAGGCAATAGATGTTACACGACGCATGCCGGGCTGTGCCCGAGATGTTACATTTATAACAATATCTGGCCAATCCCAAGTGTGTCGATCCTCTAACTTTTGGTCTAGTCCACCCCCTGGCCCGCCTCCTGGAATTGGGTCGGGGGGCTTTTTGGGACCCCCTCTTCATCATTCTTCATCATCTTCGGGGTACAGAGAGCAGTGTAACCCAGTTCCTTGACTCTGTCCTGCGGTTTAGGCCAAGATACAGGCGTTCTCCAAACAAGACAGGCTTGCCTTGACAAGAGACAAAACATTTTCTACTGGATATGGGGGTAGGGTGATAGAGGGGTATGGAATGGGGTGAGATGATTAAGGAATGTATAAACTAAAGGGTACTATGGGGAGGAGGGAGAAAGGGTTTCTAAAATCTACTTCTATTACCTATAAAACTTATAAGGTAGAAAAATAAAAAATCATTATGGGCTTAAGGCATCACATGTAACTACATTAGTTAACACTGGAATAACTTCTTTAGCAAGGCAGACATATCAAACACAGGACCAGGAGCTTGATGGTTTTCATAGCTTTGATATACGAGTTTGAATTAACTGAAATATCCTTCTGCAAACAGCGCAATGCATTTACCTGTGCACTTTTTTGATGGGTTTATTTCAGGCTTCCCCCCTCTTTTCCTTATCTGCATTTTCACTCTACTGTCTAGCAAGCTAATCTTCCATAACCACATAAGCACCACAGTGACAACCCTCCCTAAGTGGGAAACTTAGTCAAGACTGAGACTAGAACATTTTTCTTTGATTTAATTTTATGTTTAGTATTTTACAGTTTTTTACTAAGACTGTTTAATGAAATGAACAATTTAAAGAAGATATTTTTGATGATAGTGATATTCAGAGCACACTTCTGCTTCATAGCAATGTAGATAGTGCAATACATCATTATAATAGAAACATCAATAAACCAAACCTATTTAATTGTTTAATACTATACAATGCTAAAAGTTGACATTTAATAGTAACATTTAAGAGTAACTTAGGTAAAAGAAGAATGCAGCTGTGTGTTCAACAGGCAACTGTTATTTTGCTTCTTTGTGCTTTGAAACTAAGGTATTTTAAACTACCATCTTATTTACTAGCACACATCAGTAAGTATTCAGCAACACAGTATAATACTCTCCTTGACAGGTTCTAAATATCTGTTCCAACAATGTCAAGTATATAGTTATTTTAATAAAGTAAGATTCAAAGTATCTGACTTTTGTGTAAAAAGATTCAAGAGGAAGCTGAATAACTAACTGTTGTCAAAATGTATTTATTTAAATTGATACAATAATTAAGAAAATTAGTATGAAAGCAGGCACAAACCACTTATATAAACTCATTATGCAATGTTTACACTAAGTGTTCACCACTAGTAATTTTCATCTTCATGGAAACTGGGATCAAAATAAAACTAGGATAATATTTTTGTATCTCCAGCAGCAACACAAAGTTTGATTCCTGCACTGCAATATTCTGGATCTTTGCTATTGGCAGTGAATATGAAAAGTTTGAGAAGAAAACATTAGGAGGAAGAAAGAGAAACAGTTTCAGGTAAGTGACATTTCTATACCTACAATTAAAGAAAATGTAAGAAGACAATTGCTACATGAAGAACTAGATATCCACTGCATATTAAGAAAATAAACCAGTAACAGATAATGACATATATTACAAAGATAAAGACAGATGTATGTTAATACAAAAATATAATTTAAAATTTGACAAGGAAACAAAGGATAAAGCATAAATAGACACAAGACCAGAAGAGCTGAGAAATACTGAAATGAACGATTTCCTCCTCGATTATAAAACGTATTTGTTCTACAAGAAATTATGCTCACCACAGTTAAGTTTACTGAACTTAAATGCTACTGCTGATACTAGCTCAGTTAAAATCCATCATTTTTTGACACATTTGCCTTTACATAGAAATCTGATTGTACAGATACACAGAGTTCACAGGCTTAGTATTCTTACAATACTTACTGCTTCACTGATTCTCTAGAACTATGTCTTCAACATAAACCAAAGTCTAGTCTAATTCTTATTTCCCAGGAGTTTTCTCACAAATCTGCAAAATAGAAGATTTCAAATATGTACTGTGGCTTCTCTGCCTCTCAAGGCTTTTATATGCCAGTGCCCTCAGTCAGATTTATTACTCCTCACATAATCTAATATAGAAAGAATTCACCCGATTGGTTAATCTGCACAGTACAATGTTGCTATATAAAGCAATATTTTGAGCTTCCAGTTTGGGATGTTCCATAAGCACAACATTTTGAAGGAAAAGAGAATTTCCATCTACGAGTAAATAGAAAGCTACACTCCAAATATTTTCAGCTATTTGAGATATTTTTAAACATCTCCATTTCTTATCAGCATTGGCGTCATTCAAACTGGAGAGAAACGTGAGACTGAACCATCCAGAAGCTTGAGGAAGGGAGCAACCATCCTGCTTCTCCTCGCTGCCTGCCCAGAGTCAGTTAAGAGATGGGGGGTTACGAAGAAAATAAATAAAACATAGAAAAGAATGCACTTCTGCTCATCTCCCAACACCTTTTATGTTCACACAAAAGCCTTCTTGCAACAGATGACCTCTATCCCACAGACAATTTAAAGACTGAAATATGAAAGGCACAAGGTGGGACCCAAAATACCGAAGAGGGAGGATAACACACAGGAAGAAAAAAGGAGAGTGGATGCAACGACACAAGTGATTTAAGTCCAAAAGCATTGGAGTGAAGGATGAGGAAAAAAAAAGCATGGAAGCAACATGAAGTAAAAACATTGGAACATTTACTGAACAAAAGCCCTCTGCCCTCCCAGGTCACCTCAACCAGTTGACACATGGCACTTTGACTTGTCTACACATCCTAAAAGCTTCTACTAATGTCTTTAACTAAGAGCTTAGTAAAAAAAGATAATTTTTTCTTGTCTAAACCAGATGACTAAAGCAATCTTCTAATAAAGCAAAATCAGTTATTTATTCTAGCATCAAAGAACTGCACTTGCCTTTGTTCTCATTAAATATGTCTCTTCTACACGTATTATCTATTTACTTACCTATAAGGGAAGTGAAATGGCTTAGGTGTTCATTACAAGATGCATTGTCCCTGTTTTGCAAACAACACTTTTAATGCCTATCATACAGCGTTTGCTTCTGCAAAAGTCAGCTGAGCTCCTAAGTCTTGTGTAAATTCAATTCACTGATATACTTAGTAAATGAAAATGCAATTCTCTTTCCTATGCTGTTCTGATTCATACCTCCCAGGAAGATATTAACAAATAAATCACAAAGCACTTGACACTGTGCTTAAACAGCAGTCTTAAACAGGTAGAACTGCCCTACTCAAAGTCATTTTCATGTAGTGGAAGAGGGCATGAGAAAGATTAGATCTGTGAGATTTGCCTGGAACAGTGAGTGAAACTGACTGTGAGAATTCAGAAAGTTATTTGTGAGTGACTTGCTCTTGCGATCCAAACAAACAGCTACCTTGTTCAGGTTCTCATTTAACTAGCTCTTCCAAGGCAATTAATACAGATTTCAACAGCTGACCTAAATGCTAGGCAGGACTTGTTAACCCACTTTATACCAAGCACCAACACTGTCACCGTTTTGGAAGCAGAGAAGATCATCTCCAACTATTTGGAGCAGTTATGTGTATTACAGCAGAAGAGAATGAATGCACCCCAGAATGGCTAACACACATCCAAAACTAAATTACTGTGAACTGGGAAGAGAAGGGAAGCAGTAATATCCTGCAACTGACACCCATTAGGCTGATATGCCTGACATCCATTAGGCTCCATGTTAGCAAGTCCTACTACTGACTGATAAAAGTAAAAACTGGCAAATAATAGAAAGTGATAAAAAAGAAAAGGGACAGTCAAAAGATGGAAAGGGGAGGGGTGAAGGGTGGAAATGAGAGTAGCTGCTTTGGAAAGGCACCTTTTTTTGTTCCACTGGCTATAGAGGGAGTTTGGGTGACAAGGTAGATGGCTAACCTTGGTATCATTGAAATGAAGTGACATGAATCCCATGTTACCTAGTCCTTCCAGAGGTTATAAAAGAAGTAATTACATTCACAATACAAAAGCTACATTTCCTTCTATTATCGCCTGTTAGTTGTATGCATTTGCACAAGTTTTATGCAAAACAATTTGGTTCAGCAAAGTAGTTTTTTAGTTAATTTTTCATATAGCTTTTCTGACAATCTACTTTCACCTCAAAAAGCACTCTGGTTTTATACTCAGACTGATGGTTAAAAGCATTTCAGATGACAGATATCATCTATATTTATTTGCATCATAAAGCAATTTCTAAAGGCAAAGCATGATAAAAGGAGTATGAATTCTCCAATGAAAAAGGTATTAATATTTGCATTTATGATGCAATTATGCAAAAACATTGCTTGAGAAATGTTGCATGGACATGATATGTGGATAATGTAAACCTAAGTGGCAAGAAGATCTAACTAGAAAATGATACAGGTAACAAAAAATAAAGCCTCCCTTTTTCTCAAAAAAAAAAGAAAACCAAACCACATAGAGTTTATACTTTTACCATGTTGTTTATAACAAAACAGATGAAGATCAGTTCATTATTACCAGACACCTTTCCAGATACATCTGCTATACCTCAACTCTGAAGGTTATTAGTTCATGACTTTATTAGAGAAGCCTAGGAGTAACCAGGTAAGAAGAACGCAGTTCATTAGCAGCTCTGAACAGAGTACACATTAATTCAGTGTTACAACATGTAAAGTGAATGGAATTAAGGAAAGCAATTTTAGATAATGAAATTTTAAATACTTTATATGCTATTAAGTTGCTTCCAGACTCCACTGGACAAAAGACAGACAGACAGAATCACCTACAGAGTTAATTATCCCTCTTTCAGTGAAATAGCCTGTTCTCTTGATAAATTGATTCGCAAAACTAATGCTAAGGTTTGAAACCAAGACGTTAATTGAACTGCTGAATTATGGTTTTGTATATTTTTTTTCTGAAAAAACTTCTGGTTCTGGTTTTGATAAATTTGCTGGACAAAAAAGCTACAAAGTGTAAAAAAAAAAAAAGTGGAGTAATCATTAAAAATACATGTATTTCAAGATTATCTGTAATTTTTTTATTGCCATCCAGTCCCTGAAACCATTGACACATTCATTGGGAAAAAATGCTGGGCACTGCCAAGGTATATTGTTTATTGGCATAGAGACCAAGCACTCAAATGAGTAGTTCCATCAGGTATGTATTCAGCATAAACCAAACATCATTTGCAATGAAATGATGTAACAAATGGAGAAGCTAAAAGAACAAGAAGCTGTGAAACAGAAGCAAGTGTAGCGCTCAAAATAACGCAGGGATGGGATTAGATTTCTAGGGTACTAGCTCGAGGTACAACAATAAAATTATAGCAATTATGTAATATATAGAAATAAAAAACTATATAATAATGAAATTACAAAATTATTTTTTAAAAAACAAAGATTGCGGAGTTTGCCACTGTTTCTTGAATCGTTCTTTCCTTTGACACTGTCAAAGATTGGCTGGCACCCGCTCCCAACAGGTGCACAAATGCCATGGCCAATGCCAGTCCAGCCCTGCTGACTCGCTGTGGCAGGTGCTTCCTGTCAGTTTTCCCCCCAAGAAGGGAAGGTGACCCTCCAGCCATGCCACTCATAGTTGAGAAAGAGAGACACCTTAAATTCCTGGCAGATGCCCAGCCAACATGCTTCATCCAAAGGTTCTCTGGGGTCACCTTCTTGAAAACTTCCTGTACGTTCCTTTCTTCTGGTTAAACACTTGCAATAGGAAAAAGTGTCTCTGGACGGATAACCAGGACTATGGACATTCCACAAGTCCCACAGTAATAAACTACTTGAGCAACTGAGCTTTCAAAAAGGACAGCCAGTTCTTACCCTGAAATTCTGCTCATGTAACAGAAGTGACCTCTTTTTAATTGCTTTTCCAATTAATTGGTTTCCAAGGCTTTCCTCATTTCCTGAAAGGATAAAAGGGCCATATTCTCAATAATACCCACGAAATTGCCCAGAATAAGAACATCTATTTACTTCATTCACTAAATTCACAAGAAGCTGTTCAGGAGAAAACATTACAGGTTTGGGGTTTGAATCACTGGGGCAGATCTACTGAGATCTTTTGCTGAGAGTATGGGATCTCACAACCAAAGAGAAATCATCCCAACACCCTTTCCAGCAAGAAGTCTTTTGACTCCTTTCATGGAGCAGTTCAGAAGCTCCATAATGAGGCAGAGAATACCTCTCTTTATTACACTCCAAAACCCATACAAATTTGGCGCTCTCTCCCCTTCCCAAGGGCTTCTACTTGCCTCCATCTTCTCTCATAAGTCATCAGATAAGCTAGGCTTGTCCATGTCCTCATGGCTAAACAGACAGATTTTCTATGTAATGGCTTTGTAACAGCCTCTCCAGACATGATGTTCTCTCTTTTGGGGAATGGTTTCTCTCTAGAGGAGGATTCAAGTTGTCCTCTGGGACTCCTGAGTTTGTTATAGCTGCTTCTTCTTCCTGCCTAGGAATGGAAAAGCTTTTGATAGTAGCTAAACAGTCATGAACTGAGGTTTGGTGGCATAACAGAACCATTAGCAAGCCAGCCTCCACTTTCTTTTCCTTTAGGACAGTGTAGCAAAAGGCACCTGAACCCTGGATCTAATACTTCATTATAACCTATAACATACCTATAAATATTGAAAATTCAGAACTAGCAAGTGAAGCATTTAAAAACTTTGCACACAAACCTCTCCCTAACTACCTACAGTCTTACAGGGCAAGACTGCTTTGTAGACTGGCAATTCTCAGGGCTTTCTTTAATTGAACATGTTCTTTGGAAGCCCTGTTGGACTTCTTAGAAGTTTGCCCTTCCACCTCCTTTCATCACTTCTATGGCTCCCCTGTTCTCCAGCAAATTCCCAAAATCTAAAGGTACCAAATCCCTCTCCCTTCCCACTCCTCACCAGAAAGCAAGAGGCAGAAAATGGTAAGCAAGCTGTCTTCTATACTGTTTCCCACACTCCCATTCATCTGAAGAAAAAATAGACAACATTTGTACAAGTAACTATGAATAAATCAATTTAAATACTTCTACCATCTGTCAGTGTTTCTTGTCTTCTAAAGCAATGAATGATCTGAAAACCTGGTATGAGTTGGCTCTTCTTGAAGGCCCAGAAACTACTCATGAGAACAGAGTAGAAAGTACACTGAAGAGGTGTTAAAACAGATATTGTCTCCCAAAGCAATAAGTCTTGTACCTTCATTTTCACAGCAATCAAAATCTCAGCTCCTAAGAAATCACTGCTTTTTGGCAGCCTATATATTAGCAGGATGTGTATATTGGCCTTGTCCTTGAACTCAGATTTCTGATTAAGACAAAATAAAGTTACCCAGGCCTTTTGTTTGATCTCCAACTTCTGTTTTGTTCATGATAAGAGACTGTTTTCAACACAGTCAGATTTTGAAGAGCATTCAGTATCAGCAACTCCCATTTATGCATGTAAATAAGTCACTTTGGATCTGCTGGATGCTGAGTGTTCTTGGAGAGCTGACCCATCTACTACTTGTGTATCACTTCACATACTATTCGCTCGACCTGAAGACGACATTGAGAGACAGACAGTGCACTGCTCAGGTTAGGCACACAAGGAGAACAATTCTGTCATGATACAAAAATGCCCTTTATAATGATACACTCTTCCTCATATCTCTGAACTTAAGTACCCTCATTTTTCAAATACTTGCACAATTCATCCAACTTTGTGGCACGTCATGAAACAGACACTCTTCTCTCTGTGCACATGGGTACATGTGTTTTAATTTGATACTTTCTTGATACTAAAACATTTGGGAGTGATCATCATTGAATGACTGAAGGGAATATGCCATGATTAAAATTACATAGTTTTTGTTTCCAGGCCATTCATTAGGAAGGTAAGAATTCATATTCTTCTGAAAACTAAAGAGGAGGCATGGGCATTACCAGTTGTTGTCATGGATACAGCTGCTGAGAAAAATGTCATTGTACCCCTGCAGATAAATGTGTGTGCCAACTGCCTGGAACACGTGGTGGCAAAATCACCACAGATGTTAAACATTCTCACATGGCCAGTACGTTCCTCTTGAAACGTACACTAAATTAAAAAAAAAAAATAAAAAAAGAAAGTTATTTTTAAACATAAAGGTTATGGCATGAAGGAAGAAAAGGCTAGTCAGTCAAAAAAAAATGTTGGCACTTTCATAGTTCATGATGTCATGGAGGAAAAAATATTATGGAACAATAGTATGAGTAAAGGATCAAGTGTCAGCCCAACTTCGAGTTTTCTGGATTTTGTCAGCATGTGTTACAACAGGATTGTTAACTACAATAACTATATTTCTTAGGTCAATGGTCAATTTAAAACCAAAACAAACAAATAAGAAAGGGCAACAAACACATACTGGAAAACTGTACCAGGGAAGCTCTGTTCCTGATTAGACTATCTCAAAGTGTCATCATTTTTACATGGACTACGGCTCTTTGAATGTCCTTCCACTTTAATTTTCCATTAACTATTTACTGGGGACACAGATCACAAAAAAACTGAAGAGTTTGAAAACTCAAGACAGTTCTTCATTGGATCATGGAGTCCTAGAATGGCTTGGAAGGGACCTTAATGATTATCTAGTTCCAACCCCCTTGCCATATTCCACATCCAATAATCTCAGCTCTTGAGTCAAGTAAGGTGATTACCAGGGTGCTTCTGGAGTGTTGCTGCACATCGTGCAGTGGTATTTCATTGCACCGTGCAGGCAGGAAGACACAAATACCATTTCTACATAGAGCATGCAAGGTTTTGGATTCTCCTCTGCTGGCAAAGTAGAAGCACACAATTCCCTTTCCCTCCTCACATAATCTTTCAGATACCATGCTCCTAAATAAGCACAGAGAGAAGGGAAGGCAGGCTGCTCCTAGGAAAATCATTACCTTGCTTCTAGGGCAATCACTACTTTTGACTGTGGGAGCAAAACTCCAAGGGCTGGTTAGGATGTGGAGAGGTGAATTTGGTGGTAAGGCACATGAAGACAAACAAGAAAAGAGGAGGACTAAAAAAGTGGCCTATAAGCGGCATAGGAGAAATCATCCCAAACTGTGGACCTAATTCACCATTGTGCAAAAACCAAAGAAATAAGGAAGTAGAACTGAGCACCCTGTTATAAATCTCTCCTCCCAAGCATTTTGGGACAGGCCTAAACAATACAATGCTGTATTTTGCAGAGATTTGTACGCTATTGCTAAATGAAGCACGTTGCAACTGAAAGCAAGATAACTGCTTTAGCATGACCTAACACCTCAGCTAATTACCTCCGTTAGGAACAAAGCCCAAAAGGGCTGCACTGGATCCAGAAGGCAAGCAATTCATTTAGGGCTAGCTAGGGCACCTTAATACAGCAGTACTCTCCTACAGACAGACACCTCCTTGATGTATCAGCTGAAGTTGTAAAGCATGATACTGTAAAAATAATCATCATCATTATGGTCATCATCATCACCGCATGCAGAGGCACAGTTTCACTGGAAAAGTAGTTGTGAAGTACATGACAAAAAAAGAAGGGTGAGAACATCCAATTATACCCCAAAACACCAGTTGCTTTACCAAAGCTGGAAGAGAGCTCCCTCTATTTGATGAGCAGGCAGAACACAGATACTACCTGAGCAGAGATTCCTACACCACTGCTTTCACAAGAGGTCATGATGTTTATCCCAGAGAAGAAAATAGCTGTTGATTGGCATTCTGTCATATCTGATCATCACTATGGCCCAGCACCCTAACCTGGTGTTCACTACAACACAGAAGTCCTTTGAAGCTATCCCAGTTGTTTTAGAAAAGAAAAGCCAGAAGAACAGAAAACAACTCGCTTATGGCAGCCATCCCCCCTTCCCACCACTGTAACCAACAGTTTGATGCAGGCACGTCAAACAGGCATTTGACATAATGAATAAGGGGTACACAAACTAAAGAAAAAAAATCAAAAGGCATTTTAAACTAGTATTCAATAGATTCCCTAGTACCCATCTCAGCTTATGAGTTGTAAGTTCCCTCTTCAGGAACCAAAATGTGTTTTGAAGAATCCCCAAGTTCATTTGAGAGAAGAAACAAAAAAGAAGAAAAAGAAAAGGGAAAAAATAATTTGGCCTTTCTAGTTTGACAGATAAACTTTAAGTTCAAATCTTACGTACAGATAATTATAGTATCACAATGCACATTTCAGAACCCACATGCCTTGCAAAAGTAAAATTTCTTAATAGTTACAGAAGGCTTTCCAGTAACTTGCATCTACATTGCATCCCAGTCCTTTGATCCCACTAGCCTACTACACCTCCCGTTTGTGTAGCAAAATGATTTGGGCAATAAATGTTTTTAAATTAAAATAAGTTCATATCCTCCAAATACATAAAAGGCTTAGAACATCACCATTTCACTCTTGAAAGATGGAAAGGATTAGCTGGATTTTTCAGATAAGCAATCATGGAATACAACAGCAGCAATAAAAAAATATACTAACTTCATAGAAGAGATCATCTGAGGAGAAACAGGGAAAACAAAAAAGGAGTACCTCAGAAGCTACAGATTGCAGAAAAATTATGAAAAATTTCAGACTGAACACTGCCCTCAAGGCAATATGGTCCCTTTTAAGATCCGCCCACAGAATTAAGCTTATCCCGTAAGCACATCTCGTTTCCGGGAGAAAAACTGTCACAAAGCCATTACAATGGGCAATACCTGATATGGTGCTAGAGATGGAATATCTACAGGTCATTTTCCTGACCAAGCCACCCCACAATATTTCTAGGCACAGATGTGCAGCAGTCAGCAAAATCTACAGGCACTTAAACCCTGCTTCTTGTTTGCTATAAAATTTTGCAGTGTTATCTGCTTACTATGAATGCATGTTAGGTGTATACTAAGCCCTCTGCACAAAACACTAAAAATCACACACATTCTCACTTCTACTCCACAGATATCCCTTATTTCTCTGTTTTGTTCACTGTCTGAAGCAGGAGCTTACACAGGAGTGACTCAAGTACTACGTCCTTCCTTGCTGACGCACTGAACACCCTATCCTCCACTAAGCCTTCATTTAAGCCTCTGTTGGCTGTGATGACACATGAAGACACTCTTAGAAGCTATAACAGTCCTGTTCATTGGCCACATTATGCCCATGTCAAGGCAAAAACAAAGGACTTAGAGGTCACTGAAAGAGATGGTCAAGTTAAGCATTCACTGAGATGCTTATTTCCAGGTGTCCAAGACATTGCTCAAAACAACTGTTCTTAAGTTACTTTCTTGTTTGCAAGCAATCTTCTGTCTGTGCTTTGATCTACCTTCACCAGGAAGCTGTTCCACACATTACATTCCATTTCAACTGCACTGATGAAATGATGCCCTTTGCATCCTGCACTCTTGTACATGGAAGCTTTTAGGAAGGCTAAGCATATCTAACCCCATTGTTCAAATTCCAGGATGCTGACATTTCAAATCATACTCTCCTCTCTGCAACTGGTGAAAATAACAAAGATAAAAACCTCCCACCAATGCTCAGGCAGCTGCTTGCCTATATGCAATGAATCCAGCACAGGTTGCCAAGAGACTGCAATGATGAGCAACATTTATTCCTGAATACTGTCAAATAAGCTTTCACTATGTATTAACTCTAAGCAATAAAACATGCAAGACCACATTCTTGTTTCAGTTTAGAATTCATTTTTATTGCCAATATATAAAAAGGAGATAGTTGTAACAGACAAGCTATGATGTTCTTAATTGGTGAAGAAAAAAGATAACATTAAAAAAATTTGAGAACAAGTAATTTTCAGATAACATGTATAGAAATTCCCCCTGTAAGCTCCACTCCCTAGGGTAAAAATTAAGTGCAGATTCAGTGAAATTTAGGAGCCTTTAAAACACAGAAAAACTCGGTCTATTACAAGATACTGCTAGTGATTTTCAACCTTTCCATCTAAGAATAATTTAGCAATTAAAACAAAAGCCACCATTAAACCTTAGATGTCAAACATTTTTCCTTATTTATATCTATTAAGATGAATAATATTTTTATACACTGTGTACTACCTAGAGAACAAAAGTTCTATTATATGTATTTCTAATACAACATTGCATACATTCTTAGGCCTTAACTGTTGATCAAATTTTCAAGCAAAATTCAGTGCTACCAACTACCTTTTTTTTTTCCTGTGGATATTGCATATTATTTTTGTCATATAGCTTCGTATAAATTTCTTTCTGTTCAAGTTACATTGCATACCTCCCCAAAGAGAGAAAAACACAGAAGTGCTTTTCCATACATGACAAAATTCAGAATTTTGTCATACCAAGAATCAGAAGTTTACTATAGCTTAACACTCTGGGGAGAAGAGTTGGAGTCAGTATTTCTCCATCAGCATATACTGTGGTAAAACTGACTAGTAGTGTTACCAACAACTGACAAAGCTTACGTCCAAGGTCAAGTAAGATGAAGCTTGGGCTCAAACAGGAGACATAGTCTATCAACTAAACCACACAGTTTGAAAAGTTTTATAATTGTTTCCATGATAAACAATTTACCAGAGGGGAAGCATTAAAAGTATATCCGGAACATAAACGGCTAAGAAGTCTACATTTTATCAAGTCCTTGTGCCATGTATATCCTTGCTGCGTTTAGATGGGTCTTTTTCTGTACCATACTCATGACTTCTGAGTCATCTGTCCCCACCTGCAAGAGGTGAAGATTCACCTTCATGGCCAGACCCGGTGTTGTAGGAAGAATGGCGAACACGGTGTAGCACTACCCAGGCACCCGCAACTGTACATCTGTCAAACGCCAGATCACCAAACGTGATACAGAATGACACCAGAAAGAAAGAAAAAAAAATGGATATAATTTAAGTTCTTGCCATTTCCTTTTATAGGACTTCCCACTTCCCCTGAGCTCCTCTTCAAATTCTAGCTTTCAAATATTAACTAAAGCAGCATACAAACAGTCTTAAGGCAAATAAATCACAGCCAGAGTAGGAAGACTTTTCAAAAAGAGCAATCAGTCCAGAGAGGTTTAATTTAGAGAGAGGAGAAAGACTTTAGACCTTGATAAGGCATAATATGATTCCATGGCATTGATCTGCAGTCATATAGCTTTATCTGTAATGCAAACAACAAGTTATTTGGAATGTTCCTAATTAGGTATAATAAGTGTACACTGGCACACTACTAAATCTATAAATAGACAGCAACCACACCATTTCACTCCTGCTCCATATCATGAAGTATGGGAGGGGAGAAGAAAGGCACTTTCCTTTTTTAAAATCTTTCTTAAAGTTGTACCATTGAAAAGAAGTAATTTTTTTTTTCGCTTTGAAAGCTATATAATCAGGCTTTTAAATACTGACAAATCTTCCTCAGCAGACACAGGTTATCCTCAACAGCTGCATAAAAGGCATAAAAGGAAGAGAGAATACTTAATTTAAAATAAATCAGGAACTATATTCTATTGATCTGTAAGACATTTAGAGAGCCACAGCTCTGGGCAACCAAATGCTGCCTTGAAAATGTCCCTTCTCTGAGCATGGGGGTGAGACAGATGACCTCCCGAAGTGTCTTCCAACCCAGATTGCTATTATGATCCTGTAACAACATTCATAAATATTTTTTCTATAAAAAGTCCCTCTCTATAACCTCTCACACCTACACATAGCAATTTAAACTCTGGATCAGCTATAAATAACCGTGGGGTATATTTGGAAGAAAAGGTATAATCATCTGTAAAACTCAGCAGAAGTCATATGCCTCATGCCTTGACTGTGACTTATTTTTATTTCTTTTTACTCAAATAGAAAAATATAAGATTTCCCTGTCATTTCCAACACCTCACTGTAAGACAACCTTTCAGGGACACAGGCTTATCACAAGCTCAAAGGGTAATTTGAAATAGGAGCCCTTTGTAAAACTGTTGGCAGCAGATCCCTGGCTGATGAAGGGTGGGGAAGAAGTAGAACCTGTGATGTTAACTCCTTTTATCTCCTCCTCAATGGTGCACACTGCAACCATATGAAAAAAAAGGGTTTTTGCATTTTGTGCATGGTTTGCATGCACACACACACGTGCACAGAATTAGTGGGCTCTAATTACTGATCTCTGTGCAAGAACTAAGATCATCTGAAGCGCACATACACTCAGAACTACAGAAAAACGCAAAGTTTAAAGAAATTGGAATTACAATTATCTATTCTTTTTAAAAAAAAGCTATTCACTGCAGTTGCATTTACCTGGCAACAGCAGGTAACATGAAATAATACACAAAAGCACTGATAGGTCTTTAAGCCTACAGCTTGACATTGCCAGCACATTTAATAGCTTGCTTTTGACAAGAGCTCGTCAGAAGTTCTGTACTTACCAGAATCTTCAGTTCTTCTGATATGCTGAAGAAGCAGAACAGAGTTTTTTGCATCGGGGGCATGGATAGAAATCTGACAACTCTCTGAAGCCTGGAGTATTTTTTAATGTCTTTTATAAAATTACAAAGTAGGGCAAGGAAAAACCCTGTCATCTAGTAGACAGGATACAAGCACAGACCCTAACTTGTGTAACCTCCCTTTGAATTTTTGAAATACTATTTGCCAGTGGATCAGGGAAGGCTGGACACCACCAGCCTAAGCAGTAAAGCATCTCAGGTATAAATTTCATCTTACCTGCACATAGTCTTGAGGGACATTTTGGTCAACATTCTCTCTACAAAATGTTAATCGGCAGACTCATTACAGGTAAAAGTCTTTCCTGTGCTTCCAGAAGCATCGTAGAATGATGTTTATTAGCCCAACATTCACTCATAACAAAAAAAAACCCAAGATGCAGTCAACTGAGTTACATGAAGTTTTCTTAAATTCTGATTTCCCCCTATAAAACCACTACAATGCAAACTTCTAGTTTATATGCAAAGTTTGTTTAAACAAGTTCACTCAGGGGAAAGAAAATAAAGTTTAACAACATCAGATAGATGGTTCTGAAAGTTATTACTGTTTTTGTCTGTAATGAGAACCTGTGTAAATGACCAAAATATTTTTTACTACCTTAAAAGTTTGGATTGAATCAGAAACATTGGTTCTTCACCTCACACCCAAGTAACTCGCTCACACTAGCTCCTCATTGCAGATCTGCATCCCCTCTGCATTCCTCTCAGGCAGAATCCACAAATTATAAATGTCTCATTAATATACAATAGAAAGAATTACTGTTTACGCCAAGATCGCCACCATGAACATCACCATTCAATGATGGGATCCTTGACTCACAAATCCCCTTTTACCCTTTGTGGTCTCTTTTTCACTTTAATAGATCTACAAGACTGAGGTAAATCAGCATTTGTCAAGAGAGTAACCCATGTGAAGCTCCCTGACACATCAGGCAAAAAATTACTATAGCTAAAAAATCAGCAAAAAGGGTGCATTAGTTTTCAAGTCAATAGCTCCACAGTGAACCATCTGCTCCCAGGATTGATCAGTACCACTGAAGGAGGAGGCAGTGAAGGGTGAAACTATTGACAGAAGCAACCTCACATATCTGCACCCTCTCCAAGACTCCACGCCCAACAAACTTTATCATTTCTGGCAGTTCCTCTCTTTATGGGAATTATGGGGAGAAACCTTGCAGAGGCACAGACTGAAAGGAAAAGGCATGTCATCCTTTCTCTGTTCAAATTCCTGAAGAAACCGTGACAGTAGCCGGCAGGAAAGGAGGGAGAGAACACAAAGCAAGATGTCTCTATGGGAGCATTAAAACAAACATAGAAGTATGTGCCCATCCTCATGGTCAACAGAGAGAGTGTGCACAGGGAGGGAAGAAGTCTCTGCCCGATGGGCAGCTGGGACTGCTGGTTATCCATGCTGATGCTTTCCAACATCCTGACCTGAACCAAAGCAAGCCACGCTTTCCACCAGCAGAGAAGACACTGATCTCCCTCTCACTCTAGAGTATCACAGCAGCAATAAGGACTACCAGCTGTCAAACTGAAGCCATTCAAACTCAATTGCTAAATTTAAGCAACCACACAACAGGACATAACTGACCAGAGCAGCATGACAATCCTTTAGATCCACTTAAATCTCTGCAGGCATGAAAAACCTCAGTAGATCTTCCCAGCATGGAACTATGCCAGAAGTGCAAAATGACACTGAGGGCACAGCCGGTTCTCCTCAGCAAGCAGGTCTAGAAAGACCCTGGCAAGCGCTGGACACACATCCTCCCAGCGGCTGCCCACAGAGGGACTCCTGTTGCTTCCCACCCAGCAAACATATAGGGAAACTTGCCACCCACAAGCTACTACTCGGTTTAAAAATCCTATTCAGGTTGCTAAGTGACAACAAAGTAGTGTGATCTCACACAATTTCCAAACGCCAAGCGCTTAAAGGCAAGGAAATAAATTGTCTAGATCATCATAAATCTCCTGCTGCCCATCTAATAAATAAATAAATTCTCATCAAGTGCAAAAGCTTGCTGAATTCATTACAATAATGCTAACTCTCCCAAGAGTACAGCTCAGGTTTTTGTTAATGTGCTTTCAGTATCCAAGTGGTGAAATATTCCTAAACAGAAATATTATTTAAATGAAAAACTTAGCTAGAAAAATAAATTATTTGCTCTTTCTTCATAATTGTGCAATATATCAGGATAATTCCTACATGGTAAAAGTTTTCTAAGTCAACCATGTTCTGACTTCACATATGAAATTTTTATGGCCCACATCCGATGAGCATTTAAGCACTGGCCTAATTTTAAGAAGTAATTAATCACATAAAAGTGTACAGGATGACTGAAGTGTTTCAGTATGTGCCTAAATGTTGCACTGGAATAAATCTCTTCATTAATTTTAAATAGCATCTAAGGTAGTGGTCTTGATTTTAGCATATCAGTGAAACAATATTTATTTTGGGTCTACATTAAGCTTGTTTGCTGTGATAAATGCATTGTTTACATTAAGAAAGAATGAGGTTTGTTTTTATTAGGGTATAGGGGGTGTAATTTATGGATGCCCCCAAGCCAGGCTTTTTTTTTTTTTTGCCATTGCTAGCAAATTGAGAGTCATGGTTTGAGCTTACGATAATAGAGGTATGATTACAACAGTGTTATTTGGTAGCCTGTTCTTAGGTTTTTAAAAGAAGATCTTGGAAAATGCAACTGATTTTTTTTGAGGCTGGGGGGGAAAGAATAAAACAGTAATGTAAGAAGGTGGCAAATACAAAGGTGAAAGAAAGAGTTCTCTCTCTTAACAAAAGACTAAGTTCAGATACTAAAGTAATAATAATGGCCCATCTTCGCGAACGAAGATTTGGGGAAAGGTCTTTTACCTTTCCAGCCTGCGCAATGGATTTTTTAGGTGAGACACAGCCTGCGCTGAACTGAGCCCACCCTTTAATCCTAAGGTTCATCTGCCGGGGCCAAGCAAGCTTGGACAATGGCAGTGAGGTCCTCAGGACGTAGGTTTGTTTAGAGTGTCCTTCTCATAGATGGATGGCCACACAGGGCTAATGACCTCCATCAGGCCAGGAGACCGGGATTTGAACCCGTGGTCGCAGCAGTGAAAGTCCTGCACGCTAACCACTAGGCCACCAGGGGTCTAGATACTAAAGTATCAAACTGAAAAAAAAAAAAAAAAAA